>NC_139035.1:42400070-42707179 GCF_964662115.1 Mustela nivalis | reverse complement strand
ATGGAACCAGCACCAATCCAATTCTTCCCTTCCCTTTTCCAGCGCATGGGTAATTACTCCTTCTTTGACAGCAAATTCAATAGCCTCAAAGATAAAGAGATTGAGGAAAATGACCCGGGTTTTCCCAGCAACCCTGCTGCTTCCATCTACACCAGCTTGAAGGTTGCCAATGACTCTGTTCTCATGAATGCCTATAGCTTGGATAAGAGTTTCTTTTATACCAAATCAGCGGAGGCTGGCAATCATCTGACTGTGGTTTTGGACGTACCTGCCAAAGTGTTCCAAGTTCAAGTGCTGACTGGCTCTTACCTAAAAGGCAAGAATCGGCTGGAAAAGGGGCAAGTAGAACTGGGTTATGATGCTACTAATAGGGTCAATGACTGTGATGACTATATTCTACTGGGGCTACTAGAAAATGGTACCCTGAATAAGCAGGTATTATCTGATGAGTCTGGGAAGAAGGTAAAATGTGTGAGATTGCTTGTGACAGCCACTCCACCCTCTGGAATAATAGTCAGGCACATCAACCTATGGATTAAGTGAAGTTTAATAATATTGAAGAAGCCATTGGAAGTTCTGGGAAGGATTGAGTTGGAGTTTAGAATGTATAGAGATTTAAAAAAATTAAAGTCTTGAAAATTGGTCAAGGACATCTCACTCTTAAATTCTTTCAGGATTTTTTTTTAAGATTTTATTTATTTATTTGACAGAGAGCAAGATATCACAAGTAGGCAGAGAAAGAGGGGGAAGCAGGCTCCCCGCTGAGCAGAGAGCCCTGGGTGGGGCTCGATCCCAGGACCCTGAGATCATGACCTGAGCCGAAGGCAGAGGCTTAACCCACTGAGCCACCCAGGTGCCCCTCTTTTCAGGATTCCTAACACAGAAGACACAGCATGTTGAAAGGCAGAGTGAAGGTAACATCCTCTTGGTCCCAGAGATCCACTGGTGGAAGAGGCAGGATTTTTAACCCTTCCCTGTTTTTTTTTTTCTTCCCTGTTTTTCTATGCAAAGGATCTTCCATCCAAAATTCTTCCCTTGGAGCAAGACTTCTAGAAGCAACAGGAACATATGGGTAGGACTGACTGGATGCTCATATCCCAAGACTCTAGCAGTGCATGAGAGAAGACAGAGGATCTTTCCAAGAGCCAAGAAATAGAGTCATTAAAGGCTGCACTTCCCATGTGACAAAAAAAAAAAAAAAAATAGCTGGTCAGGAGAGGAACATGACTATTTTCTCTGTGATCTCATTATCCCATTACAAGGCAGTCATTCATTTGATAAATATTTATTGTGTAACCTTTATATTAGGCACAGATTTTCTCCTACCTGATCCCCTAATATGTCAGGGTATTCCTTTTTAAATAGCATCAAAATTATTAAAAATAATTTTCTCTCGTTTTTGGCTGCTCTTATCTCCAGCATAGTCTTATCTCTGGGACTATAAGGCATCTGAGATGTTTCCGATAGGAAAAACTGGATATTTTGCCAATGTTTTTTCAGTTCAGTTTTGCTATGAGCTCTTTATTCCAGGAAGAATCTGAGCTCTGAGCCCTGAACTCAACGAATGTGCATTGTCTGTTTTTCACTAGCTTGAGAACTATAATCCATGAAGGTGCAGATTAAGGAAAAAGAAAGGACCACTTGAAGAGGGATATTTGGGAAGAAATGGAATAAAAATCCAGGCAGTATGTCCAAATGAGTTGTAATAAAAATGGATAGAAAGAGCTTGGGGATTCAGAAACAGGATAATGGTATGGAATCAAGGAGAGGGATGTGGGGGGAGCCAAACAAGGATGCGAGAAGCTTTGGGAGCATCAAATGCAGGGAAATGGGGCGACTGTATATGGCTGGCATAAAAATGTATTGTTGAAATCGGCTACAGGCATCACGACTAACTGACAGCTCCACTGCTGTTCTCTGGATTCACCACAGTATTGGTGCCAAGGCCATACTTCCCACAGAATGCTCCCAGCCAATAAGTGACTATAGCAGAGGTGCTAGCAAGGCCCATCCTGAGAAGATGGGGGACTCCTCCAAAAGGTGACATTGGCTCAAGAACTCTCCATCAGCCTGTTTTAAACTTAAATTATTTAACCAGGCGTGCCTGGGTGGCTCAGTGGGTTAAGCCTCTGCCTTCGGCTCAGGTCATGATCCCGGGGTCCTGGGATCGAGCCCCGCATCGGGCTCTCTGCTCAGTGGAAAGCCTGCTTCCTCCTCTCTCTCTTTGCCTGCCTCTCTGCCTACTGTGACCTTTGTCTGTCAAATAAATAAATAAAATCTTTTTTGAAATAAATAAATAATTTAACCAACATATAGTACATCAGTAGATTTTTTTAAAAGATTTTATTTATTTGATAGAGAGAGAGAGAGATCACAAGTGGGCAGAGAGGCAGGCAGAGAGAGAGAAAAAAGCAGGCTCCCCGCAGAGCGGAGAGCCGGAAAAGAGGCTCCATCCCAGGGCCCAGGGATCATGACCTGAGCCAAAGGCAGAGGCTTAACCCACTGAGCCACCCAGGTGCCCCTCCATCAGCCTGTTTGAAGCTGTCTTGGAACCATGCTGCAATCCTAGACTACTCTTATCAATTTCTTCTTCTCTGCCACCTTCCATAGTTGTTACACCTTCACTACACTCTGAAGTCTCTCCATGCCTTCTCCTTCTCCCTCCACTAATCTCTTGGATATCTAACCCCATTTTCATGTCAGTTTCTTGGCAGGCATGAACTAATACAAGGGGTACTAAGAGTATTCTGAGGAAGTGGATAGTAAGGTGAGGATCTGCAGCCAGTTATGCAGGACCCTCAGGAAGTTGTAGAAATAGAGTTTAAAATAGGTTAATAGAACATGTCATCACTGTGGACAAAACAGGCAGATAAGAAGACTGCTACTTGATATCTACAAGCAAGAAAAGGCAAAAATGGAGGAACAGGAGGTTGAGGGCCCTCTCCCCAGTGAAAAGTCACAAACTCTTGCTTAGGTCCTTGACTCAAGCCAATTTTCAGGCCTATATACATGGACAGAAGAAGTGGCCAAGTCCCCAGAAAGAAGACCCTGTCACAATATCTCCTGTAAGCATTCCCCAATTTCCCCCCCACAAAGGGACCTATAGCATTTACTTGGATAATTGTACAACTGGAGAAGGGGAATATCCAGACATTTTCACAACTATTGCATGCAAGTTCTGGGCTGATATTGATATCCAGAATCAAAGCATAACTGTGGCCTCCTGTTAGAGTGGGAACTTAAGGGGAGCACATTGTAAATGGTGTCCTCGACAAAGTTATGCTTACAGTGTGACCACTATGTCTACAGACCCACTCAGTGGCCATCCTTCCAGTTCCTAAGTATCTAATTGGAATTTGTGTATATGGCAGTTGGAGTAACCCCACATTGGATCCTTGGTCTATGGGCTAAGAGCTATCATAAAGGGGAAGGGCAAGTGGAAAATGTTGAAACTGCCCCCTATTCCTGGCCAAGATAGTAAATCAAAAACAGAATGCCAAGTGGGGAAGGGAAGGATGGCAGAGATTGTTACTAGTAAACACCTAAAGTATAAATTGTGGAGGTCCCTATAATATCTATTTAATTCACTAGTCTAGCCCCTGAAGAACCCAGACAGCTCCTAAAAAGTGACCATAGACGACCACAAGCTCATCCATTTGGTAGCCATGATTGTAGCTGCTGTGATTGTTAATGCAGATTAATAAGCTCTTGAGCTCATACTATGCAGCCATTGACTTAGAAAATGCATTCTTAAAACAAGATGGGATTGGGAGAGAGACAAGCCATAAGAGACTCTTAATGTCACAAAACAAACTGAGAGGGGCCGGGGGGAAAAGGGGTAGGGAGAGGATGGTGGGGTTATGGACATTGGGGAGGGTATGTGTTACGGTAAGTGCTGTGAAATATGTAAACCTGGCAATTCACAGACCTGTACCCCTGGGGCTAATAATACATTGTATGTTTATAAAAAAATTTTTTTTAAAGAAACTGCATTCTTTTCTATTCTGATTAGAAAAGAAAATCAGAAAGACTTCACATTCATATGAGTTGACAATATTCATTCACATTTTTTCCCCACAATTATGTAAACTCAGGGGTGCCTGGGTGGCTCAGTTAATTAAACCTTCAGTTCAGGTCATGATCCCAGGGTCTTGGGATCAAGCCCCACATTGGGCTCTCCGCTCAGCAAGGAGCCTGCTTCTCCCCATCCCTCTGGCTGCTGCTCCCCACTGCTTGTTCTCTCTCTCAATCTTTCTCTGTGTCAAATAAATAAATAAAATCTAAAAAAAAAAAAAAGGCAAAAAGAACTATATTAGCTCTCCTGCCCTCTGTCATAATATAGTCCAAAGAGATTTGGACTGCCTAGATATCCCACAGAACATCATACTGATTAGACAGGATAAGTAGGTGGCTAGATCCTGGAGGTCTTGATAAGAGGCTAAAATTCGGGAATTTGCTACTCAAGTGAAGTATTTTGGAGTCCAGTGGTCAAGAGAGTACCAGAACATTCCCTCCAAACTAAAGAAAAAATTACTGCATTTGCATCCTCTACTACAAAAAAGGAAGCATGGTGCCTGGTAGGGTTCTGAGAGCAACAGTTTCCAAATCTAGGAATGCTACCCTGGCTCATTTACTGGGTGATACTGAAAGCTGCCAGCTTAGAATGGGCCTTGGAGCAAGAAAGAGCCTTGCAGCTGGTCCAGGTTGAAAGACAAGTTTTGCCACCAAGATCATACAATACACCAGATACACCAGACCTGATGATTTCAGAGGTTATTCGATGGGAAAAGATATAGTGTAAGGTTTATGAAAAGCCCCGATGGGAGAATCACAATGCAGTCCCCTAGGATGCTGGAGCAAGTTTGAGCCATTTGTAAGAGAAAATTACACACCTTTTGAAGAACAGCTCTTGGCATGTAATTGAATCCTGATAGACACAAAATGCTTGAGCATGGAGCACCAGGTGAGCACCTGGTTATGTGTCCATAACTTCCCTTTATGAGCTAAATTCAGTTATACCCACCAACTCATAAAGTCAGGCAGACCTAGCAGCAGTCCATCAAAAGAAAATAGTGTATCTGGGATCAAGTGGGGCCAGAAGGCAGAAATAAGCTGCATTAGTAGATAATTCATACCATTCAAAACAATTACACAGCGTTGGTGGTATAGTGGTGAGCATAGCTGCCTTCCAAAACAATTACACCATACCTTTCCCCAGCTCATACCTATAGTCATATGGAGGGTTCCATATTATTAGCTGAAGGAAAGGGAAAAGGCCCAAGCTTGATTTACATACATATAGGCATGCTTTACATATAGTATAAGCTGAAAACTGATGTTGGTTGCATTATGGACATATTTAGGGGTGACTTTGAAAGAAAGTAGAGGAAAATCTTCCCAACAGGCAGAACTCTAAACAGGTATCTGGTCTCTAAACAGGTGTCATGATTTCTGGACAGTAACCAAAGCTCTAACTGTCTTATAAGATTCCTGGAAGGGAAAGGACTAGAAGCCTGGAGATACCAAGGACTGACAGAGGAATGTGGAAGGACATATGGGTATGGGCACAAAGTGTGAAGAATTTTATATCACATGTTAATAACCACCAGGAAGCATCCCCGTGGAAGAAACCCTTTACAGCCAAGTAGACAAATGATTCAGCCAATTAACATTAGGCAACATGAAAGTGGCACCATGGCCACATGAATAAAGTGGCCATGGTCAAAGATATGGAGACTACATATGGGCTCAAGAGCATACACTCCCAGTGACCAAGACTGACCTAGCTATTGCTACCATTGAATACCTAACCTGCCAACAAAAGAGGCACCTGGATGGCTCAGTGGATTGGAGCCTCTGCCTTCGGTTCAGGTCGTGGTCCCGGGGTCCTGGGATCCAGCCCCACATTGGGCTCTCTGCTCAGCGGGGAGCCTGCTTCCTCCTCTCTCTCTCTCTGCCTGCCTCTCTGCCTACTTGTGATCTCTCTCTGTCAAATAAATAAATAAAATCTTTAAAAAAAAAAAGAGGCCAATGTAAGTCCCCATTATGGTCCTATTCCTTGAGAAGACCAACCAGCTTGCTTGGCAAGCTCCATCTTGGAAGACCCAGCAGTTTATCTTCATAGGATTAGGGATCTACTCTGGGCATGTGTTGTTCTTTCCTGCCCAGAGAGTCTCAGACAGGACCACTGTTCTAGGAGCTTATGAAATGCCTGATCCACACCCATGGACTCACACACAACATAGCATCCAATCGGGGCACACATGTCACAACAAAGGAGGTACAGAAGTGGGTCCCTGACCTTGGGATCCACTGGTCATGTCATATGGTACACCATCAGAAGTGGCTGATCTCATAGAGTACTGGAATGCGTTTCTAAAGGTACAGCTGAAATACTAGCTCAGAAATATTCACAGTATGGGATGGCATCCTTCAGATGCAATATACAGATGAAATCAAAGGGTCTAAATCATCCTCAAAGGAAAGAATATATGGGTCTGGGAACCTAAAGGTGAAAGCAGGAGGGGACCCCACTTTACCATCACTCCTTATGACCCACCAAGGGATTTTGTGCTTCCCATATTTGCAACTCTGGACTTTCCAGGGCTGAAAGTGTTGATTCCACAGAGGTTGCCCCCTTGTCAAAAGACACGGCAAGGGCCCTGTTGAACTACAAGTTATAGCTGCCATCAGAGCACTTTGGACTCCATATCCAGAGACCAGAAGACAAGTAATCCCCATTGTGTGAAGAGTAAATGTCCTTAATCAGCAAGAGGAAATAGGGTTACATTTACACAGTGAGAACAGAGACAATACATATGGAATCCAGATGACCCACTTGGGCATATGCAGGTACTCCCCTGCCCCAGTGTAACTGAATGGACATTTGCAGCAACCCTAGT
This sequence comes from Mustela nivalis, assembly GCF_964662115.1. Taxonomy (NCBI): domain Eukaryota; kingdom Metazoa; phylum Chordata; class Mammalia; order Carnivora; family Mustelidae; genus Mustela; species Mustela nivalis. The sequence goes on along the minus strand of NC_139035.1, from coordinate 42,700,277 downwards.
ACAAGAAGCTTTCTGATTGACAGGAACTCAGACCTCTTAGGAATGTGGGTTTGGGTCCTACCACCAGGGACGGGAAGCCACCAAGATCTGCCAAAATAATAATTAAGGGTGAGAGGAATTTAGAATAGGTGGGAGAAGAGAATGAAGATGAGTATGAATCATGGTCCTGATGCCAGCTACAGCAATGAGTGCTATAGCTCGCTCTTTGAGGTTCCCTCTCAGGAAGAGAGACCAATGGGAACAAGGGAGAAGCCGCTCCCCAACCTTGGCTGAGAAGTAGATCTGTGTGGTACAAGGGGTGGACTATAGCAGCCATGAAAATGTGCTCCTTGGCTCTCCTGCTGTGAAGAGCATAATTCACTGAAAGACTGAGCACACTTCCTACAGACTGTTCCTCACCAGTTGAAGGAACACATCAGGGTTACTAAAACAGGCCAATTTCAACAAGATCAGGACTCTTCCACAGCGCAGCTTTGGCTCTGGGATTCCCTATCAGCCTACCTGAGGTTTCTTGAGCCTGCATCCTGATGCACAGGATGCTTTCTACCCAATCTTCCTTCCCTCCCCTGATGTCAAAGTTCCATTGCATTCTTGAAGGCTATAAATCCCAGTAAATCACCCACATGAATCCCACCTTGAACAGAGTGGTTTCAACCTAGTCTATACTACTCTTTTGCACAAATTAGAAAAAAAGCTCTCCTCCTAAGGTGGCTGGCTCCCAGTTGGAAAATCCAAACCAGGGTTTATAGTGTTGGATTTTAGTTCACTACCATTCCCCTCAAGCAAACACAGTCTGTACAACTACACAGATGTGGAAACACTGACTTCAGACGTCAGTTCATAAATGGGTGCATTTCTGATCCAAAACTGGATCATCCCAGGAGCGCCTGGATGGCTCAGTCAGTTAAGCGTCAGACTCTTGAGTTTGGCTCAGGTCATGATCTCAGGGTTGAGAGATAGAGCCTTGCAACAGACTCTGTGCTGGGTGAGGGGATTTAAGATTCTCTCTCTCCCTCTTCCTCCATCCTTCACACTGCTCACTGGCTCTCTCTCTCTTTCTCTTTCTCTCTCTCATCATCTTTTCAGTAACTACTGTTTGTTTGTTTTTCTCTTACTGTATTGTCCCCATCCATCTTGTATGAATCTCTATATCAGGCTGTCTTTTATTGACCTTCTGCCCATTTTAAAAGCAATTTGTTGTGTGCTGATGGGAAAACACAGCTGGTTACTTGTGATCAAAATTAAGTTGGGATATCTTAAGACAACTGAGCAAAGTCTCCCAAGAGTTAGAGTCTAGAAATGCAAATACCAAGATCCAAGGCCAAGAGCTAGGGCAAGACAGAATCTATAAATAACAGACTCTTAATAAATATTTCTTCTCCTTATTTAACCACATTTTATCATATGTAGAGACAATATTATATGCATTCAATGGCATTTATGAGAACTCAATAAGAGCACATTAGCAAGTGACTTCCCGTTCCATCACTACCATGTCTGCCACAAAAGTTGCTCGGTAAAAACTTTCTCTTAGCTCTTTTTCTTTGCATTATATCCAGAAGTGGTATTAAAAATTTAAAAACTAGGGGCGCCTGGGTGGCTCAGTGGTTTGGGCTGCTGCCTTTGGCTCGGGTCATGGTCTCAGGGTCCTGGGATCGAGCCCCGCATCGGGCTCCCTGCTCAGCAGGGAAACTGCTTCTCCCTCTTCCACTCCCCCTGCTCGTGTTCCCTCTCTCACTGTGTCTCTCTCTGTCAAATAATAAATAAAATCTTTTTAAAAATAAAATAAAATAAAAACTAGGTGGAACAAGAACATTTCAATTAAAACAGGCACTGGCCCCAGCACTAGGACAGGGTCCTAGAAGTCTCCTGAAGTGCCAGTTCTTAACTGTTGTAGCTAGGTCATGGAAGGCTTGGGGAGTATCAGGGAAGAGAAAGAGATGCCTCCTGGGACACTGGACCACACCCAACGCCAGGTGTTTACCAATTGGTTAGTAACTGGGTTGAACATCAACCCTGTATTACTCATAAGAGTCTCACAATCTGGATCCAACTTCTCAGACTCCTATTTTTCTACCTCCTGCAGCCAAAACTCAGATCAACTAATACACCCTTTCCCTTAGATCCACCTGGAAAATTCCCAATCCACTCTCAAATTCTAGCTCAAATGTAAATTCCTCTGGAGAGTCTTTCCTGATCACCCAGAGATAGAGTTAATACCTTTCTTGTATTTTTCATAATATATTATGTTGGACTCTCCTATAGCACTTTGTTCAATCAAGAAATTATACTGAGTCCCTTCCATGTCATAAGAATTGAGCTAATAAATGCCCTACAGGTATTATAACTTTCTGTCTGTCTTCTACATTCTGCTGTATCTCCAAAAGTCACTAGGCAAAGTCTTGGTGTTCTTTTCATCTCCTATAAGACTAGTGCAGCACCTGACAACCAATAGAAACTCAACATGTATTTGTTGAATAGGTGAATTATTTTCGTTCAGGCGGTCTGAACTTGACCCATTCTATCAATATTGATTGAGTGCCCTCTATATTCTAAGCATTATGCTAAGCACTGGGAATTCAAAGATTGCTGATATAGTCCCTGGCCTCAAGATGTTTACAGACTAGTGGCGAGACTAATAACATTCTAGAATATCACATAATCATGTAATGGGAAATTCTAGTTAGAGATAAGCACAGAGAGTAAGGACAGCAGAGAGGAATGCCCCCACCCACACTTCTCCAAAGCATGGATGGTGTGTTCCAAGAGATTCCTCAGGATCCTAAATTCTAGGCTGTCAGATACAGAAGTCTATGAGTAGGGGACTTTGGTGAAAAGATACCCTATAATGATGAGTTCTTAACCTGGATCTAACCTGAACTGCAATACGAAAGTGTGTGTGAGATATGCGTGTGGTTTTCATAAGGAGGTATCTGTATGGGTACTTACGGGTATGGATGGAGTACACCGGTGTGTGGGTAGGTGAGTGGGTAAATGTGTTAGTGAGACGAGTGTATTATGTGTATAAGCGGATATATTATGTCGGTGTGTGGAGTTGGTGTGTGGAAGGTTGATGTGTGGTCATGTGAGAGTGAATACATGCGCGGGTGTGTAGAGGTGTTATCAGATATATGTGTGGGTGGTTGGAGGAGTTATGGTCTTTGTATAAGTAGGTATTGGGGAGTGTGTGAGGGGCTGGGTATGTTTTATACATTTTGCTGAGGAGATCCAAAGAGGTCTATGTCTAAAACATGATTAAGGACATCCCCTGGATCTTCTTCCCTTTCCCTCTGAAGAACATCTGAGCTTGTCAGTCTAGAGCGCCCCCATATAGGACCATCCCTGAGTATAGTACAGGCCTCGCGAACTAGATATCACCTAGCTGTTCTGCAGGGACACAAAACGACTCCTAAGGAAAAGAGGGCACCTGTTACTGCACATTTATTGCCTTGCATCAGAAGGGCAAAAAGGAGGAGGTAGGTTGGTGAGCTCCAGCTTCAGAAGTAAAAGGAGCTGGGGTTCCAGTGCCCATAATGGACCTACAAGCCGACCCTGAGCCTCCCCTTGAGCGCCTGCTGAACTACTTGGCTTCCAGACAGGTCCTGGGCTGGTCAACCCCTGAGATGTGCGATGCACCCCAGGATACCCAGGCATGACCCTGCTTGCTGTATTGATACACCCACCCTGACTGCATCAATTCCCCAGTCTACACAGATGCCTGCCCTGGGCTAGGCAAAGCAAGTGACAACATGTGGCCAGTGACGTTCAAAACCTGACAAAGCATCTGGCAGCTCTGCTGGGCTCTCCAGTTCGGTAAACCAGTCCAGCCCTGATAATATCATCCCTGAAAGCTTTTCTTGAAATTACATTTTTAAAAACCAGCACCACTCCTTTTATGATGAAGGCTCATAGCAGTGAAGCAATTCAAGTAACCTCAGATGAAGTTTCATGAACGACAGCCAGGAATGCTGCCATGGTCTTCCTGGGCTACTCTCTGGATGACTGACTATCTGGAATAATCCATCTTTTCAAATCCCTGTTAAGGGACTCCGGGAAAATACCACTTTTTCAGCATACCCACAAAACACACAGGTGTACGTCTAGAAGTCTGGCCAGGGCTGCATCATGGAAGTGAGAGGTTGTCTATAGACTCATGGAATTGTACCCAAAACATTAGTAGAACAAGAGCAAGGCTGGTTATGTCCGTGAGCATGGGAAATATACTCCCATCTCATTGTTGGCATTGGCCTCTAGGGCCGCTACCCTTTCTGATCTGAACATCTTCACCAGATTGACTAGGTGAAACAAAATTTAGCCACCCATGTTTCCTTAATCCCATTGAGATCCCTTGCGCATTGTAGGTATATGAGAAAAATTGGCTATTTCCCGCCCAGGGTTCCAGGACCAAGAGGGCCAATCAGGACCAGGCCTCAGGCCAGGGCTTATCTAGGCAAGATCTTAGTGCGCCCTGCCAGAAATGCAGGAAGCCAGGAGATGATAAATGGTACCAAAGAGAAGACTGACAAGACAAGCCAGAGAAGCCAGATCTGCTTCAGGTTCAAACAGTTATCTGGTCAGAGACTGAAAGGGGAAGCCAAAAAGTCGGGATAGGAGTGAGGTGGGAAACCAAAAGCAAGGTCAGAGGAGAAGATTTTGCCAAATATTTGGTGACAGCGTAACAATGACAGTGTATTAGAGGGCTACCCTGGTCTCAAGGATTATAATCAGACAAAATATGCTCTCAAGGGGCGCCTGGGTGGCTCAGTGGGTTAGGCCGCTGCCTTCGGCTCAGGTCATGATCTCAGGGTCCTGGGATGGAGTCCCGCATCGGGCTCTCTGCTCAGCGGGGAGCCTGGTTCTCTCTCTCTCTCTCTCTCTGCCTGCCTCTCCGTCTGCGTGTGATCTCTGTCTGTCAAATAAATAAAATCTTTTAAAAAAAAATGCTCTCAAAACAAAAAGGAATAAAAATAGAAACTAAGAACAAGGGGCGCCTGGGTGGCTCAGTGGGTTGAAGCTTCTGCCTTCAGCTCAGGTCATGATCCCAGGGTCCTGGGATCGGGCCCCACATCCCTGCTCAGCAGGGAGCCTGCTTCCCCCTCTCTCTCTCTGCCAGCCTCTCTGCCTACTTGTGATCTCTGTCAAATAAATAAATAAAATCTTTAAAAAAAAAAAAAAAAAGAAAAGAAACTAAGAACAATTACATACCTAGAAAATCTCCAAAGATGTATAATATTAAACAACATTTCTAAACAGCTCATGGGTCAAAAAAGAAATTGCAAATGAAATTAGAAACTATTTTGAACTGAATAATAATGAATACACAACCCCTAAATTTATGGGTTACAATTAAAACAGTCCTGAGAATAAAGTATATAGTTTTAAAAAGTTCTTTTTAAGGCAGAAAATGATCAACATCATTAACCATTAGGAAAATGCAAATTGAAAACACAATGAGATACCACCATATACCTATTCAAAGGGATAAAATGCTTTTAAAATAACCTAACAATCCAGGTATTGATTGGGAGCAACCGGAACTCTCCTCATTTATTGCGGGGTGAGGAGAGGGATGTTAAAGATGATCCACTACTTCAGTAAAAAAATTAGCAGTTTCTTATTAAGTAAGCACGCACTTAGCATATGACTCAGCAATTGCTATCCTGGGTATTTATCTGAGAGAAATGAAAATGTGTGTTACACAAAAACCTGATAGGGAACATTTTTAGCATTTTTATTTGTAATTACCAAAACCTGGAAACAACCCAAATGTCTATCAGATGAATGAATAAAGAGGCTGTGGTCCGTTCATAAAGTAGACTACCACTCAGCAGTAAAAAGGAATGAGCTACTAATAGACACAAAAATATGGATGAGTCGCAAAGGCTGCATGATGAGAAGAGCCAGACTCTGAAAACTATGTACTACATGATTCCACTGGGGTATGACATTCTGGAAAAGCAAAACTATGGAGACAGAAAGCAAGTGAATAGTTGCCAGGCTGGAGGTGAGGGAAAGGACTGACTACAAGAGGGTATGAGGACATTTGGGAAGGTGATGATGGTGTTCTCTATCTTGAATATGTGGCAACTACATGACAGTGTATGCATGCCAAAACTTACAGAGATCTATTCTTTAAAAAGGTGATTTTAGGGCGCCTGGGTGGCTCAGTGGGTTAAGCCGCTGCCTTCGGCTCAGGTCATGATCTCAGGGTCCTGAGATTGAGGCCCGCATCGGGCTCTCTGCTCAGCAGGAGCCTGCTTCCCCCTCTCTCTCTCTCCCTGCCTCTGTCTGCTTGTGATCTCTCTCTGTCAAATAAATAAATAAAATCTTTAAAAAAAATAAATAAATAAAAATAAAAATTAAAAAAAAGGTGATTTTACCCCATAAAAATTAAATCTTAGTTTACAAAAGAAAAACAAACACAATGAAGTACCAGGATATACCTATGAGAAGCAGACAGGAGAATGGTGGTTGCCAGGGCTGGGGAAGGCGAAAATGGGGAGATCTTCGTCCAAGTGTACAAAATTTCAATTATGCAACATTACTAAGCTCTGGGGATCTCAGGTACAGCAATATGCGGATAGTTAATTGATAGTTATTGAATACTTGTAATTTGCTAAGAGGGTAGATATTAAGGGCTTTCATCAAAAGAAAAGAGGGGAAAGAAAGGAAAGAAAAAGGAAAAGAAAGAAAATAGTCACTATGTGGGGTGACAGATATGTTATTGAGCTTGATTGCGGTGATTATTTCACAATGTAAACATGTATCAATACATCAAGTTGTATACCTCAAATACATTTAATTTTTATTTGTCAATTACCACATACCTCAATAAAGCTGGGGAGAAAATTAACACTACAAAGCTTCTAGAAGAAATGGAAGAGACTATCTCTGCAACCTTGTAGTGTGTGATATTTCTTAAACAGGAAAAAAAAAATCACTGACCATAAAAGAAAAAAATAATAATAAATTGAACACAAAATTATACGTAATTTTTAATGCAAAAAAACTGTCCTAGGGGGCGCCTGGGTGGCTCAGTGGGTTAAGCCGCTGCCTTCGGCTCAGGTCATGATCTCAGGGTCCTGGGATCGAGTCCCGCATCGGGCTCTCTGCTCAGCAGGGAGCCTGCTTCCCTTCCTCTCTCTCTGCCTGCCTCTTCATCTGCTTGTGATTTCTCTCTGTCAAATAAATAAATAAAATCTTTAAAAAAAAAAAACTGTCCTAGATTTTCTCTAATCATCTTAACTTCAATGTAATAGTTTTTTTCTTTACTTGTTTGTTGGTTTGTTTTTTGGTTTCTAGAGGAGAAAGGAGAGGAGAGGAAAAATTGGAAGAAGAGGATTCAAAGAGGGGAAGAGAGGGGTAGGGAAAAGGGTTTTGGTTCAAGGTAGCTATGCTGTGGTGGAAGACAATATTTTTTAAATACATGGACTTCTCAAAACAGCATTACGATGGGGAAAGAAAATTCTGTGTAATACTCTTAAACCATCAAAACGAGGAAAATCAGGGGTACCTGGATTGCTCTGTCCATTGAGCATCTGCCTTCAGCTCGGGTCGTGATCCCAGAGTCCTGGGATCCAGTCCCATATCAGGCTTCCTGCTCAGCAGGGAGTCTGCTTCTCTTTTTACCCTTTACCCTACTTGTGATCTCTCTCTCTCTCTCTCCCTCTCTCAAATAAGTAAATAAAATTTTTATTTAAAAAAAAAAAGGAGGAAGGGGCACTTGGGTGGCTGAGTGGGTTAAAGCCTCTGCCTTCGGCTCAGGTCATGGTCCCAGGATCCTGGGATCAAGCCCTACATCGGGCTCTCTGCTCAGCAGGAAGCCTGCTTCCCCCTCTCTTAATCCTTCTGCTTGTGTTCCCTCTGTTGCTGTGTGTGTCTCTCTCTCTTTCAAATAAATAAATAAAGTATTTTAAAAGATAAATAAATAAAAAATAAAATAAAAAGCTGAACCAATAAGAGACGATGTCATTGGGTTCTGTTCTTTCCTTGGTAAAAGGCCAAATCTATGTTTTGCCTAATTCCAAGTCAAACATGGAGGGGAGGGGTGGGAAGAACAAGGAAGAACTGGAAATGTGATCTTGGTAATGAGACAGAGCAGAAAAAGAGAAGAAAACGAACCTTCAGAGGCCCACTGGGCAATTCTGGGAAGTGGGAGGCTTACGTCAGAGCTGCAGATTTGAGGACCAATTTGCAGTGACTGCCACATCCCCCAGGCAGCACAGTGTCACAGAGCCTGGGTTGCCAGGGGGCAGAATGCGAGTGATAAGTCCTCCAGGAACCATCTGTGGCAGCCCTCTAAGAGGGGAAAGGGACATTTGTATCTGCTTTTGTTAATTAGATTCAAACCAACAGTTTATTTCCTCACTTCCAGGTTTGAGATAAAAGACTGGAAAGCCAGCTTTAAAACTTTAGCCACACCTTATCCAGAAACAGGTGCTTGATGTGAGGCTAGAGTGGTAACCAGCCCCCATTTAGGCTGGACAATGGTTGTTAAGCAGGGTCTCCGGGGAGGGGTGACTAGTTTCTGCTACCTTAGCAGAGCCACTCTGGGACCCCATCTTGCATGCATAAAAATACCCAAGTGTTTTCCCCTTGATTTCAGAGAAATTCGAGCCCTCCAATAAAACCTCAAACCACATCTTCTGTTAGACAAAAAGACTCCATGGATATAGTGCTCCAAACATGGTAAAGACTACATGTGATTAGAAATTTCTGGTCACTTTTAGGTTTCCATCCGACTTACCAGTTCAGGATGGGGAGTGATATACAAGATATATCAAGAGTTTCCCTTGGTCCCTCTGACTTGATTCCAAACGTCATAATTTGCCTACCATAATCCTGGGGAAAAGGATCAGATACAAAAGTAAATGGGGAACTAACAGACAAGACCCAATTTATTGATCAACGACATCAAAGTAGAGACTTTGACTTGAATTTAGAGCTTAGGGAATAATATGATTAATGCCTAACACTTGATTTCCTCTTCTCGGCAACACAACCTCTCTGGTTGGGTGTCTACTCCACAAATGGATAAACAAGAGAACCTACTTCAATTTCACCTGGAAATCCAGACAGGAGGTGAAGAAGGCAGAGGTGGAATGGAATCAGACTTCTTGGCCTTTGTCTCTCCTTAGCTGGCTACAAGTAGGAAGGAGGGTTGAAGTGGGTGGGGAAAGACAACTGAAAAAGTTTGGCAATGGTGTCCAGGAGGAGGGAAGAGGGGAAAGGAAGTGGGAGGCTTCCAGGCAAGAGGAGACCATCCCTATGATTTTCGGAGCTGGAGGCCCTCAGATTTTGTATCCTACTCACATTTCTTTGCAGAGCTCCTCCAAGCTCCAGCACCATGCATCACTACCTATGGGAATATATCATATTGGCTGTGTCCTTAACCTTCCTGAGCCTCCTCCTTCAAGAGAATAATGAAGAGCATCTTACATACAACTTAGCATTGGTAAGTACCAGAGACTGAGATTGGACTGCTTGTCAATCCTTCGGTAAAGGGGAGTTTTTTCCAGTCATGCAAAGACTCTAGTTATCATCACAGAAGTTCCAAGAAGAGGACACTTGAAGAATCAAGAGAGTGTCAGAGAAAAGGTAAATTCTGAACCAGCCTTAAAAGATGTATAATATTTGAATAAAGGCAAGGAGGAAGAGGGGGTAGTTTAAGTGTGGAGAAAACAATGCACAGACACTTCTAGAAAACCATGCTGACTGGCAGGACCTGCATGTGATGAGGCCTGTCTGAGTGTGGCCACTTCCCTCACCAGAGCCTGGCATGAGAGATGTCATTCGTCCCATTTCTCATACAAAGCAATTGAGACACAGAACCCTAAATTAACTTCTCCCATATGACACCTGCAAGTAGAGAAAACCAAATCCGATCTGGGTCGTGCTCGGGTTTGGGGAGTCTGTATTTCCTTAATGTCTTCCCTTAATGCCAGCTACAGCAAAACGTAGGTGGATGTGGGGAAGTGGTTGAGAAACGTACACATAGTCGGAGTGAAGTAAAAGAAAGGGCTTTAGAATTGAGGCACTGTGGGCAACTTCCACCAGGACAGGACCAGGCACCAGAATTCAGTACTTGCCACAGAAGCCAGTAGTCTAAGCCAAGTTAGATGACTTTGGCCAGACTGATAATGGTAGGAGAAATTAGGTGTGAGGCATGGTGGGACAAGCATGCTCTATTCTACAGAAGCCTAGGAACCTCCTACAGGTATTCCTACTTTCTATGTGATTCCAGGGCCCACCACCCCTTCTGGAAAGTCCTGTGTGTTCTCATGGTGAGGTAATGGGACAGCAGTCAGCTAAGTCCTGACACCTGGGTTCTCTGGTGACTGGATCCTGAGGCTTGTCCCACCTGTCTTAAAAGGGGTATCTGCCCCTTACTTGTCTCCAGGGGCCTCAGGATGAACGTCAGGGCTAATGTTCATCTTATCCTCAGCAGGAGGAAATGAAGAAAATACTGTGGCAGCTCAATAAGGAGCAAATCAGCTCTGAAAGCAAGAACCATCTGGTGACATTCAAGGACATGCAGAATCCCTCCCCTTTATCCCAAGATGCCAACTACAAATTCCTGGCTGGATCCCCTTCCCAGGAAAAGAGTGAGTATAGGGGAGGAAGAGGTCAGACTGGGACATCAGACGAAGTGTTCCAACAAGAAAAAGGAGGATGGGTAAAAAGGGAACATGAGCTGGTGTCTGGAGAGGAAAGCAGGGTGCTCTGAGGGAGGGCCCTGCTATGAAATTTGGTACAGTTTATAATGCTGAGTGGACTTTCTTCACACTGGTCTCCCCCTTGAGTGACTAACAAGTTGAGAAGTCCACACTGACTGTTAAGTGACCTGTTAAGGAGCCATCCCATAGTGAAGTTCATTCATGCCCCGCCCCCCCCCCTTGGAGGAGGTAGGGGTAAGACAGGATGGAAGAGCAGGAGAGAAAAGAAGAGAGGGGAGGGGAGGGGAGGGGAGGGGAGAAGAGGGAAAGAGAGCTATGGTAAAATGCACTGGGTAGAGGAAGAAAAGGTTGGGTAGGTACTGATGAGCTATACCCTAGATTGCCAGAACCCATGGGTTTATGCAGGTCCCTGGAGATCCTCTAATCCAGGTCTGTTTGATCCACAGTAGCTGAGATAAGTCCAAAGTCCTTCTGATTTTTCTGATTTCTGATTTTTCTAGATTACTCAAGATAGGTAACACAGCCTAATGAGGAACAGAGACAAGACAATGCCTCTGGATTCGAAGGCCAGAAAGAGGGAAGAAGTCACCATGACTGCCTGGGTTCTCATAAACAAACAAGTATAACATCCCAAAATCTTCCATGATGGAGTTATTGCCCTACCTAGAGTTATAACAGTGGAATTATGATCATGGTGGAACTCACTTTGGATCAGATCTATACACCTGTCCTGGTCTGTTTGGGCTGCTATAACAGAATTCCATATATTGAGTGCCTTATAAACAACAGGAATTTATTTCTCACAGTTTTGGAAGCTGGGAAGTCCAAAGTCAAGATACTGGCAGATTTACTGTCTGGTGAGGGCCTGCTTCCTGGTTCATAGATGACTGGTTGCATCTTTGGGCAAAGAAACTCTCAGGTTGAAATGCCAATTGAATATTACCCCCACCTTAAAAGACCACCAGAGACGTGAGTCAAAGCCAATCAGCAAGGGTCATTTATTGCAGGTTCGAACCTGGACCTCTGCGGCGCTCGTTGCTGATAATGCCGAGAGGTCCAGAGCTGGGTTGGTGCAGGATTTTTATAGACAGGTACAAACAAGTTTCGGGTGGGGCTGAGCTGACTGGTTGACAGTTTGAACAGGCATACTTGGCGTCAGTGAATTGGGTCAGGGGACCCCACACGAAAGCAGACAAAGCAATCTTACAGAAGCACAACTGGCCGGTTAGCCCACGCATGCGGAAAAAAGCACTATCAGGATATTGAAGGCCTGGTTACTATCAAGTAAAGACAATTGGGAGTCTCCTGGTGGAATCTTACATTCCTGCTATCAAGCATCCTTGTTAGTAAGAATTAGGTTTAGAAGAAATTTAACTTTATTTACTTTTCCTTCTACCTCCGCCTCCTTCCGTTTTTCATGGAGGGGAGGGTGACATTAGGGCTATTGATAAGGTAACTTCTTTGTTGTAAATCTCAAGGACATTTGCAAACCAAGGGAGACTCCTACCTTGCAGGATTGTGATCTCTGCAAGTTAACTATTTATTGTTTTATGGCAGTCAGGGGTGCCTGAGGAATGCTACACATATGGAGGGGAGCGGGTGAAAAGGGGGGGTGCAAGGCGCCAGCTTTTGCTTTGTCCTCAGCCAGCCTCCTGCTCCTTCAAGGTTTCTTTTATAAGGGCATTGATCCCATTCATAAAGGCTCCACCCTTAAGGCCTAATCACCTCCCACAAGCTCCATCTCCCAGTACTATCACTTTGGGGGTTAGGATTTCAACATATGAATTTCAGGGGACATATTCAGGCCATAGCAAGACCAAAATCTCCAGTGTGCCAAGGTTGAGACCTTGCTGAGGCAAAGTTTGCTTAGTTGGGATTCAGCAATGGACATTTAAAACATCTATGAATAAAACAAAATACCCTGAATCCCCTAGGACTGTATGCAAAATTTGGTAGGAATTCATATGTGCATTTTTCCTAGAAGAAAATACTTTCATCACAGCACTAAAATACCATATCTACCTTTATATATTTATTTGAGAGTGGCAGAGATAGCAAGAGAGAGCAGGAACTGGGAGAAGAGGAAGAAGCAGACTCCCCGCTGAGCAGAGAGCCCAATGTGAGGCTCAATCCCAAGACCCTGGGATCATGATCTGAGCTGAAGGCAGACTCCTACCCAATTGAACCACCAAGGTACCCTGAAATTACTCCTGAATTTAAAAGGAAAAATACTTGAGTCTACCAGTTGCCTCTCATTAGAATATTTATTCCCTCACTTCTTTTTTTAAAGATTTTATTTATTTCTTTGAGAGAGGAGAGAGCATGAGTGAGGGGAGAGGCAGAGGGGAAGGGAGAGAGATAATCCCAAGCAGACTCTCCAGTGAGCACAGAGCCCAACAAGGGGCTCATGATCTGAGCCAAAACCAAGAGTCAGACACTTAACTGACTGAGCCACCCAGATACCCCAATTCTCCCATTTCATTAGAAACAATAACATCACAGAAAAACCATGAACACATCTGAAAAAGAATAAAATTCCCATGTTCCTTGCAATTTGGTTGACCAATAAAATGAAAGCAAAACTTAGGGGGAGATTTCCATTAAAAAATTCCAATAGAGGGCCGCCTGGGTGGCTCAGTGGTTTGGGCTGCTGCCTTTGGCTCGGGTCATGATCTCAGGGTCCTGGGATCGAGCCCCGCATCGGGCTCCCTGCTCCGCAGGAAGCCTGCTTCCCTCTCTCTCTCTCTCTGCCTGCCTCTCTGCCTACTTGTGATCTCCGTCTTTCAAATAAATAAATAAAATCTAAAAAAAAAAAAAAAAAATTCCAATAGAGGTTTAGTCAGCCGGCAGAAACCTTTTTTGCATTAAACTAATATTCTTTATCTTGTTACTTTGCTTTGCTTTCAATCAGACACTATTTATATTTTGTTCCAACTTTTCTAGCTGTCTTGCATAAGAAGGTTCAAATTACCTAAATTTCTATTATAAAAAAACTTTATGTATAACTTGAAAAGATCATCAAGACACACCATTAGGGGCGCCTGGGTGGCTCAGTGGGTTAAGCCGCTGCCTTCGGCTCAGGTCGTGATCTCAGGGTCCTGGGATCAAGTCCTGCATCAGGCTCTCTGCTCAGCAGGGAGCCTGCTTCCTTCTCTCTCTCTCTCTGCCCGCCTCTCCATCTACTTGTGATTTCTCTCTGTCAAATAAATAAATAAAATCTTTTAAAAAAAATAAAATTAAATTAAAAAAAAAGACACACCATTAAATGAAAAATCCCCAGCTTCAATATAATATATACAAAATTATTCATATGAAAAAATTCTACGCATTTTCATTCAGCATAATTATAAAAAGAAACTACAGAAGACTCTATTACTGGCAATTTGTCTATGAATCCTATAAAAACTCTCCTGATTAAAATAACTAAATATACTACACATACTACATAAAATTTGTTTTTAAGTGTATCAAAGAAATGAAAAGAATATAAGAAATACTGAAAGACCAAAAAGTTAAACAAAAATAAGAATCCAGATAAGTTAAATAAGGACTTAAGCTGAATTTTGCCCTGAGGAAGTTAACCAAACATCAGTAACACTGACCTCCATATTTTAAATTTATTTTTTAATTTAAATTCAATTAATTAGCATATAGTGTACTATTAGTTTCAGAGGTAGCGTTCAGTGATTCATCAGTCTTACTTAACACCCAGCACTCATTAAATCCAGTGCCCTTTATAAAGTCCATCACCCATTTGCCCCCATTACCCCCACCTTTACCCCTCCAGAAACCCTCAATCTGTTTCCTATGAGTTCCATTTTTGACAGCTGTGGAGTGCATGAGCCTAATGAAAAGGTCAGGGATACTTAAGATTTTGTGGATAATGGGAGACCGCCATGTAAATCTACTATACCAAACAACTACATCTCATCATAGAAAGCTGGAAAGAGACAACTCCTCAAAAGGGAACAGAAATAAAATTACCTGTCTCAGTCTGCACCATTAGATGGGAAAAAATTTTTCCCTGATATTCCTAAACATAAGTTGTCCTTTATGGATTTGCTGTGACCCAAATTAATATAACCAAGTGCTCCCAAAAATCTCTGGCCAAGATTATATTTTTAGGGGCACCTGGGTGGCTCAGTTGGTTAAGTTGGTTAAGGTGGTTAAGTTAGTTAAGCGGCTGCCTTCGGCACAGGTCATGATCCCAGGGTCCTGGGATGGAGCCCCACATCGGGATCTCTGTATGGCAGGGAGACTGCTTCCTCCTCTCTCTCTGCCTGCTTCTCTGTCTACTTGTAATCTCTGTCAAATAAATAAATAAAATCTTTAGAAAATAAATAAATACATAAAATCTTTTTTAGAAAAGATTATATTTTTAAATTGGTCACAGTTCAAGTTGGTAGTGCCTCCCAAAATTCTGGGAAAAGACAAATGTAAATCTTTTGGAGGAATTTAGGACTCAGAGAATCCTCACAAAGTTCTAAAAAACAGGATCCTGGTAAAAATTCACAAAACCCACAAGGCACTATGACACTATAATGAGAACCAGGAGGGGAAAAAAAGCATAATAGAATCAGAGCTGAGAAGACTTCAAATATTGAAAATATCAGATACAGAATAAAAAATAACTTTTAATATATTCTTTAAATTGAAGTTAGAATTGAAAATATGAGTAAAGAATAAATGACTAGATTAAGGACTGAGAATATTTGAAATACAGAACTTTTTTTAAAAAAACTTACTTATTGGGGCACCTGGATGGCTCAGTCATTAAGCCTCTGTCTTCAGCTAAGGTCATGATCCCAGAGTTCTGGGATGGAGGCCCACATCAGGCTCTCTGCTCCATGGGATGCCTGCTTCTCCCTCTCCCGCTCCACTGTTTGTGTTCCCTCTCTTGCTGTGTCTGTCAAATAAATAAATAAAATCTTAAAAAAAATTAAAAAGAGATTCTCTCTCTTCCTCTGGGCTCCCACCACCACCACTCCCCATGTGTGCACATGCACACACACACACACACACACACACACGCTTGCTCTCTCTCTCAAAAGAAAAGAAATAAAGAAAGAAAGGAAGAAAGAAAGAAAATACTTGTCAGCTTCTGATGTGGAGAAATGAGGACACTTGTGCTGCTAGCGGTGGTGTAAACCAACACAACCACTTTGGACAACGGGCAGTTTCTACTTCTACTATCTACAAACACCTATGTACCTTCTATATACACAACAGAAATACAAGTACACGTGCTACACGAATGTATATGGGAGCACTATTTGTAATAGCCACAGATTAGAAACAACTGAAATGTACATCAATGCATAAATAAGAATGCATTAGAATGCATAAATAAGGGACGCCTGGGTGGCTCAGTTGGTTGGGCGGCTGCCTTCGGCTCGGGTCGTGATCCCAGCGTCCTGGGATCGAGTCCCACATTGGGCTCCTTACTCGGCAGGGAGCCTGCTTCTCCCTCTGCCTCTGCCTGCCTCTCTGTCTGCCTGTGCTCGCTCTCTCTCCCTCTCTCTCTCTGATAAATAAATAAAATCTTTACCAAAAAAAAGAAAAAGAAAAAAAAAAGAATGCATAAATAAGTTTGATTTTGCCACACAATGGAATACTGCTCAGCAATGAAAACAACAAACTGTGACTATCCTAAAACATGGAAAAATCCCCAACACATTGCAAAAGAAGCTAGTATGAAAGAACACGTACTGTATTATCCCTTTTATATAAGTTCCTAAAAAGCAAAACTAAAGTTGCATCTGAGTAGTAGTTACCTCTGTGAATGGGAGTGAGTATGGAGGCTTCTGAGGTGCAGGTGACATTCTACTTCTTGATGGGCATGAGTATGTTCACTTGGTGAAAAGTCATGGATATCTGTCTGATTGCACGTCAGGGGTGAAGATCTGATTCCATTGAACTTGAGTGGGAGAGGGGAAATTGGATGCAGGAAAACTAGGAACAGCTTTTTGAAGGAGTTTTGCTGCAAAGGAAGACCAAAAAAAAAAAAAAAATCAGGAGATAGTTGGCAGAGGAAATGGAGACAAGAGAAGTTTTCTTTCTTTTTTAAGAATGCTGATGATAGGGGCACCTGGGTGGCTCAGTGGGTTAAGCCGCTGCCTTCAGCTCGGGTCATGATATCAGAGTCCTGGGATCGAGGCCCGCATTGGGCTCTCTGCTCAGCGGGGAGCCTGCTTCCTCCTCTCTCTCTCTGCCTGCCTCTCTGCCTACTTGTGATCTCTCTCTGTCAAGTAAATAAATAAAATCTTTTAAAAAAAAAAAAAAGAATGCTGATGATATGGGACGCCTGGGTGGCTCAGTTGGTTGGACGACTGCCTTCGGCTCAGGTCATGATCCCAGAGTGCCGGGATCGAGTCCCGCATCGGGCTCCCAGCTCCACGGGGAGTCTGCTTCTCTCTCTGACCTTCTCCTCACTCATGTTCTCTCTCACTATCTCTCTCTCAAATAAATAAAATCTTTAAAAAAAAAGAAAAAAGAATGCTGATGATAAATAACCCAGCAGAGTGAAAATTTAAAGATACAGATGACAGAAAGAAGAATTGCTAGAGCCATGTCTCCTTCTTCTTCTTCTTCTTCTTCTTCTTTTTTTAAGAGTTCATTTATTTATTTGTCAGAGAGAGAGAGAGCCACAAGCAGGGGGAGCAGGAAAGACAGAAGCAGGATGCTCAAAGGGAAACTTGATCCCAGGACCCTGGGACCATGACCTGAGCCAAAAGCAGCTGCTTAACCTACTGAGCCACGCAGGAGCCTGAGAGCTTACATTATTTTTTTTTTAAAGATTTTATTTATTTATTTATTTGTCAGCAAGAGAGCTCAAGCAGGGGGAGCAGCAGGAAGCAGAGAAGCAAGAAGAGAGAGAAGCAGGCTCCGCTGAGCAGGAAGCCGGATGTGGGACTTGATCCCAGGACCCGGGATCATGACCTGAGACCAAGGCAAACGCTTGCTTAATGGACTAAACCACCCAGACGCCCCAAGAGCCTTCATTTTTTATTGCACGTCATTAATAGCCTTTTAGATTTGAAATTGGTTAGATTTTAGTTCTTTTATTTCTCCTGAAAGAGAATCTCTAATATCTTCTGTGTTTTTTTTAAGCCCAGCTAGTATCTTTATAATTATCATTCTGAACTCTAGTTCCAACATCCTACTAATGTCTGTATTGATTAGGTCCCTGGCAGGACTACTTCTTGTCCTTTTTTTTTTTTTTTTTTTTGAAGTGAGTTTTTCCATTTTGTCATTTTGCCCAGAGAAGAATAGGTGAATAATAGAACAAAATGCTACAAGGGTAACGACAACCCCAGAAAAATATACACAAAACAAATCAGAAGAGACACAAAACCAGAGGGAAAAGAAAGGGGGGGGGAATATAATCAGGCTGGTAAATAGAACAGAGCCACACCCTAGATTTGGGGTGTCTTTTGGTCTGTTAAAAGAAACTGCCTCCCAAAATTTTAAAGAAAGAAAAACATATCTGTACAAAAAATAAGGTTAAATACAATGAAGGGATAAAATATGACGGTAAAAATAAAAATTAAAAAAAGATTTTAAAAAAGGATAAGATGTTGGTTGAAAAAGGAAAGAAGAAAAAGTCAAAAAGAAAAATAAAAATAAAGAAAAATTTTTTAAAAATCTCTGAAAGACTAAAGAATCATGAGTGAAAAACCATGAATTCTATGTGTTGTATTGCCCTAGCATTGGAGTTCACAGTTCTCATTGATCCATGGACTTGGTCTTGGCTGGATGTTCTTGCTGTTCTTCTGGGGGAGGGGCCTGTTGCAGTGATTCTCAAATGTCTTTGCCCGAGGCGGAATTGCACCACCTTGCCAGGGGCTGGGCTCAGTAATCTGCTGGAGTTCACTCTCAGAAGCTTTTGCTCCCTGAACACTTTCCGTAGAGCTCTGGAGGACAGGAATGAAAATGGCGGACTCCCAGTCTCCAGCCCTGAGGAGCTGAGAGCTCAGGGCCCACACCTCAGTGCGTCCTCAGAGAAAAGCACTCAATCACTCCCGTCTCCCTGTCTCGGGCCATGCTCCGAGCTCACCCTGCCTGGGAGCATTTCTGTCTCTGGTGCACAGCCCCCTCTGGAGTCTCCAAACCCAGCAGATTCCTGCCCCGTGCTCCCAAGCCACTCCTCCCAGAGGAGGAAGCTGGGGGGAGGGGGGGTCTCCCCAGATCTGCTGCTTGTTGGGTCCCTGCCTGAAAAGCAGTGGCCTGACTGTGCCTCGGATCACAGTTTAAGGTAACCCCGAGCTGAGAGCCCCCCCCTCGGCTCCGTCTCTGCAGCCGGCTGCCCCGCTCTGATCCCTGGGAGCTCTGCCACACTCAGATATCCCAGGTCTTTCTGTGACCCTGTAGGTCCTGGTACCACATTGTCCCCTTGAGGGCTCCAATCCCCACTTAGCCATTAGAGCGACGTCCCTCATGGGAGCAGACTTCTAAAAGTTCTGATTTTGTGCTCTGCTGCTCTCTCACTTGCCCCAAGCCGGGCCCTCCCTCTGAAGTCTATCTTCCTGTGTATCACCTTGGATTCACTTCTCCATACGTCCTACCTTCCAGAAAGTGGTCGCTTTTCTGTTCATAGAGTTGCTGCTACTCTTTTCTTCGATCTCCTGTGGAGTTTGCAGGTGTTCAGAACGGTTTGATCACCATCTAGCTGAATTCCTGGGACCAGACTAAAATTTAGGTTTCCTTCCCCTGTGCCATCTTGCTCCTCCCTCATCTGATTTTAGTAGTATTATTTAAAGGAAACCCCTAATTCTTTTGCAAAAATACAGTATAACCACTACCTGTATCTACCAGCTCACTCACCACTTCTCCCTCTACCAGCCATCCTGCACTGTACTCACTCCCCAAAATACCATTTCTGCCTTTATTCTTTGATGAACTACCATGTTCAAAGGGGCATGAAGAACTCAGACTTGTTTCATATGATTGTCCTTAGCAAAAACAGATCTAGGCACAGTACCGCCCACAATAAGGAGGTAGTAGGCAGAAAAACAAAGGGTACAGAAATAATAGTGGGAAAAAAAGAAAGAATTGATCTGTCATTTCCAGAGTGCTTTCTGTGCCCATGGAAAACGTTAATTCTCTGTGAATATTGGCTTCTTACTCCCAATTTGTTTCTGCCCAAGAAAGATACAGTGTAGGGGCGCCTGGGTGGCTCAGTGGGTTAAGCCTCTGCCTTCGGCTCAGGTCGTGATCCCAGGGTCCTGGGATTGAGCCCCACATCGGGCTCTCTGCTCAGCGGGGAGCCTGCTTCCCTTCCCCTCTCTCTGTCTGCCTCTCTGCCTACTCGTGATCTCTCTCCCTCTGTCAAATAAATGGATAAAATCTTTAAAAAAAAAAAAAAGAAAGAAAAGAAAGATACAGTGTAAATCTAGCAGATATGGAAACACTGGCATAGCATTCCTGGAGGACTGGGGGCTGTTTTAAATAACAAAAAGTGACAAAGACCAGAACTAAGGTAAAGATAAAATGAGGTTGTAAGGGCCTGGTTAGCCAGAGGGAATGATTTCCTTGTGAACTTGGATTGACCCTGCCCCTCCCAGAGGAACTTACTTGCAAACCCCAGATACAGGGGTGGGCCATGCCAGATGGAGACATCCAATCTGTGGGGCGCGCATATATTTACTATGGTAAATTGAAATTCAATTGGTCACCCGTATTGCCCACCTAGCATGACTGTTCAGTTTTCCCTGTGTATTGCAATCTCATTGACCACCTGCGTGTGGGCTGGGCTCAACCCCATCTCAATAAAAGTTAGTCTGTGAGGCTGGGAAGCGTGGTGGTTGGGCGCAGTGTGGTCATCGTGGTCACTGGGGAGTGGCCTTACTGGGGAGCAGCACAGCCAGAAGGGTCGTAGTCATTGTCATCATTGGGTAGGGTCGTCGTGGGGTAGGGTCATCGTGGAGAGCGTTGTCGTGGGGTAGCGTTGTTGTCAGGTAGCGTTGTTGTTGGGTAGCGGAATCAGGAGCAGCAGGGTCACCTCTTGTAAGAGATGGACCCGACCGGTCGGTTTGATTTTTGATGCTTGGCGAGAAATAAAGCTTTGCTTGACTTTTGCTTTATGTCAGTCTCGTTCCTTTGATCACGGACCCCCAACAGAGGTAACAAACAAATGTTCGGTTTTCTTTCTCAGTCCCATTCTACCCTCACTGTAGAGGTACCTTCTTCCCAGCCTCCCTGCATTCCATGGTTCCCTGACCCTCACTTCAACAGTGATTCTCAACCAGGAGTGATTTTTGCCCCTTTCCCCCACGAGGGGAGCTTTGGCAATGTCTGGAGATATTTCTGGTTGTCAAAACTGGGGGATGCTACTGACATCTAATGCAAAGAGGCCGGGAGTACTCCAAAACAAACCACAGCAGATGGAAGAGCCTTGACAACAAAGAAAGATTCCACCCACTGGAGAAGCCAGTTTTCCCATCAATCAGCCACAGCATACCTGACTAGTGACCCCACTTTTATTTATTTTTTAAAAATATTTATTTATTTTAGGAAGAGAGAGGGAGGCGCGCCTGGGTGGCTCAGTGGGTTAAGCCTCTGTCTTCAGCTCAGGTCATGATCTCAGGGTCCTGGGATGGAGCCCCGCATCGGGCTCTCTGCTCAGCGGTGAGCCTGCTTCCCTCTCTCTCTCTATCTCTCGCTTTCTCTGTCTCTCTGCCTACTTGTGATCTTTGTCAAGTAAATAAATAAAATCTTAAAAAAAAAATCCTTTAAAAAAAAAAAAAGGAAGAGAGAGGGAGTGAGAGCACAGGAGGGGGGGGCAGGGGGAGAGGGAGAAAGAATCTGAAGCAGACTCCTTGCTGAGCATGGATCCCAATGCAGGGCTTGATCTCACCTGAGACCACGACCCTGAGATCACAACCTGAGCTGAACCCAAGAGTTAGAAGCTTAACCAACTGCATCACCCAGGTGCCCCAAAATGACACTGCTTTTAAACAATTTTTCAGAAGCAGAAGGTGTCAAAAGTATGTAAGGGGAAATGGAATTATCACATAGAAGACATTATTTTAAAATTATTTTAGCTACAAAAGGCAAAACCACTAGCTCAGTGAGTAAATCATGGCATGCATAAAATGTATCTTTAAAAAATGTCTATAAAGAACAGAATTTATGAGTGTGAAGTTTTAAGGAATTTCTACTAGGATTTCTTCTAATTTCATGATTCTTTACATTTGAATTATGGTGTTTTGTCAAATATAAGGTTTTGCTTAGGATTTGTAATACAAAGATTATCTGAATCCTTGAAGGGACTGTGTCCATACTTTAATTTTTTTTATTTTATTAAATTTATGGTTCATTTTAGCATACTTTAAAAATCTATGAATTTTTCAAACCCTCTCCACTCAGGATTCTGCCCCTACCACTCTACAAAAAAGCTCTTGTCAAGATTCTAATGACCTCCTGGTTGCAAATTTTGAAACTTGTCAGCATGTAAAACCATGAGGTTTTCAAGGACTGAGCCCTGGATCATTTCAATATGAAGAGGCTGAGTAGATGAACGGGAGCCAGCAAAGGTGAGCAAGAATGAGCAGACATAGAGATCAGAAGGAAAGCAAGTGAGTGTGACCTGACAATTACTTTCAGCCCTTTTTTTTTTTTTTTTTTTTTTTTTTTTACTTTCAGCCCTTTTAACTGTTTCTTCTGATGTTTCTTTGTATCCATATTTCCGAATACTATAGATACACTACCATTGTTTGATTAGCTTTATATACAATTCCATGCCGTGACAGCTGAGGTGTTAACCCTTTCATGCTACTCCGCAAATAGACACCTATCCTTTCATTCTTCCAATGTAGTTTTCTCCACGATCACATTCTGATGCTTAGGTGAAGTATTCACTGCTGAACAAGTCATTGGCAGGCAGTCCTCCAAGGCATTTCTATATAACTTGGGCTCTCTTTTCTTTTCTTTTTTTTTTTTAAGATTTTATTTATTTGTTTGACAGACAGAGATCACAAGTAGGCGGAGAGGCAGGCAGGGGCGTGGGGCGGGGAGAAGCAGGCTCCCTGCTGAGCAGAGAGCAATCTCAGGACCCTGGGATCATGACCTGAGCCAAAAGCAGAGGCTTTAAACCACTGAGCCACCCAGGTGCCCCTTCGGCTTTCTTTACAAGGATATTTGTACAGCAAATAGACTTAGAAGTTAGAGCTAGTGTCTTCTGCCACAACAGGGGGCAGATTTGTTTTAAAAGACAGTAACTCTCTCTGGAGAGATTTAGAGATATAGTACTCCAGAGACACTGCAGAATAAGGTCTCCTTTCCCTCCTCAAAGAAGATATTTCCTAAACCTGGATAATACAGATAATGTCTCCCAGAAGGGCGAATGTTGGATTCGCTAGCAGTCCCTTCATAAGACTGAGAACTTCTACAGTTTAGTGTTTCTCAGCTGTGACATAAATCTGTTGTTTTTCCCAGGAAGAACTTGGGGCAGGGAGCAAAGGGAATTATTTCATCATGAAGTCCAGGCTACCTCCTGTGTCATGGGAAATCATAGTTTCTTTGTTTCCTTAGCAACTGGCATTATGGCAATGTGGCAAGGCAACCTAGCAGCTACGCTGTGCTTAGGGACTGTCTGATTGTTTGATTTCACAGTAGCAATCTATGATTATATTTTCTTTCACGTATAATTTTTCCTTGGAGCTAGTGGTTATCTGTTTTATTATTTGCACTATTGTAGGCACTCAGGATGCATCAGTAAGCAGACTGAGATGGCTACCCTTGTGGGGCACATATACTAAAGAGAGAGAGGCAGTGAGCAGAATAAGTAAGTGTAAGGCAGGGAGATCACAGGGGTTTGAGTAAAGGAGTGAGATGATCTGACTGAAGTTATGAAAGGATTACTCTGGCGGTAGTGTCACAAGGACATTATAGAGAAATAAGGACAGAAACAGGGTTAATTGGGATGCTTCCATAGGTATTCAAGCGAGAGAATACCATTTAGACTAGAGTGGTGGCAGTGGAGGTGGTGAGAAGTGGCCAGATTTTTAAATACATTTTGAAAATCAACCTAAGAGAATTTCCTGAATGACTGGTTGTAGGGTTTGAGAAAACAGAATAACTCCACAAAGTTTTTTTACCAAATCACTTAGAAAGTTGGAGCTGTTTTCCACTGAAATAGGAAAAAGTTTTTATATGTCTTTTAAGGGAATTTGGTAATTTTCTCATCAGGGCCTTGCCCCCCTTTGTTGTATTTATTCCTACATAGTTTCTATTTTCTGTTGATATTAATATATTAAACTGTTACTATAATATTTATGCTTCATAGTTATCAATTATAACATAATGGACTTTTTTTTTTAAAGATTTTATTTATTTATTTGACAGAGAGAGATCACAAGTAGGCAGAGAGGCAGGCAGAGAGAGAGAGGAGGAAGCAGGTTCCCTGCTGAGCAGAGAGCCCCATGTGGGACTCGATCCCAGAACCCTGAGATCATGACCTGAGCCGAAGGCAGCGGCTTAACCCACTGAGCCACCCAGGCGCCCACATAATGGACTTTTGAAAGATTTATTTATTTGAGAGAGACAGCATGAGCAGAGAGTGGGCAGAGGGAGAAGGAGAGAGACAAGCAGACTCCCCGCTGAGCTGGGAGACCCATATGGGGCTCAGTCTCGTGACCCATGATGTCATGACCCATGAGTGGAAATCAAGAGTCCAGTGATTAACCAATTGAGACACCCAGATGTCCCTTGATTTTCTAGTATTTTAGTTTAATCTTGTATCCAAAAATCATCTTGAATTTTCTTGTTATTAATAATAGCTCATTGATTCTATTGAATTCTCTATGCAGAGAAACACTCTATGCCAATAATGACTGTTTTGTCAAGTTTGGTTCTTCTTTCTCATTTATTTTTCTTATCTTGTTACATTGGCTAGAACAGAGATTGGCAAACTATGGCCTGCATGTGAAATATTTCCTACTACCTGTTTTTGTAAATAAAGTTTAAGTGGAACACAGTCACCTTCATGTGTTACCTGTGACTGATTTTATGCTATAACAGCACAGTAGCATAATTGCAACACAGACTATATGTCCTAAAATATTTGTTATTCAACCCAAACAGAAAAAGTTTGCCAATGTTTGGGCTAGAATTTCCAATATCATATTAAATGATAGCATTGATTGCATATACTCTAGCTTTGTTCCTGATTAATGGAAATGTATCTAAAATATGATATTTGCAATACAGTATTGATGTATGATCTTTACCAAGTTAAGGAAGTTCTCATCTATTCCTAGATTCCTAAGAATTATAGCGTTGAATTTTTTTTAAAGATTTTATTTATTTATTTATTTGACAGAAATCACAAGTAGACAGAAAAGCAGGCAGAGAGAGGGGGAAGCAGGCTCCCAGCTGAGCAGAGAGTCCAATGCAGGGCTCAATCCCAGGACCCTGAGATCATGACCTGAGATCATGACCTAAGCCAAAGGCAGAGGCTTAGCTCACTGAGCCACCCAGGTGCCCCAGGGTTGAATTTTATTAAATGTTTTTTCAGCAACTAATGAGATGATCATGTGATCATTCTCCATGAATCTGTTAATGCAGAGAATTTTATATAGATATTTCCTTTCTTGGGGCGCCTGGGTGGCTCAGTTGGTTGGACGACTGCCTTCGGCTCAGGTCATGATCCTGGAGTCCCGGGATCGAGTCCCGCATCGGGCTCCCAGCTCTTTGGGGAGTCTGCTTCTCCCTCTGATCTTCTCCTCGCTCATGTTCTCTCTCACTGTCTCTCTCTCAAATAAATAAATAAAGTCTTTAAAAAAAAAAAGATATTTCCTTTCTTAAAATTCCTGAGATAAATCCAACATGATTATGGTTTATTGTTTTGGGTTTTTTTTAAATAATTGTTGGGGCTTGGGTGGTTCAGTTGGTTAAGGGTCTGACTTCTGTTCAGGTCATGATTTCAGGGTCCTGGGATCAGGCCCCATGTTGGGCTTCCTGCTCAGTGGGAATCTGCTGTCCCTTTCTCCTGCCTCTCCTCCAGCTTGTGATCTCTTTTTTTTTTTCCTCTCGAACAAATAAATAAATCTTTTAAAAATAACAATAACAATTGTTGGAGGGCTGCCTGGGTGGCCCGGTCAGTTAAGTGTCTGCCTCTTGGTTTTGGCTCAGGTCATGATCTCAGGGTTGTGGGATCGAGCCCCGCATTGGCTCCCCACATCAGGTTCTACACTTGGTGCTGAGTCTGCTTGAGATTCTCTCCCTCTGCCTCCCCCCAACTCTCTGTCTCTCACCCCATCTCTCGCAAATAAATGAATAAACAAATAAATTGGGTATAATTTGCTAATATTTTATTTATTAATTTTACACTTATGTTCATAGAGATTGAACAAAAATTTTCCTGGACTAGAGGTTTCTACCCAGACAGAGCTCCCTATCTGAGAAGGAGTAACAGAGCTCCCTGATAACAACTATTTACCTTCCTGCTGATCGACCCCCTGTGACTTATTATGATTCACCCAGGAATATCTATAGACTTAGACATCACTGTGCTTTTTATTTTTTTTTTTAAAGATTTTATTTATTTATTTGACAGAGAGAGATCACAGGTAGGTAGAGAGGCTGGCAGAGAGAGAGAGGGAGGGGAGCAGGCTCCCTGCTGAGCAGAGAGCCCGATGTGGGACTGGATCCCAGGACCCTGAGATCATGACCCGAGCCGAAGGCAGCGGCTTAACCCACTGAGCCACCCAGGTGCCCTCACTGTGCTTTTTAGATACTGGACCTC
Source organism: Mustela nivalis (assembly GCF_964662115.1). Taxonomy (NCBI): domain Eukaryota; kingdom Metazoa; phylum Chordata; class Mammalia; order Carnivora; family Mustelidae; genus Mustela; species Mustela nivalis. Next base: position 42,673,856 of record NC_139035.1, on the reverse strand, counting down.
AAATACCTTCTACAAGTAAGTTATTATAGTGTTAGGAGTATAGCCTTGTTTTGTCAGTAAATAAATTTGTAAAAGGGGAAAAAAGGCGAGAGAGAGAGAGAGAGAGAGATGGAGGAGAAATCTATGCCTTTAAAAATACCTAAAAGAGGGGCGCCTGGGTGGTTCAGTGGGTTAAAGCCTCTGCCTTCAGCTCAGGTCATGATCCCGGGGTCCTGGGATCGAGCCCCACATCGGGCTCTCTGCTTGTCAGGGAGCCTGCTTTCCCTCCTCTCTCTCTGCCTGCCTCTCTGCCTACTTGTGATCTCTGTCTGTCAAATAAATTAAAAAAAAAAAAATACCTAAGAGATGGAAACATATCTCAGTGTGAAGACCTTATTTGGATTCTGATTCAAACAACACATTTTTTTTTAAGATTTTATTTATTTATTTGACAGACAGAGATCACAAGTAGGCAGAGAGGCAGGCAGAGAGAGAGAGGAAGAAGCAGGCTCCCTGCGGAGAAGAGAGCCCGATGCGGGACTCGATCCCAGGACCCTGAGATCATGACCTGAGCTGAAGGCAGCGGCTTAACCCACTGAGCCACCCAGGCACCCTCAAACAACACATTTTAAAAATGTAAACCAGAGACAGTACAGGAAGTAAAAAACTACAGAGCACTATCTCTCATGAATATCGTTTAAAAATTATCAACAAAATATTAATCAAATACAATAATACATAAAAAGAACAGTGCACCAGAACCAGGAGGGGCTTATCCTTGGAAAGCAACACTGGTTCAATATTAACAACAACAAAAAAAAAAACAACATAATCTACTATATTATAATGTAAAGATTATCATATCAATTGATATAGAATAAAACATTTGGCAAGGTTCAGCATCTATGCAAGATAAAAACTCTTAGAAAACTAGGAGTAGGGGCGCCTGGGTGGCTCAGTGCGTTAAGCCTCTGCCTTCAGCTCGGGTCATGATCTCAGGGTCCTGGGATCGAGTCCCGCATCGGGCTCTCTGCTCAGCGGGGAGCCTGCTTCCTCCCTCTCTCTCTGCCTGTCTCTCTGCCTACTTGTGATCTCTCTCTGTCAAATAAATAAATAAAATATTAAAAAAAAAAAAAAAGAAAACTAGGAGTAGAAGAGAGTTTCCTCAGCCTCATAAAGGGCAGCTACAAAACAAACACCTACACCTACCTACCACCACACTTATGGTTACTGAGTACTTTCTCCCTAAGATCGGGAACAAGGTAGTACAAGTACTGGAAGTACTAGTCTGTTCGATAAGGCAAGGAAAAGAAAAGGCATATAGACTGAAAGGAAGAAACAAAACTATCTCTATTCACAGATGACATGATTGTATAGAAAATTCCAAGAAATCCAAAGTAATTCCAAAATTCCAAGAAATCCAAAGAAAATTCCAAGAAAATTCCAAAAACAAAACAAAACAAAACCCTTAGAACTAGTGAATGAGTTTAGCAAGATCACAGGATACAAGGTCAACACATAGAAATCAATCTATTTCTATCTAATAATGTACAATTAGAAATCAAAATTTTAAGAAGCAATGGCATTTAAAATAGCACCCTTCTATTATGGCCTGAATTGTGTCACCAGCCCCCTCAAAATTCATATATTGAAGTCCTAGCCTCTAGCCTCAGAATGTAACTGTATTCAAAGATAGTCTTTTTTTTTCTTATTATTAACATATAATGTATTATTTGTTTCAGGGAACAGGTCTGTGATTGATCAGTCTTACACAATACACAGTGCTCACAGTAACACATACCCTTCCCCAATATCCATCACCTAACCACCCCACCCCTCACACTCCCTCTACTCCAGCAACCCTCAGTTTGTCTCCTGAGACTAAGAGTCTCTTATGGAGATAGAGACTTTAAAGGGGTCAGTAGGTGGGACCTAATCCAATACAACTAGTGGCTTTATAAGGAGAGGAGATTAGGAAACAGACACACAGAGATAAGACCTTGGGAAAATACCGGAAGATGTGTATCTACCAGCCCACGTCAGAGACCTCGGAAGAAACCAAGGGCAAATGTCAGTCTGGTTGGGAAACTGTATAGGAGAAAGAATGGCCATCTTGGCATCCGGGGGCTCTCAGCGTCTATTTCTGACTCCTCTTGTCCCATTTTTGTTGCCAACAGAGCTCAGTTCTAAAACCCTATCAGTGCTATCTTCTGAGCCATGATAGCAGCTGACATCTGTCAAGTATTTTGCTCTAACAGGTAGTACACTAGGCACATATCTTATTCAAGCCTCACAACAACCTTATGGACTAGACAGATGGTAGTATATATCCATTTATAGACAAGGAATCCCAGAGAAATTAAGTAAGGTCACAGAGCCTGGACGTACTAGAGGCAAGATTCTTATCCAGTACAGTCAGCCTCCAAATCCCAAGACTTTGACCCTGAGGATAGGAGAACCCCTATCAGGACAAGCTGGATTTGGACCCAAAGGAAGCTACTGAGGGGCCCAGATGGCCTGGCGCTTATAAGCATAACCAGTCAAGGGGGACCGGAAAATGAAGTTGCAATGCCACACGGTTCATTCCTGAAAGAACCCCCACCAGACTGTGCAATTCTGTTGCAATTCATTCTGTTGGAAAACTAAGGTAATTAATTTCAGCCTTTCTTTCTCAACTGTGGGCCCATCTCTGGCTCAATGCCAGACAGCTTTCTGTTTAGTTTCCGCAGACTCAGTTTTTCCAATCCTCCCCACCCTTGGTGTGGCTCTACATTTGACGGGTCTCCCATCTTGTTCGGGAAGAGTAGATCTAAGTGGCAGGGACGGAAAGCTAGGGAGGAGAAGGAGGAATGGAGCTGCGGTCTTAAAAAAATCTTGGATTAATCCATGCCCCGCGGCCCCGAGTCTGGGAGCAAAGTGGTCAAGCGCCGAGCCACTCCGCCAGCCCGAACGCCCCGCCCCCACCGGGCCCCGCCCTCACCAGGCCCCGCCTCCTGCCCGCCCCGCGGCGCATTGTGGGATCTGTCCACGGGCCTGGCTGTGGAGGACGCGGTTCTCGGAAATGGGCGTCCAGCCGGTGAGACCCTTGCTCGCTGCCCTGCACCAGGGGGCTCCGCCCCATCTGGTTCTGGGAACTCTGCTCCGGACCAGGGGCTCTCGCCGCCAGCCCCGCCCTATAGGGCGCTGCACCAACCCAGGATGCCGGGGTCCCGGTACCGCACAGTCGGGCTCGGGACCCTGCTAAGGTTACCCTTCTGGCCCTGAGAGGCTCCCGCGCTGGAGCTCGGGATCTCTATCCCTGGGGCGGCTGGTCGTACGGGGCAGTCATCACCCACTCCCCGGCTCTTCCCCAGCATGATGGTCACGCTGCCTCCTCTACCCACAGAGCCCAGTCCTGCTGGCCTCCCTGGGGGTGGGGCTGCTGACTCTGCTGGGCCTGGCTCTGGGCTCCTACTTGGTTCGGAGGTCCCGCCGGCCAAAGGTCACTCTTTTGGATCCCAATGAGAAGTACCTGCTGCGACTTCTAGACAAGACGGTAAGTTGCGAAGGAAGGAGCCTGGGTAGAGGGGGGACTATCCACTGTGGTTGGGATGCCCCGGGGGACTTCGCAGCACCAGACCTGCCTGGTGAAACTTGTGTGTCATGCATCCCCTCCAGACTGTGAGCCACAACACCAAGAGATTCCGCTTTGCCCTGCCCACCGCCCACCACATTCTGGGGCTGCCTGTGGGTAAGGAAAGTGTGGAGTGGGCTCCTTTCCCTGGTATCCTAACAGGGTAATTCCCGTTCCCCACCCAGCTCTGCATCCATCAGGTACCACTGACCCTTGGACCACTCCAGGGTGTGGCTTCTGTGCCCCCGGACATCCTTCACACACCAGTTCTTCCTCCTCCCTGCAGGATTTGTTTATCCCTCCCTCTGAGCAAACACTAATTTTTTTCTCACTGCCCAGACCCTCAGTTCACCGGCCCTTCCTGGCAGTAATTGATGAGTTTCTCCAATGGGGGGCTTATGAGGGATACAACTGGTGGCCCAAAGGGTCACCTCATGCCTGGTAGCTCATTGGAACCATGCTAGGAAGCAAAACATCCTTATTCTCTCAAAACTCCTTAAGTATTTTGAAAGATAAAAGGAATGCCACTCATCTACAAGCAGCCTTTATGTAGCTCCCCACGTGGTCCCCAGGCAAACATGTCTACCTCTCTGCACGGATCGATGGCAGCCTGGTCATCAGGCCATACACCCCTGTCACCAGTGACGAGGACCAAGGCTACGTGGATCTTGTCATCAAGGTAAGGGGGTGGGAAGGAGCCCCAGGAGCTCCTTATCCTTTTCTCTCTGGCATTTGTAAACTTTCGGGAGTTGTTTGATAGCAGGAGACATGTGTCCTTTGGGCATATGATGAAAAGTATGTGGACTGGGGAAGATAGCACGTGCGTGATTCCTGCCCCAGCTTCAGGGAGGATCCTCCAGCGGGCGGCTCAGAAGTCAGTGACATTCCATATAAAATATGTTCCATCCTCTTTTACCAGGTCTACATGAAAGGTGTGCACCCCAAATTTCCTGAGGGAGGGAAGATGTCTCAATACCTGAATAGCCTGAAGATTGGGGATGTGGTGGAATTTCGAGGGCCAAGCGGGTTGCTCACTTACAATGGAAAAGGTAATGGCCTCTCTCCTCCCTAAGCCTGTCTCCTACTTCTCCAGTGCCTGTAGTCGTCTTGGCACTGTGTGGCCATGCACATGCGTGTATGTGCGCCCATGGGGAAGGCCCAGAGCCACCCTTCCTTTAAACACAGCACTGATATGATAGGCATATTTCTCAGCTCCATTTGCTCCAGGGATTGGTTCCCTAGCTACTCGAATTCACCAGCCATGACTGCTGTGGAGATGCCTAAAGCAAACCCATATCTCTGTTTCCTGCCCTCAGGAGATTCACTTCTTGGGCTGAGCAGTTCAGATAGCTGGAGATAGCTTTTTTCATCCCTGCCCAGGGGAACAGCTTCGTGCATTAGCAAGCCTCCAGAGCTGCTCTGTGCCACTTGGGAAAACAGATTCCCACCTGGCCCCATGCCTGTCGCGCTCACCAGGGAGTGACCCTCTGCCAGAAGCAGCTAATGACTCTCTGTGTGGCCCTAAACTGACTGGGACTTAATAATATAGGACAGATAGTCCTGACCCCATTGTCCCTCAAGTATATTATTGTCAGGGCTGCTCAGATCAAACCTCCACACACCCAAGCTGTGGGATCCGATTTCGTAGCAGCTGCTGAACTGGCCTGGGACATGTTTTCAGTTCTGTGTTTGTTTTCTTATTTTCCGGTATTGCCTTTTTTTCTTCCACCCTCTTTTCACTTGACTTTTCAGGGAGTTTTAGCATTCAGCCAAACAAAAAGTCTCCACCAGAACCCCAAGTGGTGAAGAAACTGGGGATGATTGCCGGCGGAACAGGTGACTGTCACTTGAGGGGCCGTTCTCTCCCACCATTGTTAATTGTTGCCATAACACCCAGGTGACTCTTAGAAGGTTTGGTAATCATAGCCAAGATGTTAATCAGGGGGTTCCTGGCAATGCCTGGAACTCCCCAGTATCAGAAAAACAAAATCATATTCAGGCAGAAAGCAAATAATAATAATAATAATAGTTAACAAATAGAATGAGAAATAAATCATCTGGGCTCTCCCAAGACCTCCAGTTGAATGAATCTAATAATCTTTAGGTGAGAATGGAGAAGCAGCTAGAAATAGGGTAGTCAAGAAGGAAGAAAATGAACAAACACTGGACATTTCTCAATATTAGACATGATGCCAGTCACCTTATATGTGTATCTATGAAGTAAGTACCAGTCTTCCCCGCTTACAGATGAGAACAGTGGAGGTTCAGAGAGATCGAATGGTCTCCACAGGGCTAAATAATAATGGGCAAGGGCAGGATTAGTATCTAGCTCTGTCCAGTTCCAAAGCAAATGCTCTCTATCCACAAGCCTGGTGTTCCCGAAACTTCATCATTGAATCAGTCAGTAGGTACTCATAGTTATCTGTGACATTGGAGTCCTAGCCTCTAATAGATTTTCAGAGGATGAGTCTGAGATAGGTTCCTTAGTAGGATTTTAACAGTATAATCTTATGTGAATAGCAAGCATGACCACAGTTCACCTACCGGGTACAAAGTTGAGTGTGGGGTCAAGGGCATGTCTTCCCTGGAAGGTCAGTGCTGCAGGACACACAGCAAGACAGAGGATTCAGGTACTAAAGGAAGACGGAGCAGAGTGGTGAAGGAGTAGAATGAAAATGAAAGGTTGATCAGCTAAGGCGTGGGGACAGGGGAGGGGCTGCGGCCATCTCATCTCAACATGGGCTCTCTGTCGGCAGGAATCACCCCCATGCTACAGCTGATCCGGGCCATCCTGAAAGACCCTGATGATCCAACCCAATGCTGTCTGCTTTTTGCCAACCAGGTTGGTTTACTTTGTCAGGCCTCAGTCTTCTAAGTTGTGGTAGAGGCTGAGAGGTGTGACCCAGGCAGGCACAGCTGGTCCAGTGCCAATTGTGGCCTCTGCCCAAGGGCCCCCCGCCCCCTTCAAGGGAGAGGGCCCTCTCCTGCCACAAGGAGGACAAAGCACTGAGCCAAACTCCTGGCCACCAAGGGAAAATGAAAAGAAAACGTACAAAGAACCTAGTTCTAAGTGTAGAAAGCTGCTTCTTGAATTTCCTTTGTTAAATATTCCATTTTTATTCCTGTGTAAGTGAGAGCTACTCCCCTCTTCTTCCCCACATGCTACCTCTCTAAACGCCTTGCTTCTTCCTTATAACTTCAGCTTTTTGTTTTCATCCTGGTTGGAAAGTTGTTATAGCAAAGAACTTCTTTCACACACACCTAAGGAGGTTCCTAAAGTCTTGGCTTCCCCTTTCAGACTGAAAAGGACATAATCTTGCGGGAGGACCTGGAGGAGCTGCAGGCCCGATATCCCAATCGCTTTAAGCTGTGGTTTACCCTAGATCACCCCCCAGAAGGTACCTGCCCCATTTCTGGACATCCTCCAAATCAGGGCCTTCTCCCCCTGGGGATTTCAGTTAAACCAACCCTGCCTGACATCACCAAACTCCCAAGTGTGAGGGCACAGACTTAGTGCCTCTGCTGAGCTCTTTCCTTCTGGTTCCTGTTTCCGGGGGGTAGTGGCAGGGATGACTATGAACCTGAAGCAGACTGGGTATACCCACCTAGCTACTGCTACAACTTGATCCCTTCTCAAGAGGCTTTACCCAGGACTCACCCCTCCCCACCCTATGGCCCCCGACCCCCTTGCCAGCCTGAGTCTGTAGTGTCTGCCCTCTTCATGCCTTTGTATTTCAGGTTGGGCCTACAGCAAGGGCTTTGTGACGGCGGACATGATCCAGGAGCATCTGCCGGCCCCAGGTGACGACGTGCTTCTGCTGCTCTGTGGGCCACCCCCGATGGTGCAACTGGCCTGCCATCCCAACCTGGACAAACTGGGCTACTCCCAAAAGATGCGATTCACCTACTGAGCATCCTGCTCTCCATGGTGCTGTTTCCCTGGTCCTGTTCCCTGCAGTTGTCCTCAGTCAGTACTCAAATGCTCTAAGTCCCAGGTTACTTTTTTGACAGTATCAGCCTTCTTGTCTTACTCTGCAACAGAAATCTGGATGCTACCTGCAGGGACAACATCCTTGTAGCCATGGAGGAAGGCCAGGGCTGAGTAGTTCCCTGGAAGGCCCCCCAGATCTCCCTGTAATAGAAGGTCCAGGTCAGGCCCACAGAGCAGTTTCTTCCACGGGTCAGAAAGAAGGAAGCATGTGCATTCGTCCCAAGACTAGCTAGTTCCTTGATAGCATCACACTGGGTGTCTGTGATGAAAGGAACAATCTGTGTCATGGGTTTTACTTAATATTTGGTGCTGAACCCAAGCAGATTCTGCATGTGTGAGTGCAAATTGAGTGGCCTTACATAGTCTCATAGCAATTGCAGGAAAGGAGGAAATGATTTCTTTAGACCTCAGAAAAGGGAATCTGAAATAATATATGTGTGTGTCTGTCTCTCCCTGCCCCTGCCCAGGCTGGAAGGAGATGGCTACCCACAGTCTAAGGCAGCCGCTTATGGCAGAAACCTCTGGCTATGCAAATAAATGGGGCTCAGGCCCCTGTGTTATACCTAAAGGGTTGTTGTGTTTGGAGTCCTTGTTTCTAAGGCTTTTCACGCCTGGGAATCCTGGGAGGAAGACTTTCCCAGCACAGAATTTCTCCCAGGCCTTCCAGAGAACCTTTGAGCAGTAGAGCCATGTGCTGAAATCTGACCGGCCACCAACTCAGGGATCACTTAACAAACAGCTGCCTCAGCAGAGCCAGAAGATTGGCTTCTCCCTAGAGGCTTTTATGGGTGGGGGAGGAGAACACAAGTTAGAGGGGATGCTTTTTGAACCCAGGTATGATCACAGTGGTCCCTTGGTTTGGCCACTCTTTCGCTGCCTTCTCTTGGCCCACCCTTCCCCTTCACTATACTTCTATTTTAGGGTACCTGGCAAGCAAACTAAAGTATTGTCTTTCTATTTGGAAGAGACACTTTCTCCTTTAAATAGTAACCTGATATCACCAGCCCCAGATAGACTTGTTGGTGCCTGGAGAGAGTTGGCCTCCCCCAGGCCCATCTATCCTGACTGCCCTTCTCCCAGGGTTGGACCGGGGCAGCTTCCTCAGATCTTCTTTGTTAGTCTCAGTGGGACAGAACAATGAATCAATCCCAGGAGGAAGGTCAACATTGCTTCTCTGCATGGAATATGTGTTGCTTTCCCTGGGGCCCCAGGAGAAAGGCTTGTGGGACCCGCAGAATTCACCCCTCCATAAAGTGGAGTCATTAGTGAATGCTGTTACTAGCATGCCATCAAACATTTCATGATCAACTAGAATGTGTAGGCCACTGTGCCCCATGAGACACACTTGTTCACCTCACCTCCAAAAACAAAGATCTTGCATTGATTGTTAGGCTCAAATAGTGAAGCAGCCCAACAAAGAGAATTTCCCACACAAGAGCTCACCATTCCTTGTCTTATATGGGTTTCTGCCTCATTCACTCAACATAGAAACATTTATTAAGGACCTGCCACCAGCCAAGCAGTGTGCTAGTTCCTGAGGATACAATTCTGACAAAGATTGGTCTTAGACCCTCAAAGAACTCAGTCTACAGTAAGAGAGACAAGTGATAAACAATTATAACACAGTGTGCAGTGTGATTAACAGTATAATAGAGATACAAGATGCAGATGGGAAGGGTTGGGAAAAGATTCAGAGTAGGAGAGAGAACTAACATTTTTTAAAAGATTTTATTTTTTCATTTAACAGAGACGGAGAGTACAAGCAGGGAGAGCAGCAGACAGAGTGGGAGGGAGAAGCAGGCTCTCTGCTGAGCCAGGAGTCGGATGTGGGACTCTATCCCAGCACCCCAGGATCACGACCTGAGCCAAAGGCAGCTGCTTAATGAACTGAGACACCCAGGTGTCCCAAGAACTAACATTTTTGAGTTAGCCATTTAATACATGCTGTGCTAAATACTCATCTGTATAATTTAATCCTTGTGATAATCCTGTGAGTCTAAGATTAAGATTTTGCCAAAGGTCATACAGTTGGTTGATCAGTGGCTGGCAGAGCCAGAATTGCACCTGGCATTGTCTCAGTCCAAAGCAAAACCCAGGACTGGGTATTGTAAATTGCTTTGGTCTTTCAGCAGAGAATGGGAGGAAGGGCAATCCAGCAGAATGATCAGCATTTGCAAAAACCTAGAGAAATGAAAGAAAAGTCCATATTTGGAGAACTAGAAATTCATCGAGGCCCAAATGCCAGAGGGAAAGTAGAGCAAGATGAGATAAATCCTGAGAGTAGGTGAGAGCCAGCTGATCGAGGCCTTTGTAATGTCACACTAAAGAAGCTTAGAGCTCGGATGCCTGGGTGGCTCAGTGGTTAAGCCTCTCCCTTCGTCTCTGGTCCTGATCTCAGGGTTCTGGGATGGAGCATCGCTCAGCAGGGAGTCTCTGCTTCCTCTTCTCTCTCTGCTTGCCCCTCTACCCACTTGTGATCTCTGTCTGTCAAACAAATAAATAATTTAAAAAATTAAATTTAAAACTCAATTCTGTGGACAATGGAAGTTTCTAAGGGTTTTATACAGTGAGCAACTCATAATAGCTAACTTTTATGAAGCATTTGCCAGCCATCACACTAAGAAACTGCATAAATTATCATTTAATCTTGACAAAGATTCAGTGAGCTAGTGCTTTTTTAAAAGATTTTATGACTATTATTTTTTACATTTTTATTTTTTATTATTTTTAATAATACCATTTTATTTATAAATAATAAGTGTAATTTTAATAAATACATATTTTTTATTATTATTAAGATTTTTATTTATTTATTTGACAGACAGAAATCACAAGTAGATGGAGAGGCAGGCAGAGAGAGAGAGGGAAGCAGGCTCCCTGCCGAGCAGAGAGCCCGATGTGGGCCTCGATCCCAGGACCCTGAGATCATGACCTGAGCCGAAGGCAGCGGCTTAACCCACTGAGCCACCCAGGCGCCCCCATATTTATTATTTTTAAATAAAAAATATACTCTCTATACCCAACATGGGGCTCAAATTCACAACCCAGAGATCAAGAGTCATGTGCTTCATGACTGAGCCAGCCAGGTGCCCCTGAAACACCACTATTTTATTCGCATTTTTCAGATGAGATCATTCTCTTGGTCAGTAATGTACTCAAGATCATAGACTGGCCAGGGTCAGAAACTTTGTTCTATGTGACTCCTGGGTCTCTTTTAAAACCAGCACCAAAAAAATTAATCCCAGTGCCCTGAGCCATCCATGTAAGAATATAATAAACTGCCTTCTCTCTTAGCATGTAGGATAGCACTAGGTATATACCATCCTTGGGAGAATTGAGAAAATTGTCAGTTCCTCAAAGTTTCTGTGTTCTGTGATTCATATGAGGGCTGCACCGCCCAATTGTCTCCCAGACAAGCACTCTGGGGCCACCCTTCTGGCTGCGGTATGGGAGCAGGGAGCTGGAGCAGAGTTCTCAAGCAGGACTAGTTAGAAAACAGCCCCGCTGTTTCAGGAGTCAAAACTTAAAAGTCTAGCCCAGTGCCTTGCACACGATAGGCACTTCAAGAAACATTCGGGGAGGGGAGAAAGGGACGGTGGGATTGAAGAAGGAACTAAGTGTTGTAGAGATAAAAAACACTGGCGTTGGTAATAGATGAAGTAGAGAGAGTTTCCCAATTTAGAAGACAAGGTGTATGGTAGGGAATTTGGCATTCCTTCCCTGGGTTCCGTCTAAATCCCTGAAATTCCTTCCCATCACGCGCTGGAGTTGGTAACTCGGGGGTGTGGTCCTCGCTGGGTCTGGAGAGGCGGAGTTTACCAGTGGAACAGAGCGAAGAGGCGGGGCCTGCCGCGGGAAATTGCGCCTCGAGGGTGGTGCCTGCCGCGGAGGGGGCGGGACAGAGTCAGAGTGGGCGGCACTCCGCGCTCGGGAGGCGTGGCCTAGGGGACGGGGCCAGTGATTGGGACTGCGGGAGGAATGCCTGGCAGTAGGGGAGGGAGCGCCTAAGAGGAGGTGACGCGGCCGCGGAGGTGACGCTGTGTGGTCGCGCGCCCCTTCCGGCGCGAGGAGGGCGCTGAAGATCCGGGGCCCCTCGGCCGCAGGCCGTCTCCAGCGCCGCGGGATGTAGCGCGGGGGACCGCGGCCCCCAGCAGAGCCCGCCCGCCGGCCGTAAGTTCCCCCGGGGCTGCCGCGGCGAGCGGGTGGGCGAGGATCGGCCGCAGCGTTGGGACCCCCGGGAGCCCCGACAAAGACCTGAGGCGGGGACAGCCCGTGGGGCTGATCCGCCCGGACACGCGAGGGTCTCGAGTTCCCCCACCCCGGAGCCGGCAGCTCCTCCCGGCTGCTCAGCGGTCAGGGTTGTAAACATTTCCGGCCCCTCCCACTGCGCGCCGCCTCCGGGGCGGCCTCCACGGCAGTCTTAGGGCGGGTGGGCTGCTCGTTCTCGGCTTAACCCCCCGGCTGCCAACAGTCCTGGTGAGTGCTGAGTTTTCCCAGCCCTGGCGGGGGCTTGAGACGTCGGGATCCCGACCCGGGGATCGTATCGGGACGGGCTAGGCCAGAGCTAAGCCCGGTCCCAAGGCCGCTGCGCGAGGCAAGTGGGGAATGGGGGTGTGGGCCTGGGTCGCAGAAGCGCCTCTCTCAGCCTTTGGTGACAGGGGCAGCCCCAGGGGTCCTCGATCACAAGTCTTTGGCAGATCAGACTGTGACAGTGTGCCCACCTCGACGGGGTGGGAGGGCGGGGGGAGAAAGTGAGATTAGTGGACGATTTACCTTTATTTAAGGTAATCCCAAAAGCTGGAACAAGAGCAAAATCGAAACTGGGAGAAAAACGGAATTTTACTTCGTCAGAAATTTCACATTGATGTGCACTATCTTACGTGTGAGATTTTGGGTCTTCAAGCCTTTGGCTTTTAAGAAAATAAAATAGATAAATACTTCCCCTCAGTTTCTGGTACTTCTCAGGCTATTGGGAAACTGAGGTGGCGAATTTCAGTTTCTACAATTTCAGGTGCCGGGAGCAATAGGAGGCCTACATACTACTTTCCCAGATTAACCATACTATTTCCCCCAAGTATTTAGAACACTGGTGAGAAAACAGCAGGGAATATATAGGCTGCTGATGTTAATTAAGTTAACACCATAATGGCTGGTTCTTTTCTAATGTGAAGTCCTAGTGGGGTTGTTCACTGCCTTTCTCTCTTGATAGGGGCTGGGTCACCTGTTAGGTTGCAACTGTTGTTGCTGATATTTTAGAGCATCTGTACAGCACCAGGAATTTAGACTGGGAGCTGCTAAGTAGATTGCCCTGTCAGGGTAGCCATTTCCAGCTTGCAGCCACTAAATTTATTTCCGGAGTAACTTCTGTGCTCCCCTATAGCAGTTGGTACTTGGGGAATCAATTTTCTGAAAAACTGTGGTGTGTGAGGGTCCGTCTTCCGGTAGACCGCCACAAAACCATACCTGATTGTGGAATAGAATATGAAAGCTTTCTGTTCTCAGTGGCCAAGAAATTACATGATTCCCAAGGGATTTAAAAATAAATGACCACTTTGCCTGCAAGTAGGAAAGCATCACTAGGTTCACCATTGCTAATGGATAAAGGATTCCACCTTATGTAGGCTTTTAGGCTGTCTTCAGTTTCTTAAAGTCTGGCCTCATTTTATCTGTGAAAGAGTCCCTTATGGAAAAGTGGATTATTCACTGCCCTGGGGACTGTGTTCTTTCAAGCCTGCCTTGGTTCATGCTATGTACACTTCTAGAATGGGCGCTACTTCCATTTTACCTATCAAGATACTTCCTTAAAATCTTCCACAAAACCTTTCCTGGTCATTCCAACTAAAATTGAGCTTTTCTTCTGAATTCCTCCAGCACTTAATGGCATTTAGCTGTGTAGTGATGTTAGTAGAAGAAAGTTATTGCCCCTCTCTTAAAATAGAGGCCAGCAACCATGTCAGACTGCTAATTCTTTGCCTTATCTCTGCAGCCACAATGCCACGTACACTGCAGACAATCAGTAGGTATTGTCAGATGGATAAAGAATAGAATTTGTGTTTCTTTCTAGGCCAATTAAGTTTCTTCTCTGTTTCCCTAGGAAATTTCCTTTGACCCCTGTAATATAAAGCCCAACTGTACTCTTTTTTTTTTTTTTTTTTAAGATTCTATTTATTTGACAGAGATACAGGGAGAGAGGGAACACAAGCAGGGGGAAGTGGGAGAGGGAGAAGCAGGCTTCCCGCTGAGCAAGGAGCCAGAAGCGGGGCTCAATCCTAGGACCCCAGGATCCTGACTTGAGCCAAAGGCAGACACTTAATGACTGAGCCACCCAGGTGCCCCAAAGTGAACTCTTTAGCACTCTTACTGTAGGGGCACCTGGGTGGCTCATTTGGTTAAGCAGCTGCCTTTGGCTCCTGTCATGAGCTCAGGATGTGTTTGGCTCAGGTTATGATTTCAGGGTCTCGGGATAGAGCCCTGCAGCTGGGAGTCTGTGTCTCCCTCTGCCCCTCCCCCTGCTCCTGCCTCTCCCTTTGCCTCTCTCCCTACTCATGCGTGCTCTCTATCACAAATAAATAAATAAAATCTTAAAAAAAGAAAAAAAAAAACCTTGCTGTATTATCCTGCCCTGTCTACGTGTGATTGCACTGGTGAACTAAACAGTCATGTTCAAACCCAGAAGCTTAATTAATTATGGTGTTTCTATTGTTTTTTCTGGTACTGGTACTTATCCAAGTCATTACATTTTGTCCTTGATGTCCATTTGTCTCTAATATCACCCACCAAACTTTGTTTCTCTCACCATTCTCAAAGTTAATTCCCTTTTCCTGCTCAGTAATGTTGGGGGCGTGATTAGTGTTTATAAAGTTTGTATCTTATCTTCAATGGAAGCATTCCTTGAAAGTGCCCTGTAGGCAAACCAGTTCCAACTGATTGGCTTTTAGGCATGCACCTAGATGGGGTTTCTGAGGTGCACAGTGTAACGTGACCGCTCTGATGTAGAACTGTACTGACTGTATGTCTAAAAGCCAAATATTAAAAACAGGGACTGGCATGAAACTCCATCATCAGCCTGGGTATTTTCTTTAATTTTAAATTTTTTTAAAAATTTGGGGATGGGGTCATGGCATTTGAAAAGCTTATCTGTCTGATGGTGCCTGGGTGGCTCAATCATTAAGCGTCTGCCTTCAGCTCAGGTCATGATTCCAGGGTCCTGGGATCGAGCCCCCACATCGAGCTCCCTGCTCAGCGGGAAGCCTGCTCCTCCCTCTCCCACTCCCCCTGCTTGTGTTCCCTCTCTCGCTGTCTCTGTCAAATAAGTAAATAAAAAAATATATATTTTTTAAATCTTTTCTGTCTGTGGGATCGAAAAGTCTTCTGTTGGGGTAGCTGGAGGAAAGCTACAAGGGAGGTTAGAGTGTGATTTTCCACTTCAGACACTACGTCTGTGGCACTTAGCATCCAGTGAGAATGCTAAGGCCCACTGCTGCAGTTTGGTAATTTCCAAACATGGGTCTTTGTCTTGACTTATTTTCCCCTAGCAGTGCTATGAAGCCACGTCCCTTAACAGAGCAGATGTAGTGAAGATGGCCACGTTCTTTGACTTTACTGCTAAACTAATCTTGCTTTGGAATGATAGAGTCAGGCAGGCATAGTTAGAACCTACCCATGCCTACACACAGAATCTCTAAGAGTCCAGAAACCCTGGCTTAAAAATTTGCAGAAGAAGCTTGATGCCTTTGACCCCAGGGAAGGAGTGTGCTTGGAAAATTTAGGAACTGGTTCTCAGAATAAATGTCTCCAGAAACTGAGGGAAGTAAACTGTCTGGCTAACTGGCTGGTGATTAAGAATCAGTTCTTTCCCCAAGTGTGGCAGAGGATTATCTTATTTATAGGAGCACAAACACCTCCCTGCCTCCACAGCTCTTTTCTCTTAAGATCATAGATTTATCCAGTTGGAAAGCTTAGTGGTAAAGATTTTTATTAGCTTGAATTGAAGAAATCCCATCAAAAATGCACTCAGTGGAGTTTGGCCCAGTTATAATTTGTTACACTGGGTGTGGTGAGTTTGAGAGGAAATGTGTTTCCTCTAAAATACTAAGGATATAGAAAGGTGGCAGAAAGTTGAAGTATGTTTGGCTCTCCTGAGCGTTCCCAGAATTGGTCTTAACACCATACGGGTTTATGCTGGTTTTATAGAATACAGACAAAAAGGCTTGCTTGTAATAATTCCCAGTTGTTTGTGACTGGTCACCCTGTCAGAAGTTATTTTTCCAGGTCCGTATTATTTGCTCTTCTCTCTTGCCGGACCTACGATCCCTATCTCTCCCTTTCCTGTCTCTGTGTTGCTACAGTTTAGAAGACCAAACTGGACAATGGACTTTGCTCACTATGATGACATGATCTCCATTGACCTCCATTGTATGTACTTTACATGATACATGATGCCATATCTTGTATGATGAGTCATAGCTGGTGGCTGATTTGTGAGTTAATTGGGATGTCTGTTAGGTGTAGTGACCGGGCCTACCAGTCAATGCTGAGGGGAGGTGTAGGAGTTAGGGATAGAGGAGCTGGCGAGCATCAGAAGAATTAACAGAGAGTGATTTGGACTGAAAGGGAAAAGACATGATGGCCAAGAGACAGAGATCAACCTAGGAGAACACTAGACTTGAGGGCGTAAAAACTTTGCAGATCAAATGAGGAAATCAGTAAGAATACCAAGCTGAATTCTGCATTGGATCTCTGACCCTAACTGCCCAACTTACACTTCGACTCTGTGAGTCTCATTGCTTCTAGTGAAATAGTGACACTGCATTCGAAATAATTGAATTTAGTATGGGAACATTCTAGGTTATGAGTGCTTTCCCCACCACTGCCCTCCTGGGACTGTGAAATTGTATCACTGACTCTGTACGTATTACAAGTGACGTCATGCCATCCTTTGATGACACTTGTTCAGCTGTGTATTTTGCACAGTACCTTAGAACGCCTTAGGGTGCTAGTGCTAAATGTATTTGTTAAATACTCCATGAATATTTCAGCTTACTCTGGGGGAAAAGGAAAAACCCCCATAAACATAAGAAAAAGTACATAAACCCTTAGTTGGTGACAAGAAGCTAATAAGTCATATGCTTGCTGACTAGAATGCTGTCCCCTCCATGCATTCATTCTGAAATGGGTTCTGACCAAAATCAAGGGTACATAGCACAGAACCTGAGTTGTTTTTTTGTTTGTTGTGGTTTTTTTCTGCCCTGGCAGTGTTCTAGGCTAAGTGTATGCTCCCAATTCAGGCTTGTCCGAAGTGCGGAAAGCTTTTCTTCGTTTCTCTAGTATAAATTATTTCTTAGTAAAGTTGTTAATTCTGTAGTCTTCACTCTAAGGAAATTTGTTTTGTGGTCAACCTGTTGAAAAACATTTCCCAGTGCTTCTTATGGGGATTGCCTATTTCCTGAGGTTTTCAGGGGCCTCCAGTTGCTTGTTCTCCTTAGGCTCAGTTGTTGGCTTTGACTGTGGGCTGGCATCTGTCTTGTCGGAATCTTGCCCATTTGAAGGAAGAACTGTCCATGTGTCGACACAGTGTAAAAGTCTGTTGTGAAGTGAGTTACTGTGTGCTCTCGAACCAGATTTGCCTGTTGCTTTCAGATGTGCTTGTGAGTTGAGCGTAGCATGACTTTTGAAACTTAAGGATTGCCCTCATCTGACTACTTATATCCAATTATAATCCCTGAGAAGGAACTGTAATTAGTCTTGGGTAAAAAGAGAACTGGTATGAGCTATCAAAGATGTTTATGTAGTGAACAGCAGTGGGAGTGTCTCTCTTAGGAGCAGTCATGGTTACTGCCTATTATAAAAGGTTTGGGTTCCCTAAGCTTCCATTTCCTCTCTGGTAATGCAGCCCACTCCCCATGCAGGTGCTGCTTGACCCTCTCTGCATAGCCCTGTGGTCATTGGGTTCAGATAGCCAGTGCATAAAAATGCTAATATTCTGGTCATTAGTGTTGCTGTGAGTAATAAACTCCTTTCTTTTGGGTGGAGGGCTAGTAATATACAAAATGGTGAATATCTGTGGACACTCTCCCTCTCTTTTCAATATCATTTTCATCTCCCTGAGGCCTGATTGAAAGATCACTGCCTGAAGTCCAGCTCAAGGAAACCTCAAGTATTAGAAGTTTTTCCTAGAAAACTGACTTCTAGGTTTCTCTGGTTTTCCTTAAGGATTTGTGTACTTGTCTCTAGTTTCTGAAAAACTAATTTGAGTGGGGCTTAGATTATGAGCTACGGTGTTTGTGACAAGCACTTGCTGAGCTGGTTGTTTGGTATGTGTTTGGCAAAGAGCAAGGCTGGGGCTGCCTCCTTGTCTTCAACTTCCTGGTCCCAGGTAAGTTATTGCTTGCTTTAAGGAAAGATTATGATGAAAGCTTGTTATCCACGTGTTGAACCCAGGCTATAATCCTACAACAGAATTAGTAGACATTGCAAAGAAATTAACCACTAAACATCTGGCTCACAATCAGGTTCCTTCTGCATGTGACACACACTTGGCAGAGCATTTGTAGAAAAAGCCCACCCGAGTTCAGTTGGCATTTGATTTGTTTCAAGCTTAGGTGGTCTTGAAATACAGTTGACCCTTGAACAACACATAGGTTAGGGGCACCTATCCCCACACAGTTGAAAATCCTCGGATAACTTTGGACTTCACAGAAGTTAACTCCTAACAGCATACTGTTAACCAGAAGTCTTACCAATAACATAAACAGTTGATGAACACATATTTTATATGTTACATGTATTACATTCTGTATTCTTACAATAAAGCTAGAAAAAAGAAACTTATTAAGAAAATCCTAAGGAAGAGAAAATATATTCACAGTACTGTACATATATGTCTTGAAGAAAATCTGCATATAGATGGACCCTCGCAGTTCAAGCCTGTGTTGTTGAAGGGTCAGCTGCATTACAGCCGGGGCCTGGCCTCCTATTTTTGCTCTTCATTCTCAGAGCCAAGGCTTTCTTGGGCAGAATAGCTTTGGGAATGGTAGGTTAGACTCTTCTCATTAAATGGGCTCCACACCTGTGGCAAGGGGTGGTTGAGGGTGAGTCACTGGTTTTCTGTGGTGACAGTTTGGTACAATAACCACAGATCGTTTGAAGACAGCCAATCAGATGTTATATTTTCAGCCTTATCTGTAAGATTAGTGAAGTTCTGGGGCACTGTGTGGCTCAGTGGGTTAAAGCCTATGCCTTCAGCTCAGGTCATGATCCCAGGGTCTTGGGATGGAGCCCCGCATTGGGCTCTCTGCTCAGCGGGGAGCCTGCTTCCCCCTCTCTCTCTCTGCCTGCCTCTCTGCCTACTTGTGATCTCTGTCTGTCAAATAAATAAACAAAATTTAAAAAAAAGAAGATTAGTGAAGTTCTGAGTCAAGACTAACATTGAAGAGGGAGAACAAGGAATAGATTTTAATTTAGCAATTACCTAGACTTCAGAATTGGAGATAGGGTGTCAGCTGATTAGCTTACTCAGGGTTGACTCGTGGTCATGAAAGTGGAAGAGGAACCAATTGCCAATACCCTTCTTGTTTGTGTTTGCTTTCAGTGTTCACCATCACAGGGAGATCTCTGCCCCCTGGGGCTGAGAGACCCCAGCCTTTCCCCAAGCTGAAGCTGCAGGGTTTTGGGGTACCAGCCAGATGTCTTCTCACAGAGGATCTGTGGTGGCACAGGGCAATGGAGCTCCGGCCAGTAACAGGGAAACGGACACGGTGGAGCTGGCTGAACTGGGACCCCTGCTAGAAGAGAAGGGCAAACGGGTAATTGCCAACCCAACCAAAGTAAGTTGTCTTCCCAGGAGTCATTGCCTTGATCAGAACTTCTCATTAGGCCTGTGTCAGTATCCATTTTTCTAAGATCTCACCTCTTTCCCCAAAGGAGGAACCATAGCATCCTGGGAATATCTCTATCCCAGGCTTATCATACTACATTACATGTATCTTACTTATTTGTATCCTTTTCCTACAGTAAGCTTTTGCAAGTTCACTCATCTTTATAACCCCAGGACTTAACACAAGGCCTGAAGTCCAGTAAGTAATTAGTAAATGCCTGTGAATGAATGAAGCATCAGTTAGGATTAGGTTTGGCTTCATATAACAGACAAAAGCCCCGGTAGTCTTCACAAGATGGTGTGTCTCATGTAAAAGAATTCTAGAAGTAATCCATCCCAGGCTGAATAACAGAGGCTGCACTCCAGTCGGGCCCTGTCTTGCTCCCCTCCTCCATTGTCAGTTCTACCCATCACACTCCCCTACCAGCCACCAGAAAAGAGGAAGGGGAAAGAGAAGAAAGACCCACCCTTTCTGGAAGTACCTCACAACCCTTCCACTTACATCCCATAGGCTGGAACTTCATTACATAGTTATATTCGGCTGCACTGGAATATAGGCAAAGTAGTTTCTTCTTTGGGCCTGAGTAAAATTACAGGAACATTGCCACCCTGAGTAAAACCAAGGACTTTGTTACTGAGGAAGAGAGAGAGAGAATGGATATTGGGGTAGGCAAGCAGAAATCTATACCACAAAATTTGAGAGGGACCATTTGTTTCCCAGGGACATAAACGGGAGAGAGAGAGAAGGAGCCGAACTGCCCGGCTCTTCATCTCCATGGTTTAGAGCCTTGGGACTGAGAGAAAAGTCTCTCTCCTTGAAAGGGAAGTGCTCTCCCGTGTGCACACTTGGTGTCAAGGCTCCTTGGGGTATAGGACTCAGCACTGCTGCTTTCTACAGAACCAGTCTGGAGGCCCTGAGACCCTTGGGAGCTGCAAGGAAGACAAAGTTACAGTCATGATATAATCCCCAGACTCTGTGAACCGGGAACTATAAACAGATTTAAATTCTTAAGGGAATCTCTGAGACTCTTCCATAGTTTCGAGAATTTAGTGGTCTAGAATAGAGAGATATTTGGGAAATTGGAGACAGTTGAGAACCACTGTCCGAGAGGAGGAGGGGCCTCCAAACTTAAAGAACATTTAGGACTGGCGTGGCAGTCCCGTATCCCTTTCATGTCAGCCCCCATCCCATCTACCTCCCGGGTACTGAATCGAGCTCTCACTCCAGCACTTGCAAAGTATTAACAAGCTTGAGATACCGTGTTATAAACTCATTAACTCGTGCTTTTGGAGAAAAAGCCACAAGGTCCTATGTGTAGGAGTGTGGCCAGGCAGGAAGTGTTGAGTTTGGGTTTCTCTGGATCTTTCTGATCTGGACTAGCAGAGTTTATGAGACGGCTCTTGGGATTGGTTTTTGCGTATTTTTCATCCCTGTAGGCAGAAGAAGAGCAAGCATGCCCAGTGCCCCAGGAAGAGGAGGAAGAGGTGCGGGTACTGACGCTTCCCCTGCAGGCCCACCATGCCATGGAGAAGATGGAGGAGTTTGTGTATAAGGTACAGCCCAGTAGCTTCTGTCCTAGAACAACGGCAGTGGGCTTCCCCGGGATGCTCCCAGCTGGCATCCACGCATTGGACTGAAGAACTTTTACTCCCTCTTGTGGGTTTGTCTTTACTTAGGATGAAGGATATCAAGGGGAAGGGTAGCTACATTTTTACTACCTACCGTGTTAGGCAGTGCTCAGAATATATTCTAAAACAGAAGTTCTTAGCTTTTTTTTTTTCTTTCTTTTTTGCTATGGATACCTTTGGCAATTGTTAGAATTTTCTAATCTTTAAAAATTCCAAAATCTTAATGTAGGCTCCTTTTATGCATACATTAGATATGCATTAATGACAAATGATAATGTATTTTTTTTTAAGATTTTATTTATTTATCAGAGAGAGAGAGGGGGAGAGAGCGAGCACAGGCAGACAGAATGGCAGGCAGAGGCAGAGGGAGAAGCAGGCTCCCCACCGAGCAAGGAGCCCGATGTGGGACTCGATCCCAAAATGCTGGGATCATGACCTGAGCCGAAGGCAGCCGCTTAACCAACTGAGCCACCCAGGCGTCCCGATAATGTATTTTATTAAAATTTATACTTCTAAGCAGTGAAGAGTAACAATATTTTGATATCTGCAAAACTAGTGTATGAAATTCTCTCCCATTTTCATGGGTGACAGTCACAGGTTCTAACTCTACTGTGCTTTTGGTCATGTTTATAATTGAAGGGAGTGTTAGATTCCAGGTAGAGGTGAGAGAAAATGAAAGATCATTTTTTTGGGATGCCTGGGTGGCTCAGTTGGTTAAGCAGCTGCCTTCGGCTCAGGTCATGATCCCAGCGTCCTGGGATCGAGTCCCACATCGGGCTCCTTGCTCAGCAGGGAGCCTGCTTCTCCCTCTGCCTCTGCCTGACATTCTGTCTGCCTGTGCTCGCTCTCTCCCCCTCTCTCTCTCTGATAAATAAATAAAATATTAAAAAAAAAAAAAAAAAGAAAGATCATTTTTTTCCATCTGGATTTCCACCCCTCCCTGGATTCTATCCATTGTCTGTGTGTCCTGGGTTAAGAACCCCTGCTCTGTAAAGACATAGTCCCAACCTAGGAAGGACTTAGAATCTGCTGGGGGGAGAAGATTGAGCAGGGGGCAAATAGAATCTTCTGGATTAGAGGGGCAAAGGAGGGATAAAGTGTATGTTTTTGAAACCATTATATGTAATTTCTATTTCTTTGTTTTCATTCACTATTTTTATTTAATTGTGAAATTTCAAGTAGCTTAAAGAAGGTCCTGCCATATTTTTTTTTCAAGATTGAGATACATTTATCTAAAGCATATCCAGATAAACTAACATGACGCAAGAACAAAGGCATTAGCAAAAATTGGTCAAGATATACAGTACTGTGATGGGCTCGTTTGTATTGTGTCTTGGATTTCTGCAAGTCCAGGCTGATTCCCTTGTCCTTCTAGAAACTACCATTCTTTAGGGCCCTTCTTAGAGTATATATATTCCAGGTCTGGGAAGGACGCTGGAGGGTCATCCCATATGACGTACTCCCTGATTGGCTGAAGGACAATGACTACTTGCTACATGGCCATAGACCACCTATGCCCTCCTTCCGGGCTTGCTTCAAGAGCATTTTCCGCATCCATACAGAAACTGGCAACATCTGGACCCATCTGCTTGGTGAGTGATTGGGGTGATTGGGGAAGAAATCCAATGTTTTGGTCTCCTTAAATGCCAAAGGAGGGATTATATAGCCTTTGTCCAGGGGAAAGAAAAGAACAAAGTTGTTCTGACTGATTGATTGATCCTTGATCACTGATCTTTGAGACTAGAAAAGGAAGGTCTAGAACCAGGAGAAGAAATTGGAACTAGATGTTCTTTGGGGATTCCTGGGAGTACTGTCCTCCGTGGAGGCAGTCACTTCTATCTCGTGAATTCCCACTGTCCAAACAAAATGCCAACATTTCCAAAAGTGCTGTTTTAGTCAGAGTTTCTATGACTGGTGCCATTTTCTCCTGAAATTTTAGACCACAGTTCTAAACTCTTTTGCTTTAGTGCTGATTTAACACCATCAAGGTGCATGTACTGTCTTAGGCTTTTTTTTTTTTTTTTCTTTTCCCTCCTCTAGGTTTTGTGCTGTTTCTCTTTTTGGGAATCTTGACCATGCTCAGACCAAATATGTACTTCATGGCCCCTCTACAGGAGAAGGTGGTTTTTGGAATGTTCTTTTTGGGTGCAGTGCTCTGCCTCAGTTTCTCCTGGCTCTTTCACACCGTTTATTGTCATTCAGAGAAAGTCTCTCGGACTTTTTCCAAGTGAGTTGAAAGAACATCAGTACTGAAAGACCACACACTACTGTCACATCTTGTGATATGAGCTGACCGAGTGCTGAAAGGTCCAGTCACTCCTAAAGTTTCCCTGATGTCGCAGAGGAAGGGCTTTCTATTTTGTGGGTAGAATTGGGTGGTGAAGTTCTTCTCTTAAATCCTTCATGAGGGGCGCCTGGGTGGCTCAGTGGGTTAAGCCGCTGCCTTCGGCTCGGGCCATGATCTCAGGGTCCTGGGATCAAATCCCGCATCGGGCTCTCTGCTCAGCAGGGACCCTGCTTCCTCCTCTCTCTCTCTCTGCCTGCCTCTCTGCCTACTTGTGATCTCTCTCTGTCAAATAAATAAATAAAATCTTTAAAAAAAAAAAAAATCCTTCATGAAAAAATAACACTGCAGCCTCCTCAACAGATGGATTTTACCTGTATGGCACTATCGCTTGTGAAATTTGGGGTACCAAAGGGCTGCTGTTTGAGCCCAGGAACTCAGTACTATCTGACCTTCCGGTTGGCCCGAGCCACAGCAGGGCATGATAAGGTATTCCTGCTTCATGCTGCTAATGCTTCTCCCCACTCGTCCAGCTGGCCTTATCTTTGCTGCCCACGCACTGCTGGAAGCCCCAGATGTCCATCCTCTAATGCTTTCTAGATTCTCCAACTCTCTGCCTGGAATTCTGTTTATTTGCTTGTTGTGGTGGTGGTGGTTGTTGGTTTTGGTGGTGGCAGCGGCAGGTTAGTTTGGCTTTCCCATAACACCATTAACAGGAATACATTTTCATCATTTAAAAAGTCAATTAAATCACAACAGTACGTCTTAGAAGTACTCCGTATTCACGGGTTTTGTTTGGGGAACTTAAGTGATCAGAACTGAAGAACATTCAGAGCCCTTCGTGAGTGGGAAGCTGGGTATGAACTAGTAACAGAACTCCTAAACTGAAGTCTCCACTAGGGGGAGATTTGGCTGCTCACAACTAAGGGAAGGGATGAAGTCCTGGGATCCCCGGATTCTTAGAAATTTTTCCATTGCAAAATAGATGCGCTTGACCTGATGGATTTTTGATCCAGGATGCAGGATAGATTGCATGGGAAATGAGGGGAGGCTGAGTGGAGCTGTTGAAATCTGGGAGCAGGTGAACAGAAAGAACAAATTCAACAAGCCATGGGATTTCTTCATTTCTCCCACTAATTGATTTCATGTTTATGGCTCTTTTTTTAGACTGGATTATTCAGGGATTGCTCTACTGATTATGGGGAGCTTTGTCCCCTGGCTCTATTACTCCTTCTACTGCTCCCCACAGCCACGGCTCATCTACCTCTCCATCGTCTGTGTCCTGGGCATTTCTGCCATCATCGTGGCGCAGTGGGACCGGTTTGCCACTCCTAAGCACCGGCAGACAAGAGCAGGTAAACTTCATTTATATTCGGCCCTTGAGTCTAATAGGCCTAATCCTGGACCCTAAGGTTTGCAGTTGGGGGACCCCATCCAAGCCCTGATTTGTGTTTAGAACTCGGAAAGCACCAGGAATTTTCAAAGTTCAGTTCTCCCCGTGTTTCATAGTATTTGAGTTGCATGCTGGCAGGACAGATAACTACCAAGCTGGTCAGTTCGCTGTAAGTATAGAAGTGATTGCTCTCAAATTTGGTTTGAGAAAGTTAAAAAATAGACAGAGCCATTTTAGTGACCTGAGTTCTAGGCAAGGGAATGGAAGGCTTGGTTTGGTAAATTAAAAAAAAAAAAAAAAAAAACACCTTGCGCATAACCACTGGTCACAACTATTGTAACAGCTACAAACATAAACATCTTTGTCTTGTCTCATCTGGACTCTCCTTTTAAGCTTCATTTTTGCAGCAGCACATTACTTACCACTAGTTATCAGGCCCTTGGGACTTCTTAATATGTGCTGTGTCTTAAACCTTCAGTTAAAATAATTAAATATTCATGAGGCACCAGCTGTGTGCCGGCATTGTGCTTTAATGAGGGCATCTACAAAAATGCAGAAGGTCAGCCCTGCCCTCCAGTTAAGTGGAGGGTAGTGATGTGGAGACAAATACCCATTCTTCCCTTCCTCTTACCTGACTTGTGTGTCCCTGAGACTTGACAACTTCTGATCTGGGTGTGTCTGTCTACTCAGGAGAGGTCAGAGTCCCGTTGCTTAATTTTTTCATGAACTTAATGGAAAAGCTGCCCAGCTCCTCTCTGACTTGGAAGCCACCCACCTGAAGCCTTGCCATTTAGGTTCTGTATCCAAGTCAGCCATGAGAGGTGTTTGACATAGGCTTTTGGCCAAGGCTTCCCATTTCTTAACAAATAATTAAGAATGTCAGATGTTTGTTCTTGGTGCTCCTTAAAAGGTAATGGCTAGATTAGCACGGACACAGACAGCCTTCTTCCCATTCTGGATGTTGAAGAAATGTCTGCTGTCTGTTATCGCCATGTGGTTGAGTTTCCTAAACATGTCCTGTTCACCAGAAAATAGCTAATTGTGACAATAAACATCTGAATTGTAGAGTAAGACAGTGGTGCTTGCCACGTGGTGGCTATTTCCTTGACAATCTTGTGTCTGCTCTGTTTCAGGAGTGTTCCTGGGACTTGGCTTGAGTGGTGTTGTGCCCACCATGCACTTTACTATCGCTGAGGGCTTTGTCAAGGCCACCACAGTGGGCCAGATGGGCTGGTTCTTCCTCATGGCTGTGATGTACATCACCGGAGCTGGCCTTTATGCTGCGCGAATTCCTGAGCGTTTCTTTCCTGGGAAATTTGACATATGGGTAAGAAGGGACTCTTCCAGCGGGGCCTATGATGTGAGTGGCCAGCCAAAGTTAAAGGTCTGAGTACAAGGCGGTAAGAAACACAGGGACCGCGTAGTGTAGTGTTTTGGGGTACCTGTATATACACAGGGAGAAATGGCAGGGGAATAACCAGTATTAACATTTTGGTGTATCTCTCACAAGATTTATAAAAAAATTTTCTACAACAAATACATCACTTTTATGATGTAAAAAGACTTTTAAGGAGATACTAGGAGAGGCAAATTTCTGATCTCCCCTTGTCACTGTCCTAAAGGCCCTTCTTTTGTCATTCCTACAGTTCCAGTCTCATCAGATTTTCCATGTCCTGGTGGTGGCCGCAGCCTTTGTCCACTTCTACGGGGTCTCCAACCTTCAAGAATTCCGTTACGGCCTAGAGGGCGGCTGTACTGACGACTCCCTTCTCTGAGCCTTCCTACCTGAGGGGTGGAGGAGGAACTTCCCAAGTGCTTTTAAAAATAACTTCTTTGTTGACGTGAGAGGAAGAGTCTGAGTTGTCTGTTTCTAGAAGAAACCTCTTAGAGAATTCAGTACCAACCAAGCTTCAGCCCACTTTCACACCCACTGGGCAATACTTTCCATTTCCCTAGCTGAGGAGGGCAGGGATGGCCCAATTTAGCCATGCCTGTCTTCAGCAGCTCCCCCTTGTTGGCAAGGCAACTACCGTCCCCTCACAGAGACAGTACTTCAAAGCTCATGTTGAGATTTTACCCCTCCTCCAACCATTTTGGGAAAAAATGATGGACTGGGACTCTTCAGAAATTCGCTTTCTGGAGGAAAATATCCCTCCCTTACCCCCATCCTTACTTTGTAACCTGGCTTATAACAGGCCATCCATTTTTGTAGCACACTTTTCAAAAACAATTAGAACCTGGTCCCATCTTTCTCGGGCCTGGATCTGCTTTTACAGCAGGAAGAACAAAGCCACCAACTTTTACATAGCCCGGCTAATCATGGAAGTGTGTCCAGGCTTCAAATAACTTGACTTTTAATTTTTTTTTTTTCTTGGCAGAGTAATGTAAAATTAAAATGGGGAAAGATATTTAATATTTAATACTAAGCTTTAAAAAGAAACCTGCTATCATTGCTATGTATCTTGATGCAAAGACTATGATGATAATAAAAGAAAGTACAGAAGACACTCGGCATTCGAAGATTTAACATGTGTGGTCTCAACTATTTGTACACAACTCCGAAGGATTAAAACCAATAACGTAGTTTCAGATTCTGCTGAGATACAAACTTGAATCATAGTCATTGATTGACAGGCTGGCATATGCGGACTGCATATTACTTAAGAGTTTCATTCTTCTAAAGCTGCCTTGCTTGAGGATGTCTCATCAAGGGGTTATTCCATGCTTTTCTGGACTTTTGTGAATTGTGCTCAACTTGATTTGTCTTCGTTAGTTGGCATACGGTCTGCAGTCGTCACTGACTGTATGCAGTTAGATAGGAATCTTCTTGAGTTACAGAGTTGGGTTCACTTCAAAGGTCAAGTTTGTACAACTGGGAGAACAAATGGTTCTTTTTAAAAAAGAATCCAGTTAGACCAACACAGAGGAAAAGTTTCTCAACCTCAAGTAGTAGTAATCAGGGAAATGTAAATTAAAACCAAAGTGATAAAAAATTTCAGTCCTGGCAGATTGACACAAATTGAAGGTCATATTGAGTGTTGATATAGATGTGGAGCAGACCAGATGCTGTTGATGGAAGTGCACATTGGTAGATGACTCCATGTGGACATGGCACAGACCATATAAACAGATTACAATATTCATTTTATGAAACAACACTCTACACTATGCATCTGCTATCGATCCTTGATCACTTCATTTTTGGAAATGCTCCTGGGGCACCTGGGTAGCTCAATTGGCTAAGCATCGGACTTTGGCTCTGGTCGTGATCTTGGGGTCCTGGGATCCAGCCTCAAGCCTCTGTGCTCAGTGAGGAGTCTGCTTGTCCTTCGGCCCCTTCCCCCTGCGCATGCTCTTTCTCAAATAAATAGAATCTTTAATAAATAAAAATGATCCGTCTGACCCATTACATTGTTCATAAGTCATTAGTGGGCCACAGCTCACACTTGGGAAAGCACTACCTTTGAGAAACTTAGCTTATACCAAAAGAATGATTGTAGCTGTCTCTAGTAGCAACATACTACAGACAAGCCAAGTGTTGAAAACTATTGAATGGAAAAATAAATCTTGGTTTACTCCTATAAGAAAACATTATTTAGCAGTGAAAATTACAGTGACAAGCAACAACATGGATGAATCTTCAGATTAGGGAGAGGAGGGAAACAACTCACAGAATACATCTGGTATGATTGCGTTTACATAAAGCTATTAATGTGCAAAACTAGTGCTAGTTCACGGATATAGACATGGTAAAAACTTGAAAGAAGCAATGTTAATTCAGAAAAAAACATAGTTACCTATGGAAGAGTAAGAACAGGATTAGAACAGGGGCCCATAGAATATTTCAAAAGTAATGTTTATATTCTTTTTTCTTTTTTAAGATTTTATTTATTTATTTAAGAGAGAGAGAGGTCACAGGTAGGCAGAGAGAGAGGGGGAAGCAGGCTCCCCACTGAGCAGAGAGCCTGATGCGGGCCTCGATCCCAGGACCCTGAGATCATGACCTCAGCCGAAGGCAGAGGCTTACCCCACCGAGCCACCCTGGTGCCCATCTTTTTAACCAGGCAGTGAGTACCTGGGCGTGCCTTATACTATAGTTATGTTTTCTTGCACATACAGAAGTATTTATATCCGTTGAATACAAAACAACTTGAAGTTCAGAAAGTCCTTAAAGAGCTGATGTCACAAGTCACAGACTGGTGACTGGCAGGCTGCAAACCTTCACAAACATGTTTTGTTTGGCCTACAGTGTGCAGTCACCTGCTGCTCAGTACCAGCAATGCCCTTGATGGAGGGCTTGTGCTCTCAGTGCGTCACTGCCCCTCACTCATTGGGGTCACTGACCTAGCTTCTGGAAGCAGCTAAGTTTGCAGTCACTAGTATAAAGCTGGAAGGAAACAGACCGCATCTGACCCGACTGCATCCATTTTGTACGTGTGGACATACAGAGATCCCTAGCAATTAGTGAACCCTAGTGTGTAGGTGTTGGCTCATCTGTCAGTAGTAGGACCCAGAAAAGAGGATCTAAGAGAGAAGGTTTTTATCTTTGTACTTTTCATATGTCATATTCTATATTTTTTATCTCTACCCCTGTGAAGTAGGTAGCATTATCCCAATCCACAGATGAGAGAAACTTAAGGCCCTGTGGGTCACCTGGGTGGCTTAGTCATTAAGTGTCTGCCTTTGGCTCAGGTCATGATTCCAGAGTCCTGGGATCAAGCACCTCAGTGGGAAGCCTGCTTCTCTCTCTCTCTCACTCGCCCTGCTTATGTTCCCTTTCTTGCTGAGTCTCCATCAAATAAATAAAATATTTAAAAAGGAAGGAAAGAAAGAAGGAAGGAAGGAAAACTTAAGGTCCCAAAAGACCAAGACTTTCTGCCAAGTTGATGGACAGGTTTGGAGTCAGTATCTGGAGATCATGCTGACTTAAACCCCATGCTCTAAAGCTTTGGATCATTTAAAAATCCCTTCTGCTCCTGATTTCTGTATCCTCCCTTGCCTTTATCAGAACTGCTAACTAGTAGCAAATGAATATTATCTTCTTTCTCTAGCTGTATACATGTAGTTCATTCACTTCCTAAATACTTGTTCAGGACCGGCTGTATAGTAGGCACTAGAAGAAAAGAAGTAAATGATGACAAAACACTGCCAATCTCTGATTAAAGAAAAGCCAAGAAAAAAAAAGGATCAGCCTTTAGCTCTTCCCTATCAATAAATTAAAAATTAGGGGCGCCTGTGTGGCTCAGTGGTTAAGCCGCTGCCTTCGGCTCAGGTCATGATCCCAGGACCCTGGGATCGAGCCCCGCATCGGGCTCTCTGCTCAGCAGGGAGCCTGCTTCCTCCTCTCTCTCTCTGCCTGCCTCTCTGTCTACTTATGATCTCTGTCTGTCAAATAAATAAATAAAATCTTAAATAAATAAATAAATAAATAAAATAAATTAAAAATTAGGATGGAGACTAACTTATCTCTATCCTTAGAACATCCATTTTCAATTTAAACATAGAAGTTTGGGAACATTAGTAAACTCTTAAATTACTACAAATGGATAAAATCTAAGGAAATTCTTGAACACTCTTGTCAGTCTGGTCCTCACAGAAGCATTCTTCAAGATGAAATTAAGTATACAAGGATTTTTATTACGGGAAACGCATATATGTAAAAGAAAATACAAAGGGAGCCAGAGAAGGCAGGGAGAGCCATGAAGCTGTGATTTGATTCTGACCACCCCCCCAACTGAAGAAAAGAGGGAGAGAAGGTTGGGAGAGGCATCCTCAACTGCCTTGCAATCTAAGAAAGCTTCAGCAAAGCCCTTTGTTTGGGAGAAGACCTTGACCCAGAGTTCCCTGACAATGAAGTCCCGTTTTCCCTAGAAAAGGTCTGCTTTAGCATCTCTCTCTCCTATCCCCAGAAAAGGGCCTGGAACCAGCCCTTGGAAGACATGACCTGGGTGCAAATTCACTGATGAATTTCAAAGCAACTGGGGACCTGCTCTGATGACATTCAGTGAATGATTAAGAGAGATATTCTTTTGTCTGCCATGCTCTGGTGGTACAGAAATGCAATGGATCCTACCTAGCTGGTTTCAGAGATTCAACCTATATTCTATGTACTTAATCTGGAGTTCCAAGACCAGTTCTTTGTTTTCTGTTCCTGAAACCCTTTAATATAAATACCCAAACCATAAAGGCAGGATGATGTTTGGAACCGGACTGACTGACTCACCCTATCCAGCCCTAGCCCTCCAGAATGGGCCTAAAAATGTAGAATAAGTTTGGGTTATAGGGTTTTGGGTTAGTTATCCAAATGACTAGAAATATTCTTGTGGGGAAAGGATAGCGTCCTCATGACTTAAAGACTCAAAACATGCTGAGACTATATCCCTGAAGAAAACTGGATAAGCCTGAACTAATTCCCTCAGTGTTCTGGCTTTTTTGCTAGCAGTTTCTCCATCTTTTATTCTCTGGGAAAAGTGTGGGCATATTCTAAACAAAGCCACTTTTTGTTTTAAGTTCCCTCTCATATCATGAAAAATTCTCAATTTAGCAGACAGGAATTAGGCACTCTATCATTAAAATGCTATTTTGCATCTGGAAAACATGGGATTCTTTTTTAAAAAGATTTTCTTTTTTTAAAGATTTTATTTGACAGAGAGAGACACAGCGAAAAAAGGAACACAAGCAGGGGTGGGTGGGAGAGGGAGAAACAGGCTTCCTGCTGAGCAGGGAGCCCAATGGGGGGCTTGATCCCAGAACCCTGGGATCATGACCTGAGCCAAAGGCAGATGCTGAACAACTGAGCCACCCAGGTGCCCCTTTAAAAGATTTTCTAAAAGATTATATTTATCTATTTGACACAGAGAGAGACAGTGAGAGAGGGAATACAAGCAGGGGGAGTGGGAGAAGGAGAAACAGGCTTCCCAAGAGGCCAACGTGGGGCTGGATCCCAGGACCCTGGGATCATGACCCAAGCCGAAAGCAGACGCTTTACAACTCAGCCACCTAGGCACCCTGCTTTTTTAAAGATTTTATTTTTAATCTCTACACCTAACATGGGGCTCAAACTCACCACCCCAAGATCAAGAGTTGCACACTCCACTGACCAAGACAGCCAGGCGCCCCATTTTCACTTTTTATTTAAATTGGATGTATGTTTAATCTACATGATGAAAAAGCTCAAAAGGCACAATTTATAGAGGGAAAGATCTTTCCACCCTGTCTCATGACCAACCAGTTCCTCTCTCCAAAGAAACCAACATTATGTATCTTTCCAGGTGAATTCTGTACATATACAGGCAATTATGAGTATTAATATTTCCCCAAACATTTACACAAATAATAGCAACCTATACACACTGTTCACAACTTCATGATATTGGATTGTATATGAATGTACCACACTTGTTGAAGCAGTTCCCTACTGATGTACTTTGTTCGTTTTCAGTCTAATCTGCAGAGAACCTGGTGCACACATCATTTTACCTATGCATGAGTATATATGAGGGATAAATTTATGAAAATCACTCGAAGTTATCTTCATTCATCATTTTCGTTCATGTTTTCCAAATGCAATAGAACTTGTGCCAGTCCTGCTTGCCCACCCATAATGTGTAAATTAGGGATACTTTCATTTTTTTTAAGATTATTTGTGAGAGAACATGTGTATGCAAGAGAGAAGCGGGGTGGGGGGTGCTTGGCAGAGGGAGAGAATCTTCAAGCAGACTCCCTGCTGAGCACCAAATCCTGAGATGGAGCTCAATCTCATGACTCTTGAGATGACTGCTTGAGCCAAAACAAAGAGTGGGATGCTTAAATGACTGAGCCACCCAGGTGGCCCAATCAGGAATACTTTTAGATCAGAGAGAGATGTTACAAAAGATGGAAACACTGTAAAATTAGATTGCTATCCACTAGGCTATCATTTTATTATCCGTAAATCAAAGGCCCTACAAAGGAAAACAGTACAGTAGTTCTCCCTTCTCCACAATTTCGGTTACTGGTAGTCACTGATCTATGGAACCAGGTGATGCTCCAGACATATGGCCAGGTCAGTGGGTAACCTAACACTATGTTACAGTGTCTACATCATTCCCTTCACTTCATCTCATCACGTAGGCATTTTATCATCTCACATCATCAAGAGAACAGTGGATACTGTACCATGGTTTTAGAGAGCGCGATCACATTCACAAAACTTTTAGTGTGTGTAGTCTGTTTTACTACTGTTGTTAATTTCTTACTATGCCTAACTTAACGATTAAACTTCATGATACATATGCACAGGAAAAAACATAGCAAAAACAGTATTCAGCATTATCTGTGATTTCAGGCATCCTCTGGGAGCTTTGGAACATATTCCCCCTGGATAAGGCAGAAGCAGAAGCACTGTACCATCAAAAATAGTTTGGACGTGCATAGAAGTTGGTAATTTCTCATTCCCCTCTGGACCATTAAGATAAGTATGCCAGAATCAGTTAGAAACAAAATTCCACTCTGCACCCGCGAGCTGGTGAAAAGCCAGCAGAAGAGAAAGAGGGGGATATGACTACTGGGACTTCCCATACGATCCTTTGCAATTTCCCTCACAGCGCCCAACTTCTAGTGACCACAAGTTCCTTCCACTTCTTTGTCCTGCACTACAAGAAGTAGAGGAGAACCACCTGGAGGGTGATGATAGGCCCATTATGATGCAGAGAATGCTGAGGTCAGTGGATCGCAAGGCTCAGAGGATTCTCCCCACAGCCATGGTCCGCGGGATAAGGCCGTTGTGGACAATGGACGCAAAGAAACTTGAAGCCCCCGTGGGTTTTCTCGATGTGAGAGGGTTCCTGAAAACCCGGCAGGTAAAAGATGCTTCCTGCAACCAGCCCTTGAGTTTAGAAACGTGGAATCGCTTCCGTCTGCCGGGTCTCGGGCGACTGGGGCAGAATCTGGTCTCAGCCAATCACCCGGCAGAGAACTGTACACCCGCCCCTCTTTGCCGGACCCCACCCTGCCCCACCTTTTCTTTCCGCCTTTCTCTAAGTGGGCCGAAGCCGGCCCCCGGGTACCTGAAGGTCACATGACGCCTCCTGCTCACGTGACGCAACCGGGGACCGGGAGGAGGGCGGGTCTCGAGTTGCATTACGTCATCACGTCGCGCGGCCGCGGAGGCGAGATTCCGGACGACCACGGTGACGGCTCCAGAGCCTCCGGGTCGGGGCGGCGGCAGCGCTTGGGCTCCTCCTGAGCCGGCTGCTGGCCCCGCGCCCCACCCAATCCCCACGGGCGGGGAACAGGCCCGGCGTGGCTGGGTGGGCCCGCAAGCGGAGGTGAGTTGCAGGAGGAGGTGGCAGGCAGCTCTGCCCTTCCCTTCCTAGCCCCTGGCTGCCGCTTACGGCCCTCCCCCCACCCCATCCATCGACTCCCTCGGGGTTGGAAGGCAGAGACGCCGGAGACTTGAGAGAGGCTTGCGGGGCCGGGGACGTTTCTGGTGTAGAGCGTCCTCCTCTCAGCCCCTTCCTGACCGCGCCCCTCCAGGACCTCCACCTGGAACTGCCAGAGCTGTTCCCGGTGTTGTCAGGAGGGAAGGCTGTCTTTCCTTCTCCCACCTGGAATCCTCCCCTTCTTCCATCTGGAATTTAGTCTCTCCAGAATTTGACATCTTTCCGCTCTCGCCCTCCTCCCGAGGCTTCCGTGGTGGAATCCCTCTATTCAGATGTTAACAGAAGTTCCAGAAAGGTGAGAGGGAAAGATAGGGCTGAGGTTTTGCGTGATGAGGCAGGAATGCCCAAGGAGGAAGACTACACGGAATTAAGGTTAACTGTCGGTTGTGACACAAACTGTAAAATCCAGTCCTAGGCTGAGCCCTGTGGTAACTCAGAAAATCTTCACCGAAAATGGGCATCTGTTCAGATTTTTTCTTAATTCTCCAGAATTGGAAGTAAATAGACTTAAGGAAAATACTTTTGAAAAACGTCATATACTTTGACGAATCGCCTCCTATTCTGTAAAATGGATCTTGCAGGTTGTTGGAGAGCTTAAGTAGAGTTCTTATAAAATAATAATGCTAACTGCATATAGAAGTAGGTGAGAATTTAGGATCTCGTTTGTGCTATTCAAAAATTATGGTTGTGAGTTGTGGACTCTTGAAGATCATTGTTTAATTTTTTTCCCCTTGGATTATATCAGAAAGTTATAGATTCCAAATAGACTCTTAATAACCATCCCATTTCATTCCCCAGAAATTGTCCTTTTTTGAGACAAAAAAGAAAGGTCACTAAAGCCTGGCAACAACCAAGAAAGTAAAAAATACATTGGGTCTTTTAAATAAGAATGTATTACTGGTTTTTTTTTTAACTTGATACATGTAAGTGAATTTTGCAAGTGACAGGCTATAGCAGTGAAATTAGTAGTGGAGTTTTAATAGGTTTCTACCCTAATAATTAGGCTCTTGGTTTCAGTATAGAAGAATTACTACTGGACATTTGCTACTAATGTAGAGCCTTCAATAACTTGAGAGCCCATAGGTAAGCTTGCAGTATTTCCATTATGTAGTGTAGGTAATGGGTCCTCATTTGAAATGTCATTTTAAGAAGAAATCCAGATATATTTGGAAGTCATAATAATTCTTTGCATATGTCTTTAGAAAAAAGTTATTTTCAGTAACTCTGGCCTTTATTGCTCTAAGTTGAATACACAATCTTTCTTTTCTTGCATTTGATATCTAAACATTTAAGGTACACCTGCTCTAGTATAGGGAAAAAATATATATAAAACAGAATCCTATCCTCTAAATACTTATCTACTTAATCTATTTATGTATATTAAGTAATAGTGATATCACACCTCTAAGAAATTTTATCTTTTCATTTTATCATTTGAGACTGTGACAGCATTGTGAAGATATGCAAGATATGTATGGTTTTTTTTTCCATTTAAAGTACAGTTGAGTATTGATTATAGTAAATGTCAAGTGGAAGGGGCACTCGATATTGGAATTTGTAGGAAGAGGAGATTGTTTTTACTTGGGTTTGTGGCTATAGTGTTGTGTGAAGACCAGTAGTAGGAGTACTCTTTTGTTTGGTCTGAGGAAGCTGCCTCAGTTTGTATAGCTAATTGAATATGTTTAATTTTCCTAGTCCTTCAAGTGTGCCCTGGGTTTTTTTTCTCTTGCACGTGCAGCATCCAAGGACCCCTTTCATTCCTTCTCCATATTGCTTGATGGGAGGCATTATGGCCCCCAAAGACATAATGACAAATACTCACGCTAAATCCATCCTCAATTCAATGAACTCTCTCCGGAAGAGCAACACCCTCTGTGATGTGACCCTGAGAGTAGAGCAGAAAGACTTCCCTGCCCATCGGATCGTGCTAGCTGCCTGTAGCGACTATTTCTGTGCCATGTTCACCAGCGAGGTAAGTGGTCAGTCACCACCTCACAAATGAAACGCATACTTGTAACCTTGTAGTTGTCTCATCTCATTGGATAAAATAGTAGAAGCTTGATGTAATAGTACATTTCTATAGTATGGTGGTTCGGTGGGCAGACTGTGGTCAAAATCTGCCTTTAGACGATGCCTTAGTTTCCTCATCTCTAAATTAGGGGTATTTGCAATGTGCAATCACATATGGTTATTGTGGCAGTTATTTGAGAAAATGACATGAAGTGTTTAGAGCAGTGTCTGGCATGTGGTAAAACACAAATGTCAGCTACTGGATTTTACTTATTTTTAAAATTTGTTTTCCTGGTTTTTTTTCCTCCTTCTAAAGTCTAATATTTTAAAGTGAATTCGAGGAGGATAATGGGGAAGGAAGGAAAGAAGAGTAGGATTTAGTCCTCATCCAACTCCACCTAACAGTATATGAAGAAAATCACCAGTCATGCGACCAGTGTAGATTTAGAGTAATTTCAGATGAGAGGAGGACGACTTAATAAATGACTGCGTGACGGCGGAGGTGTATGGAGTTTAACCTGGAAAAAGATGCCTGCTGTGGGGTGTAAGCAGTTAAAGGGAATAAGGAAAAGGTTGACTTGACAAGAAAAAAGGTTGTGCTTATAGGTATGAAGAAAAACTGTTGGGCGCCTGGGTGGCTATCTTGGCTAGGCGTCTGCCTTCGGCTCAGCTCATGCATGATCCCAAGGTCCTGGGATTGAGCCACGTTGGGCTCCCTGCTGAGCAGGGAGCCTGCTTCCTCTGCCCCCTTTACCCCCGCCATGCCCTCTCTCTCTCCCTCCCTCTCTCTTTTTCTCTGTCAAATAAATAAATAAAATCTTTAAAAGAGAAAGAAGAAAGAAAGAGACTGTTTTAGGGGTGTCTGAGTGGCTCAGCCAGTTAAGCGGCTCTTAGTTTCAGCTCAGGTTGTGATCTCATGGGTATGAGACGAACCTGCCTTCCGTCCTGGTCCTCTCCACTCAGCTGGGAGTCTGCTTGAAGCATCTCTCCCTCTCTGCCCCCACCCCCACCCCCAATAAATAAATAAATAAATCCTTTTTTTTTTTTTTTTACTGCTTTAGTAGTTGGTAGAATACTTAAAATGTAGAGTGAGCCTCTTGAATATATTGTGAAGTGCTCTTAGAAAGCCAAACAACAGAGAACACTGCAACTTTTTTTATTTTTCAAAATTGCAAGTCTGGTTTTTTAAATTTTAAATCAATTATCTTGAATTCTTTGTAAAGATTTATTTATTTGAGAGAGTACGGGAGTAGGGGGTAGAGGCAGAGGGAGAAGGGAAGCTGAGCATGGAGCCTATCACAGGGCTTAATCTCACAGCCCTGAGATCATGACCTGAGCTGAAATCAAGAAATCAGGAGTTGGGGGTACCTGGGTGGCTCAGTGGGTTAAAGCCTCTGCCTTCTGCTCAGGTCATGATTCCAGGGTCCTGGGATCGAGCCCTGCATCGGACTCTCTGCTCAGCGGGGAGCCTGCTTCCCCCTCTCTCTCTCTGCCTGCTTCTCTGCCCACTTGTGATCTCTTGTCTGTCAAATAATTAAAAAAATCAGGAGTTGGATGCTTAACTTATGAGCCACCCAAGTCTTGAAGCTTGAGTGAGAGTATACCAGTGTATTATATCATGTATCTGTATTTATGCATATGTCTGAAATATCTCATGTTAACATTATTTTCAAAAAAATTTTTTTAAGAGAGAAAGCACGCAAGCAGGGATGGGGGAAGGGGCAGACAGAGGGAGGAAGAGAAAGAATCTCTGGTGGGAAGCCCAATGGAGGGTTCAGTCTTAACAACCCTGAGATCATGACCTGACCCAAAGTCAAGAGTTGGAGGCTTAACTGACTGAGTCACCCAGGCGCCCCTTTAAAATTTAAAAAAAAAAAAAGAAAGAAAGGAAACGGGGCATACCTGGGTGGCTCAGTTCATTAAGCCTCTGCCTTTGGCTCAGGTCATGATCCTGGGGTCCTGGGATCAAGCCCCACGTTGGGCTCCCTGCTCCGAGGGGAGCCTGCTTCTCCCTCTTCTCCTGCTCGTGAGCATGTGCACGTGCTCTCTCTTCCTCTTTCTCAAATCTTAAAAGACATTTTTTTTAAACCAGCAATATTTTCTTTCATCTTTTTACCTTAGTGAAGGTGTTGTTGTTGGATCTGAATAGGAGAGTGATGGTTATATCTCATTCACCCTAGAGTTAGATGTTGCCATCTCATTTTACAAACGAAGAAACAAGGTCCCCGATATTAAATGACTTGCCTTAGGTCACGTGGCTTATAAATGGTGGAGGTGGGGTTTACTTCTAAATTTTCTGACTCTAAACCTAAACAATATATGCCATATTTGAAAAGCTATGAATAGATGCCATATTGCTTTATACAAATCTTACTTAGTTGCTTTATACAAATTTTAACTACTGTGCTTCCTCAGCCTCTGATATGCAGATTTTTATATTCTATAATTTCAGAGCCAAAATAGTTTATGATGCTCTGAGCCAATGCTTGGTCACATGGCTGGTAGGAAAAACATGGAAACCTGCCAGATCATTCCTGCTAATTCAGGCTAATTTTAAAACGCTCTTGTATAATACAACATCACCGATCACGTCCTGTTTTCCTCCAGAAACAATAACTGCCCAGGAGCATCAGAAGCAGTTGGCATTTAACTGGGTAAGGAAGGTTCTCTCAGCAGCTGCTGAGCATGAGGTACTAATGGAGCAGGACTGCTGACTACTAATTATATATTGTACATCCTGTTCTTTGTCAGCTTGAGGAAAATTAGCCTGTCTTTGCTCTCTCTGCACATTGAAATTGGTATGGAGTTCTATAAAAGAATTCTTTCTTTTTTCTCATCAGGGATTATTTTATAGTCTTTCTTTAAAAACTGGTATTAGGCAAGAAAATGCCAGATGGTTTGTCTTTATTTTTTAAAGTAAATGATACAAAGGAGAGGGTCCAGAGATCTAGGTCCAAGACTCAGTTCTCTTATCAGTGCTTTGTGAACCCTGACAACCATCTAACTTCATTGGGTTGATCTTTAAAATAAAGGAGTTGAACTAGATGGTTTCATTGTTCTCTTCCAGCCCTGAAATGCTCCTTGAATGAAGTCCAACGAAAAGATCGTTTGAGTGAGACAAAAGGACCTGAGTTTTAGCTGTCTCTTACTAGTTAAATACCTTGGTTAAGTCACATAACTGCTTTGAATGGGAATAATACCAGACCTCTAAATCTTTACCAGGTTGCTGTGAGAATTAGGTGAAATAATAGGAAATAAGGAGCACTTGGAAAAATTGTAAAGCAAATAGGAATGTGAAATGATACTATAAATTGTTCTGAGTTAATAAATAGCAAAATGTTTTCATATTTAAGTCATTTGATGGGAATATGGTTTGTTGAGTAAGAAATTTCTGGAATAGATTTACTTATATGTTTCTGTTTGTAAATATTTTTACTTTTTGCAATGTTAATAAAACATTTTTCCAAAATGATTACTAACGACTTTTTTTTTTTAAAGATTTCTTTATTTGACAGACAGAGGTCACAAGTAGGCAGAGAAGCAGGCAGAGAGAGGGAGGGAAGCAGGCTCCCCACTGAGCAGAGAGCCTGATGCAGGGCTTGATTGTAGGACCCTGGGATCACAACCCAAGCCGAAAGCAGAGGCTTAACCCACTGAGCCACCCAGGTGCCCCACTAATGACATTTTTTTTATTATTATTTTTTTATTTTTTATTTATTTATTTGAGAGAGAGACAGTGAGAGAGAGCATGAGTGAGGAGAAGGTCAGAGAGAGAAGCAGACTTCCCATGGAGCTGGGAGCCCGATGCGGGACTCGATCCCGGGAATCCAGGATCACGATCACGACCTGAGCCGAAGGCAGTCGTCCAACCAACTGAGCCAACCAGGCATCCCACTAACGACATTTTTAATGTTAGGGGTTGATTTTGTTATTGGCTTTGGTAGAGAATACTTTTTTTTTTTTTTTAAGATTTTATTTATTTATTTATTTGACAGATCACAAGTAGGCAGCAAGGCAGGCAGAGAGAGAAGAGGAAACAGGCTCCCTGCTGAGCAGAGAGCCCAATGTGGGGCTTGATCCCAGGACCATGGGATCATCTGACCTAAGCTGAAGGCAGAGGCTTTAACCCACTGAGCCACCCAGGCGCCCAAGAATACTTCTTGATTATTATTTTGGGCTTACGGAGAAATCAAAGATGATAAAGTCATTTAGTTTATAATGGAAGTTTTGTAATTTTAATTTCTAACTAAGGTTAAGATGTAATAAAATTTTCATAAGGTAATCAGTTTCCAGGTAGTTTACTGTCCTGTAAAAACTGAAGAATTCCACTCTTGGTCAAAGTGTTCTGTGATTATCTGTCCTTTTTGATACTCGTAACTCTTAAGTTAAGGACTAAATATGCCACTAACAATTCAGTAATCCCAAAATAGACTCAATCCAATATTTTGAAAAAGTATCAAAAGTTCAGTTACATTCAGTGTCACAGTAGAAGGTCCCTTAAGATGACTTGCATGTTTCATCATTACCAAGTGTAGTAGAGGGACAAACAGAACAATACTAAGTAGTAGGAGAGTCTGGAGCTGTAAGCCACAGGATCCTCTACAAGCATGAAACGTCATTGAAATTTTGAGTTTTACCGTGAAAGCTCAGCGGCACAGTAGTGTATGTTCACAGAATTCTTGCATTCTATTCTGTAATAGATCTATGTTTGTTTTATTACAAAAGTAGTGTTTTAAATTATTCACTAGTAAAATTGATATTCCAAGGTGTCACCTCACTGTGTGCTCTTGGGTTACATACAGCTGCCCCCAATTTGAAAAGCTACAAATATATGCCATATTTGCTTTATACAAATCAAACAAATTAGACTATAATTTTTTAAAGCTGTTTATTCAATTAATGTTAACATTCCTTCAAGCTCTTGGATATGAGATTCTGCCTTCATCTCATGGGAAGTATAACCACCATTATTTCATATCCTTTGAATCTTCAGCTTTCGGAGAAGGGAAAACCTTATGTTGATATTCAAGGTTTAACTGCTTCTACCATGGAAATTCTGTTGGACTTTGTGTACACTGAAACTGTACATGTTACAGTGGAGAATGTGCAAGAACTGCTCCCTGCAGCCTGTCTGCTCCAGCTGAAAGGTACGGATGTTAAAATTGCTGTCGTGCCAGGGTAGCCTTGGGAATGTTTAAAATTAATGGTGTAAACTTAATCCTGAAAATTACAGAGACAGACTGTAGGCACTCATGTTTACTGCTTGTTGCACAGAAGATCAGATTTCAATCGTAATTTCAAAGAACCTCTCCACATGTGAGTATTTGGCTCTTTTTAAAGAGAGTATTTACGCCTTTTCTGTTTTTTAAAAAGTGGAAGAGGGAATGATAGACACATTTTCTTACATATATGTATACACTAACTCTACAGGGAAACACAGGAGACTGATAACTATTCATGGCCTACATGGAAAGGAACTAGATGGCCAGGTAGATAGGGAGGCCGAGGGATTATTCATGGTAAACCCTTTTGTACTTGTAATTTTTGAATGTAAACTATCTCTTGGAAATTTAAATTGACATACAAAAATGAAAGTGTATAATGTTTTCACAGGATTAAACATTCGTATTCCCAGTCTGTCTTTCTTTTTTTTTTTTTTAAAGATTTTATTTATTTATCAGAGAGAGAGAGAGGGAGAGAGAGCGAGCACAGGCAGACAGAATGGCAGTCAGAGGCAGAGGGAGAAGCAGGCTCCCTGCCGAGCAAGGAGCCTGATGTGGGACTTGATCCCAGAACGCTGGGATCATGACCTGAGCCAAAGGCAGCTGCCCAACCAA
Organism: Mustela nivalis; assembly: GCF_964662115.1. Lineage (NCBI taxonomy): Eukaryota > Metazoa > Chordata > Mammalia > Carnivora > Mustelidae > Mustela > Mustela nivalis. Next base: position 42,631,823 of record NC_139035.1, on the reverse strand, counting down.
CTGAGCCACCCAGGCGTCCCCCCAGTCTGTCTTTCTTAATCTGCCCTGATGTTCCTATGATTTTCAGTTTTTTCAAACACATGGTTGAAAATTTTTATTTTTTAATACATGATTGAAAACAGTATGAAGCTTTTGCACTATTGCACAGCTGTAAAGTTAGATTTATGATCTGAACTTGTCAATTAAAGAAATAAAATATTGGTGTTAGTATCTTCTAGTTTTCCTTCATTGGAGTCTTTCAGTAAGTTTGCATATAGAGTAGAAATAGAGTAGAAATTGGGTACATTATGTTAAATTGTGATTGGTTTTATAAAAGCTTGATTCCCAAGAGGCTTATAGGCATTTTTAATTGTGCCAGTGTCCATAGAAACAGTTTGTCTTACTATACTTATTTTAAAGCCAAAACAGAGACATAGTTGTGAAGGCCAAGGTCACATAACACATGAAACAGAAATTGAATTCCTTAAGCATAAAATTTCTAATCTGATCATCAGATGTTGAGCCAGGATTCCTCTGTTACCTTGTAGAGAAGATTTGTAGAGAAGATACCTTGATCCAAGGATGTAGACCAGTTCACACCTGGTCAAGTACCCTGAAGTGTTCGTTGTCTGTGTTTGTCCTAGGTGTGAAGCAAGCCTGCTGTGAATTCTTAGAAAGTCAGTTGGACCCCTCCAATTGCCTGGGTATCAGGGATTTTGCTGAAACTCACAACTGTGTTGACCTGATGCAAGCAGCTGAGGTTTTTAGCCAGAAGCATTTTCCTGAAGTGGTACAGCATGAAGAATTCATTCTTCTAAGTCAAGGAGAGGTGGAAAAGCTAATCAAATGTGATGAGATTCAGGTACAAATCCGGCTTGGTATTCGGGTTTCTTCAAGACTGGGCCATTAAAAAAAAAAAAAAAAAAGACTGGGCCATTACAGAACTTGGGAAAAACAAGGTGGAATTACTGTGTTTCTGTAGGAGGGCACCTTAATCGAGTTGTCAGTATTGGCTCCAAAGGTTTCACTCAATACCCTGAGATTATATGCCAAATTTATTTGCATTTTTATGGGAGGGAGTTAGCCACCTTCATGATCCCAATGGTTAAGAGTCACTTTTTTTTTTTTTTTTTTTTTATGTTTCTCTAGATGTCTTACAACTGACCATTTTTAAGATTTTATTTATCTGCCACGGAGAGCGAGAGTGAGAGCACGAGCACAAGTGGGGGAGCAGCGGGCAGAGGGGGAAGCAGACTCCCTCCTGAGCAGGGAGTCCGATGTGGGACTTGATTTCAGGACCCTGGGATCACAACCTGAGCCAAAGGCCGACATTCAACTATCTGAGCCACCCAGGTGTCCCAAGAATCACTATTAAAGAGAATGTAGAATAAGCAGAAATTGGAAATAAAGTAGATTTCTGTAGAACACTTCTCTACTATTCATTCATTTTACAAACATTTATTAAGACTTTCTGGTATACAGCAGTAGATATTCGCAATAAACTATACGTGCCAGGTGCTATGGATCCCAAAGTGAGTGAGATACAGTTCTTGTTTTCAGTAGTTCACCGTGTAGTGGTAGAGAACAGACAAAAAGGCAAAACTTACAGAGTATAAATGAGAGTAATGAACTTCTTCAAAGTGAAGAAGTTAGAGAAAAAGAAGAATTAAACCTTCTAAGTTAAAATGAGATCAAAAAAGAAGTGGATCAAAAAGGAAGTGGGGTGCCTGGGTGGCTCAATTGGTTATGCGACTGTCTTCAGCTCAGGTCATGATCCTGGAGTCCTGGGATCAAGTATTGGGCTCCCTGCTTGGCGGGGAGTCTGCTTCTTCCTCCGATGCTCCCTCTTCTCAAGCTCTCTCTCTCTCTCTCATTCTCTCTCTCAAATAAATAAATAAAATCTTTTAAAATAAATAAATAAAAATTTTTAAGAAGGAAGTGGATCAAAAAGGAAGTAAAAAGGGGCACCTGGGTGGCTCAGTGTGTTGAGCCTCTGCCTTCAGCTTGGGTCATGATCCCAGGGTCCTGGGATCGAGCCTCACATCAGGCTCTCTGCTCCGTGGGTAGCCTGTTCCCCCCGACTCCCCGTGTGCCTCTCTGCCTACTTGTGATCTCTCTCTCTGTCAAATAAATGGATAAATCTTTAAAAAAAAAAAAAAAAAAAAAAGGAAGTGAAAAAAGGTTGGTGACCATAAGCAGGAGGCGAATGATAAATGCCTGACGGGGCTGGGAGTGGGACAGAGTGGGAAGAAGGGACATGTGAACTGAGCCCTGAAGGAGTTGTTTTTCACCTAGCAGAGGGGAAACTACCTGTGGGCAGGCAAGGGTTCAGTGACTTACCCAGCAAGAGGGATGTTGGTCAATCCTAATGCTAAATTACAGTGTCAGTAGCTTAGCCGAGTTTTTACTGCAGGAGATCTGTAGTTAGGCTGACAGTTGGAGTGAGAAGTCCAATATAGGGCTAGAGAGGTCTTTGAAGCCCAAAACATTAATTTCCAGTGGTCGAATTCTCTAGTTAGTAGCTCCCAGAAAATGCCTCACAGAGCCCAGAAATTCGTGGCACCTCAGTTTAATATTGGAAAGAATCAAAGTCTGATGAATTTTGTTAAGTGCTATGGAAGGAATTTGCTAAAGAAATCCTGTAATAGTGGCGCCTGGGTGGCTCAGTGGGTTAAAGCCTCTGCCTTCAGCTCGGGTCATGATCCCAGGGTCCTGGGATCGAGCTCCGCAGAGAGCCTGCTTCCTCCTCTCTCTCTGCCTACTTGTGATCTGTCTGTCAAATAAATAAATAAAATCTTTAAAAAAGAAAAGAAAGAAAGAAATCCTATAATATACTTTTATAAACCCAATGATAATTATTTTATTAAAACTAAGATTTTTATGTAATATAATAAATAGTATTAATAATGTCTCTTATCAAATTTTAGTCAACTTTTTCTTTTTGCCTTTCCCTACTGAATTTTCTGAAGGAAAATTGGTTAGGGCACTTTGGTGACATTGTTCCCAACTGAAGAGGAATCATATTACAGTTCGACATGGTGTCTATTAGTCCAGAGAAGCTGCTGTTACAAATGTTACTGAGCCAAATATTTCTGAGGTTTTGTTCTCATTTTTGTTATGGTAGGACATTGTGTCCATGCACTGAATTGCCAGGTATAGACAAATGGCACATTCTTCAGACTTGGGAAACTGGTAACTTGCTAGAATATCTTGATTTTTCTTGATTTATCCATACATGAGAAAATACAGTACATAGGATGAGTACCATAGACTTGAAATTTTACTGCGCATAGTAATAAAAGAGCTAAAACTTAACTCAGCTTTTACCATTGGTTCCTTTATTAAATATATGTTGGGTACTTGCGGTGTATCCAGAACAGTTCAATGTGCCTGTGATCTGATTGTGGACAAAAAAGATAAAAATCCCTGTACTCTGGACTTTTCATTTTAACGGTACCATTCTTGGTATTATTGGTAATAATACGGCATATACCTTAATACTATATATACCATTAATAAGATATACCATATTAGTGGTATATCTTATCTAATATAGTTCTCAAAAGTGTCTCCACTTTTTAAAGGAAGAAACTGAGGCTTTGAGGGTACCCATCATATGAGAGCTAGTAAGTGGTAGAACCAGTCCTCCTATCTGGGCAATCTGGCTCCAGATTGTTCTGTTCCAAGAAACTATGAGCAGGTTGCCTAGTTAGTTTCTCATTGACCAAATCAGCAAGCAGCCACAGCAATCATTTGTTTTAGAACTATATAAACTTTGGAATAAAATTAAATGGAACAGGTACAGCAAAAGACTAACTTTTATTCAGAAACTGCGACTGTCTCCTTTTCTGGAAAGACAGCAAATGGCACATTTTTTTCTCTTCCATATACCAGCCAGAAAGAGGAACCAGATGTTTTACTCCCCAACTAATACTTCCTCTTAATTATATAAAACGACAGTATTTAACGCAATGGGAAACAGTATATTGTACTGGTTAAAACGACGTGGGGTTTAGAATCATCCTGGGGTTTATTTTGGCTGTGTGACACATGTTAACCTAACCACTAATCTTCAGTTTCCTCTGCCATAGATAGTAATTGTGCTTTGTGCATAGGGCTATTCTGATCATTAAATATCAGTATCCAATACATAAAATAGTTCCCTGTGAAAATTTATGATGGGGAAATTTTTCTCCACAGTGAAGTATTAATGCAGGGGTTTTTTCCTCCCAGTTTAGTTGTTTCTCTGCAATACTAGTTTATTCCATCTTCAGTGAGATCAAGGATATCTGCTTAGGATTGGAAAAGCCCTTTATAAATTGATAAATCTCATTTAAACCTAGACTATATCAGAGCCTAACATGTAGCTATTTACAACTATTACTTGTCCTTGTCTGTAAAAAAAGACTTTTAATTGTGGACCGCCTTCTGCACAGGTCTCTGTATCTAATGCATCAGGCAGCTGGGTTAGTTTGACCTCCCATAGATTTGGTGCATAAATTTCTCTCACCACTGCCATAGTCTAAACACCTGTCCCCCCCCCCTTTTTTTTTTAAGGTCTTATTCATTTATTTAACAGAAATAGAGCACAAGCAGGGTAAGTGGCAGAGAGAAAGGGAGAAGCAGACTCCCCACTGATCAGGGAGTCTGACACAGGGCCTGATCCCAGGACTCTGGGGATCGTAACCTAAGCCAAAGGCACCCCAAAGCACCCATCACCAAGGCACCCCACTCAGGTACCCCAAAGCACCCATCACCTTTTGCCTAATGTACCAGAGGAGCCTCTAATTGGTATCCCAGCTCTTGGTCCTTCTAAACTGTTCTACCCATGGTAGTCAGGGTAATCTGCAAACATCAGTATGATCCTATCACAAGCTTGGTTGAAACCTTTTAGTGGTTTTCTATTGCTGCTAGAGTAAATTCCAGTCTTCTAATGCTCTCTCTGAGCTATCCCTTGGCTACCTCTCCAGCTTGATCTTTTACCATTCTTCCCCTGCCTCATTCATTCTACTACACCAGCCTGTAGTCTGTCTGTTTTTGCTCTAGGACAGTGCTGTCCAGTAGACTGTGATGTGAAGACGGAGAGGATCGATAGTTATGCCGTCCGGTTTGCTAATCCATAGCCACATGTGGCTGCTGAGCACTTGAAATGTGGCTAGTTGACTGAGAAGCTGAGTTTTTAACTTAACTTAATTTTAATTAATGTAACTACAAATAGCCATACATGGCTAGTGACTACCGTGTTGGGCAGTACAGCTCAAGGGTTTTGCTGTGCTCTTCTCTTTGCCTTGGAGTCCTCTCTCACTCTTCCTGGCTAACTGCTACCCATTCATCAGATTGAAATGTATTTCTTCTACAGGGAGGCCTTTTCTGACCCATCAGTCTGAATTAGGAAACCTCATGTTATTCTGTCTCTTAGCCCCTGTACTTTTCCTATATGGTATATAATGGCAAAGTGGGATTGTTCATTTTTGTGTTCTCTTCCTGCATAAAAACAAAGTTCATGTCTGATTTGTTACCAGTGTATAACCAGCTTCCAGCCCTGTGGCTGGCACTTAGTAGGTGTTTAGTAAAGCCAATGAATGAATATTCTGAGACATTTTCTCTATTTTTAGTTCTTGGGAAAAGTTCATGAATGATGTCTTTATCTAGGCACTGTCACATTCTGAAAGGTACCTCAGAACAGATACACTCCCCAAATGATTAATTATATTTATCATCTCCAAGCACAGTGCCTGATAAATAGGAATTGTTTAGATGCTAATGGACACTTCATAGGAAACTGCAGCATTATAGCATAATGACATAAGAGAAGTTCCCGCCTCATCGGCTTGGATGGAAGAGTTGGGGAGCAATCCTGGAAGTCCTCAGACAACACTTATTGAACAGAAGTTATCTTAAGAGCTGATTTTGGGGGGCACCTGGCTGCTTCAGTTGGTAGAGCATGCATCTCTTGATCTCAGCATTGTGAGTTCATGCCCCACATTGAGCAAAGAGCATACTTTAAAAAACAACAACAACAACAACAACAAAAACCCACTTTTGAATAGGGCAACAGATTCCTCCTCCCCTTGTAAAGTTTCAGAAATGACCAGAAAAAAAAATCAGAAATGGAAAAACTTCTGAAGTAAAAGCCAACTTGTGACTGATGGTTTATTAGGCCCCATCTCAGATTTTTTGTTGTTGTTGTTGTTTTAAAGAATTCTAATAGAGTTTTTTTTTTTTTTAAAGATTTTATTTATTTATTTGACAGAGATCACAAGTAGGCAGAGAGAGAGAGAGGGGCAGGCTCCTTGCTGAGCAGAGAGCCCGACATGGGGCTCAATCCCAGGACCCTGGGATCATGACCTGAGCCAAAGGCAGAGGCTTTAACCCACTGAGCCACCCAGGCGCCCCTCATATTTTTTTTTTATCCAGTTTGACTGCAGCTCTTAGTGAGTCGTGTGGGACAAGTGTTGTTTTCCCAAGTGCTTAGCAATTTCTGGAAGAGAAGAAATAAAGGTGGGAGAGCATGGGGAACAGGAAGGAGAAAGCACGATTGCTTTCTGAGATCATTGGAAAAACAGAGTTCCCTGCTGTGTAATTACACACTTTTAGGTGGATTCTGAAGAGCCCGTCTTTGAAGCTGTCATCAACTGGGTGAAGCATGCCAAGAAGGAGCGAGAAGAATCCTTGCCTGACCTGCTGCAGTACGTCCGGATGCCCCTGCTGACCCCCAGGTACATCACAGACGTAATAGATGCTGAGGTAAGGCACGCAGAACACACAGGGTCCAAAGCCTTGAATATCTCTTGCAACTTAGTATTGTGTCCTCAAAATTGTTTATGAGCCTACATTAGCTAGCCTGTCTAGGAATGCCGCGGAGGGTGGCGCTAGGTACTAGTCTCTAGACAGTCGCTTGGCAATCAGCCTTCTGGAGATGGAAACCTATGGTTTAATTTTTGTTTTCTTGTCTTTTTGTTTTATATGTCCCTATGTGTTTTACATAAGCAACATGAGGTGATAAATGTCCCCTTCTCCATTAGTTCCAGTTCCAAACAGCCCTGAAAAAGATGCTTTGATTATCAAGTCTATTTTTGACTTCTCCTGATTCCAACATGAAAGTAGTTTGATGCATTTTTAGTACCAATTTGGGGTATACTGTGTTTATTTATAAAAGTGTCTTTCTGACCCAAGTTCTTCCTGTGTGGTAGGTTTTCATAATTTTTACCATATATATCACTGATTTACCTAGACCGTATTTTGGGCAAATACTGCCATTTAACATATAAATAAAGACCAGGTCAGTGAATGTGTTCTTCCTCCTGGCCCAGCCCCAGACCTCTTAGGGAATTAACTACATACACAGTTTTCCAGGTCACATTAGAAAAGTTGCAGGCTGGTTAGTGTCACGTGTCAAACTTTTTCTCATATTTGTAATTTCTAACAACTCATATAGCCATCACTCTGTTCTTTACACTGTGGTTCATAGTGCAGACTCTTGAGTCCAACTCAGGAGACTGAAATCCCAAATTCACCACTCATCCCGTAGTGAGGGAGCCTGGCCTCACTCCCCTTCTCCCTCTGAGCTCTTCTAGAGCTCCTTGGCTCAGCCCAGCCGGAAGCCAGAGGGCCTGCGGACCCTACGACATTCTTCATGTAGGTCAGCCTTCTAAGCCAGCAAGCGGAGTGGGAAAGGATGTGGAGTGAATCTGGGGATGTAAAGGAGAGCTGCCCAGTACAGAGCTCCGTCAGGAGACACAGGCATCGTGATGGTGCTATTATGAACCTTGGGGAAATTATTTCAGGCAAGATTTACTTCTTCCTACCATTTCAGGAATTAACAGAGGCCTTTCAGTTTTCCCTTAAGATTGTTATTAGCTATTTCCTACTCAAATTTGTGTAATCGCTGGAAGGCTGTACAAACTAATAAAAAGAGTTAATGCCTACTGCTAAGGCGGAGAGAGGATACTTTTCAATACATCTTTTTACGTCATTTGATTTTTGAACCATGTAATAATATATTGTCTATTAAAAAAATTGTTCTCTTAATTTGTGGAAGCCCACTGCATAGTTATTACCAGCAGCCCTTTTGGAACTGGTTTTCTATATCAAGAAGTTACTTCCTATGTGTGCCATTTATACTTGTACATTAAAGATGTGGCCCCTGGGGGTCACTGTACTGTCTGCTGTGTTTCAGCCTTTCATCCGCTGTAGTTTGCAGTGCAGGGATCTAGTTGATGAAGCAAAGAAGTTTCATCTGAGGCCTGAACTGCGAAGTCAGATGCAGGGACCCAGGACGAGGGCTCGTCTAGGTAAGCTAGCGTCTTGGCAGGAGGAAGGGATATTTCTCAACACCTCTTGGTGGCTGATGTAGTTGAAAACATTCAGTAAGAAGTACAAAGTCCTGGGTCAGACCTGTTTTTAATCTTTTAGTAATGGTGTCATCTTGGACAAGTCACTTTACCACCCTGAGCTCTCCTATAAACTAAGGATACTTCCCTATCTCTTTCACATAACTGTTTGGAGGATTAAATGGAATAGAGTATGTAACAACACTTTCTAAATTGTCAAGTATTAGACAGTAGAAGTTATAATTTTATTTCATTGGGGTGCCTGGGTGGCTCACTAGCTTAAGGGTCTGCCTTCAGCCCAGGTCCTGATCCCAGGTCCTAGGATCGAGCCGCATATCAGGCTCTCTGCTCAGTGGAGAGCCTGCTTCTCCCTTTCCCTCTGCCTGCCACTCCCTCTGCTTGTTTTCCACCCGGTTCTGTGAAATAAATAAATAAAATATTTCTTTTTTAAGAAAGATATAATTTTATTTCACTTATTTTTTTTTTAAGATTTTATTTATTTGACAGACAGAGATCACAAGTAGGCAGAGAGGGAGGCAGAGAGAGAGAGGAAGGGAAGCAGGCTCCCCGATGAGCAGAGAGCCTGATGCGGGGCTGGATCCCAGGACCCTGGGATCATGACCTGAGCCAAAGGCAGAGGCCTAATTCACTGAGCCACCCAGGTGCCCCTTAATCTCACTATTTTTGGAGGTTTCTGGATTAGAAATTATTTCAAACGCCATGTAGTAGTTTCACATTCTGGAATGAGAAGAGGAAGGAAAAGAAGTGTACAAGTATGGGAGTGCAGTACAGTGGAAAGTACAGGGGTTTTGGTGGTGACATGCAGTCATTCAGAGCCTTGACTCTGGAGCCAGACTGTGTGGGTGCAGATCCCAGCTTACTACTTACTAGGTATACTAACTTTGGCAGGAGACTTCCTCTCTGTGCTTCAGTTGCCTCTTCTGTAAAGTGGGAATCATCACAGTTCTTATCTCCAAGTTTGTTAGGAAGAGTAAATGAAGTAATTTATTTAAAAGGCTTAGGACTGTTCTTGGCACATACACTAGCTGTTACTTTAGCAAAGAGACTTAGGTTCAAATCACAACTCCATCAATGATGGTTGTGTGACCTTAGGTAAGGTATCAATTTATTTGAGGCAATTTATCCTCTAAAATGAGGATACTGGGGTGCCTGGGTGGCTCAGTGGGTTAAGCCTCTCTGCCTTTAGCTCAGGTCATGATCTCAGGGTCCTGGGATCAAGCCCTGCATCAGGCTCTCTGTTCAGCAGGGAGCCTGCTTCCCCCTCTATCTCTGCCCGCCTACTTGTGATCTCTCTTTCTGTCAAATAAATAAATGAAATGTTTTTTTTTTTTTTTTAAAGGAAGTCTAAAATGAGGATACTAATGTCTTCATTCAGTGGGTTGTTGTGGAGGTTAAATAGGATAGTATATGTAAGATGCCTGACATTGTAGCTGACAGGTTAAATAAGTACTCAGATATTACCTCACTTCCGGTTCCTATCTTTCCTATTCCACTATTATAGATTATAAATGATCTATGGGGTGTTTTTTGTTCTTGTCTACTTTTTCTCTTATCTAACTGTGGACTCATATATATGAAGTTGTTAATTGATAATTAAGCTTTACTTACTGCTTTAAGTAGAATGATGATTTGTCTCCTATAATTTTTTAACGGCATAAGCACTGTACGTCGATGTATTTCAGTGTAGAAATGTTAGAAATACAGAGAAGATCTTGAGAGATTAGTATATGATTCTACATGCCCTTAGAGTGGTGAGGTTATTTTTCAGAAGTTCCAGAAAAGAAATTCTGAAGCTGTCTCCAACTAGATTCTTATTTTAGCATCTCCTTGTCAGTGCCTTAAAAGTAAATTTGTTCCTACCATCATGTCTTTTTTACCCATCTCTCTACACAGATTGCTAAACCAGCTACCAGGATAATGATTCTTCTGCATACACATAAGGAAATTAAATTTACAGCTACATAAAAATTGATGCCAGATAATGGGTGGGGATTTTGTCTTAGTTACCTTTTACCCATTATTCTTTTACAGAAGGTACAGTGGAAATTGCAGTTGCTAATTTGTCACCGTCTCCTTTTCTAAGCTAAAAATCAATACATGTGGAAATGTAGTCTCTGAACCCTGTGATGTTAACAGTCCTGCAGGCTGTCTGCTGTAGTCCTCTGACAGCACACCACAGCCCACACACATTCCGTCCCCTGCCCCCACCACCCAGTAATGACAGTGGCCCTGTCAAGATGTCTCAGTTTTACTAATGTGCTTTTTTCATACTGTTTTTGTCAGGTGTTTTAGGCATACTTTCTTCATGATACAGAGAAATCTAACTTAACAAGTCCAGTCCCCTGTCCCCCCAGCCCACCATTCATTAGTAGAGAAGAAACAGGGTTCCTTCTAATTATTCCTTTCACTAGCTCGTTTCACATTAGCATGTTAAAGTAGTGTCCCCAGCTTAGGGTCTGAAGACATTGAAACACTTGGGAGTTCTCCTGGGAGAGAAAGACTTCCTAGGCACAAAGCAATAGAAGAAATCACAAAGGAACAGGTCAGTGTATTTGACTAAATAAAAATCATGCACAACATTATAAGACAGATTAGGTAGATTTGCTACAACCATGGCAAAGAGTTATTTATTTGTATATAATATATATTATATATAAAGATATATATCTATAAAGGTATATATACATGTGTGTATATATGTATATAAAGAGCTCATAATAAAAATACATGAGAGAAACACTAAAGACTTGAACGTATAGTTCACAGAGGAGGTACAATTGACTACTAAATATGAGGGGGGAAATTCAACCTAATTACTAGTAGCATCTTATTAGTAATAAGGTAAGAATTAAAACAATAACTACAATTTTTTGTTTTTGTCTACCAAAGCATCAGAGATTAGAAAACTATCTAGCTACAGAGAGTAGAATGAATTGGCAACCTTATGTTGTTGGTGGCAATATAAATTGGTTTAAACCTCAAAGTATTCTTAGAATATACATATATTCTTTAAAAAATTTTTATTTATTTGAGAGAGAGAAAGAGCAAGCACACGTACCAGCAAGGTCGGGGGGCCGGTGTGGTGGGAGCTGATGGAGAGGCAAACTCCATGCCGAGCAGGGAGCCCATCTCAGGACTCCAATCTAGGACTCTGAGATCGTGATCTGAGCAGAAGGCAGACACTTAACTGACTGAGAATCCCAGGCGCTCCTCTTATAATGTATATTAGAAGATATTTTTAAGCTCACATTCTTCACTCCAGCAACCCTCCCATTTCTGTCCTAAGAAAATAACTGGGATTTCATATTCAAGCATATTTATTACAGGACTATATGAGATTATTTATAGTCCCAAATTACAAGCACCTGAAATGCCCAAGAATAGTAAAATTATGCATTAAAAGATTTTTGTTAATATCTTCGAGAAATTAAATATAAACAGCTGGAGGGGCACTTGGGTGGCTCAGTGGGGTAAAGCCTCTGCCTTCAGCTCAGTTCATGATCCCAGGGTCCTTGGATCAAGCCCCACATCAGGCTCTCTGCTCAGTGGGGAGCCTGTTTCCTTCTCTCTCTCTCTGCCTACTTGTGATCTGTCATATAAATAAATAAAATTTTTGAAAATATATATATATATAAGCAGCTGGAGGGGGTCGCCTGGCTGGCTCAGTTGGTGAAGCGTGCAGCTCTTTATCTCAGGGTTGTGAGTTCAAGCCACACATTGGTTGTGGATGTAGAGATTACTTAAAATAAAATCATAAAAAATAATTTTAAAAACTAGGATACAAAAAATGTGGTCCCATTTATGTTATATAAATACTTAAAAACAAGGCTGGAAGGGAATAATCTCTTAAATTTTGGTGTGTCTTCATGTTGTGGAATTACAGGTAAACATTTTGCATAATACTTGTCTCTATTTTCTAAGTTCTTTTACCAGTGAGCATGTATTTTACTTACGTTTTATAATCATAAGAAATGATTTCTAAGTCTTTTTAACCAGTGGGGGTTAGTATGCAAGTAAAGGTAAGAATATACTAATCCTCAAGTTATTTCTCAAATTTTCTAAAAGGAAATGGCTTTTCTGCTAGACAAAGCTACTACACTAAATAAAGACATCAGAACTGACTAAAATTATATCTGTTCATTGTGAAAACACTGGTGTTCTCATACTTACGTTGGCACTTATATGTAACCCTGGCAGTAATAGGGAAGTTAGTTTGTTAATACATCTTGGTAGATCATTTTTTAGAACATGAGGTCTATCTTGGAAAAATAATGAAAAGAGTGCTTTGTGGCAAAGAAGTTCTGGAACCAATGATCTAGGGTGCTAGGCATTTAGAGCCATAAAATAACTGAGTGACTCACTGACACCTTTGTCCATGTTCCACTGTAGACATATAGTTACTGAGAAACTTTGAAATAAGAGGAAGTATTGTCAGTTCTCTGGGTTTTGTAGCATAATCTGAATATTTCCTATGTGTTTTTATGTCCCCATCCCTCAAAATCTGCCTGAGTGAGATCAGATTATCAAGAAAGAATGGTTTTTTCCCTAGGTTTTTTGTTGTTGTTGTTGCCATTTTTTGTTTGGTAATTACATAAAGCAGCAGGAATTAAAGCTGAATTTAAGTGGAAATTTTTTAAATGTACAAAGCATAGAAAATACCTCTCAGTTTTGGAGTATTTTCATTGTCTTAGCCATACCGGTATCATTCACTAGCATCACTATTTTTAAAAAGATTTAGATTTTTGGGGCGCCTGGGTGGCTTGGTGGGTTAAGCCGCTGCCTTCGGCTCAGGTCATGATCTCAGGGTCCTGGGATCGAGCCCCGCATCGGGCTCTCTGCTCAGCAGGGAGCTTGCTTCCTCCTCTCTCTCTGCCTTCCTCTCTGCCTACTTGTGATCTCTCTCTGTTGAATAAATAAATAAAATCTTAAAAAAAAAAAGATTTAGATTTTTTTATTACTGTTTTCTTATTTGGGCCGGGGGTGGAGGGCCGTGCAGAGGGAGAGAAAGAATCTTACGCATGCTGCACACCCAGCATGGAGCCTGACAAAGGGCTTGATCTCACAACCCTGAGACCATGACCTGAGCCAAAATCAAGAGTCTCACACTTAAGGAACTGAGCCACCCAGGTGTCCCTAACATCATATTTGTCTATCAGGGGAAATATGTTTGGTTAGAAGGATGGCCTTTATTGCCTCTGTTCAAATCAAAGGGAGAGAAAAGGTGCCATAAGAAAGGGACAAATAGGGGAATAATGCTACCAAGGAAGAAGCAAATACTTTGTGGTTCTGGCTTCTCCAAGCTTGAAGGAATTCTATGCACAAATAAGCATAATATGAAAGAACCCTTTGTTCAAATGCTTTGCTTTTCTAAAAGGAATGGACTCCTGAGGCCTGCTTACTGGCTCACCTTGGAAAAGGATCCACTTATTTTATTTGGCAAGTACACAAGACAGATGCTCTCTTTAATGAGGTTAAACTTAAGGGTTCATGTGTGAGTTATTAGGAAAAATTTCAAACATACACAGAAACAGAATAATATAAAGACTCCCCATACCCATCATCCATTTTCAATAATTAGCAACTCATGGCCAATTTAGAAGCAAATCTCAGGATATAATTCTACCCATATATATTATGCTTTCATATGTATCTCTGAAAGATAAAGGGCTTTTTAAAAATGTGTTTAAAATGCCATTCTCTGGGGCACCTGGGTGGCTCAGGGTGTTAAGCCTCTGCCTTTCGCTCAGGTCATGATCCCAGGGTCCTGGGATCGAGCCCCGCATCAGGCTGTCTGCTCGGCGGGGAGCCTGCTTCCTCCTCTCTCTCTCTCACTCTCTCTCTCTCTCTGCCTGACTCTCTGCCTACTTGTGATCTTGGTCTGTCAAATAAATAAAATTATAAAAAAAAAATGCCATTCTCACTCTTCAAAGGAATTGCACAGCCAGAGGCGCCTGGGTGGGTCAGACGGTTGGCCGTCATGATCTCAGGGTTGGAGTCCCACATTGGGCTCCCTCTTCAGCAAGGATCCTGCTTCTCCCTCTGCCTGTTGCTCCCCCTGCCGTGTTCTAATAAATAAAGTCTTTAAAAAAAGAAAACCCACAACCAGTTTATTTTCATCAGATATCAAGGACATGTTCATATTCCCCCAGTTTTGTTTTTGAACACTTATGTTGCCCCACTTGTGATCTAGACAAGGTCCACATGTTGCGTTGAGCTCTTTTATTTGTTTATTTATTTATTAAAATTTAAAGTTGTTTTTTTTTTTTTTTTTTTTTGTCAGAGGGAGAGAGAGCGAACACAGGCAGACAGAATGGCAGGCAGAGGCAGAGGGAGAAGCAGACTCCCTGCCAAGCAAGGAGCCCGATGCGGGACTCAATCCCAGGATGCTGGGATCATGACCTGAGCCGAAGGCAGCTGCTTAACCAACTGAGCCACCCAGGTGTCCCTATTTATTTATTTTTTGTAAGGATTTTATTTACTTATTTGACGGACAGAGATCACAAGTAGGCAGAGAGGCAGGCAGAGAGAGAAGGAAGGCAGGCTCCCTGCTAAGCAGAGAGCCCCATGTGGGGCTCGATGCAGGGCTCTATCCCAGCACCCTGGGATCATGACCTGAGTTGAAGGCAAAGGTTCTAACCCACTGAGCCACCCAGGTGCCCCTCTCTTTAGGCTCTTTTAATCCATTGGTTTTTCCATCCTACTTTGATATTTCCTTGCAATTTATTTGTTGAAGAAACCAAGCTGTTTGACTTGTAGAATTTCCCACATTCTCAGTTTTGCTGATTGCATCCATGTAGTGTCATTTAGTATATTCTGTCCCCTGAATTGCCTGTAAACTGGTGGCTAGACTAGTAAGTTTCAAGATTTGGGTTCATTTTTTTTAGCAAGAATACTTCATTGGTGATGGTGGTGTACTTCCTATGGAGCATTATGAAGTAGTATTTTTGTTTTTCCTTAATGATTATAGTAGCTTTTGATAATGATTATCAGAGCCATTATTCATTGGGGTGCATCTGTGGTTTGGTTTTCTTTTAAGATTTTATTTATTGGGGCGCCTGGGTGGCTCAGTTGGTTGGATGACTGCTTTCAGCTCAGGTCATGATCCTGGAGTCCCGGGATCGAGTTCCGCATCGGGCTCCCAGCTCCATGGGGAGTCGGCTTCTCCCTCTGACCTTCTCCCTCCTTGCTCATGCTCTCTCTCACTGTCTCTCTCTCAAATAAATAAATAAAATCTTTTAAAAAAAAAAAAAAAAGATTTTATTTATTGGGTCCCTGGGTGGCTCAGTGGGTTAGGCCGCTGCCTTCAGCTCGGGTCATGATCTCAGGGTCCTAGGATCGAGTTCCGCATTGGGCTCTCTGCTCAGCAGGGAGCCTGCTTCCCTCTCTCTCTCTCTCTGCCTGCCTCTCCATCTACTTGTGATTTCTCTCTGTCAAATAAATAAATTAAATCTTTTTTTAAAAAAATTATTTTTTTATTTGACAGACAGCCACACAGAGATCACAAGTAGGCAGAAAGGCAGGCAGAGAGAAAGGGGTAAGCAGGGTCCCTGCTGAGCAGAGAGCCCGATGTGGGGCTCAATCCCAGGACCCTGGGATCATGACCCCGGCCGAAGGCAGAGGCTTCAACCCACTGAGCTACTCAGGTGCCCCTGCATTTGTGTTTTTTAAAGGTACTCCATTCGCTCTTTCAAGTTTAGTTACTTATAAGATTGCTTTGGTTTCCTCAGTGCCCTTCTAGTAATTGAATTTACAAAATGCTTGATTCTCTCCATGAACTCTAGGAGAGCACATGTACAGAGGATTTTCTCGAAATATTTTGCTCTTTGAAGAGGTAAAGGAGGAGATATCACAAGAAGCCTTTAAGGAAGAGGGGAAGATATAAAGGCCACCAGAATACCTTCTTTGGGAAAACAGTAGGGAAAGAGTCTCTTTAAAAGCCTGCTATTACGACTACCGGGCAGTTGTGATGAATGGGCAGGGAACATGATCTTAAAGTTGGCTAAATTGGAAAAAACTGATGGAAAGAGAGTTTTAAAATCTATCACTTGGTTCTTAAACCATAACTTCTAACTTTCTTGAGACTACATTAGGAGAATGTTCTTTCCCCCTTACCAAAAACTCCCATTTTGAGTTTTACAGGCTGAGAAGGGAAGCCTGCTTTAGTCCCCTACCTGCACTGAGACCCTCACTTATTATGTCAACCAGAGTCATCTAGATAGTTTGGAACGTGTTCAAGTTTGCCTTCGGAGTTTTGATGTTGTCTTAAAGTTTTAATTTCAGAGATCCAGGTCCTCAAGAGCTAGTGCCTCGGAAAGAAGTAGTTTCCTATTAGGCGGCCTTATGATGAAGGTCCTATTGCAGATTGTTCTCTGTGCCACATAAAACAAAATCTTATAACTGTTTCTACTTACGTTTCCCCTGGGATGGTAAAGTAACCTGTCTTTTTCTCTCTCTGTCCTCAGGAGCCAATGAAGTGCTTCTGGTGGTCGGGGGCTTCGGAAGCCAGCAGTCTCCCATTGATGTGGTAGAGAAATATGACCCCAAGACCCAGGAGTGGAGCTTTTTGCCAGTAAGCAGTAGGAGAACCAGTCATGGGGAAAGAGTAAATGTCCTCAGTCCCTGACTCGAGATTCTAACTAATCCAGCCCTGCAGGTAGCAAAGTCTAGTAACCGCATGATGCTCTTCATAATGGCGTCATGCACATAGTGGGTTCTAGATCAGTCTGTCAGTAGTTACCGACCATTTAGGTAGGAGATCAGACTTCAGAACTATGAAAGGCCCTGTGTCAAATTAAACTTTCCTGGCCCACCACTATTGGGGCACCTTCCTGAGCTCTCTGTGTAACTCTCAGCATGCTCTATTATGCTCTCTTAAACTGAACTCAATGTTAAATTATATTACATTGAGCTAGTGTTTACTTGAAGTCTTTGTTATCTTTCTCCCTCAATATGTCTCTTTTTAGTGCTGGATGAACAATAATAATTCTGAGAAAACATGGGAAAAAATTTTTTTAAGATTATTTATTTGGGAGCAAGAGGAGTCAAGTCAGGGCGGGGGCAGAGGGAAAAGGAGGAGGAGAAAAGCAGATTCCCCACTGAAGTAGGAGCCCAACTTGGGGCTTGATCCCACCACCCTGAGATTATGACCTGAGCCAAAATCAAGAGTCAGACGAGCTCAACCAACTGAGCCACCCAGGTACCCCACAAAACATGGAAATCTTTTAATCTACCCTCCTAACTTTTAGGATCGCTGGCCCTTTGATCAGCAGTTTGGGGATACTTTTCTGCCTTATAGAAGGATATAAAGGATATATAGTTCTTTAGCCCTGGAATAGATAGTAGATTAGAAAGGAATCAGATGCTGGATAATGGGAAGACATTAAACTTTTTGGAAACCTTGGAAAGAGGCAAATGTTCAGAAGGGTTGCATCTTGAAAAGCATCGTAACAAGCAAGAGGGTGTTCATTCAGTAGACAGTGGAGACCACATGAGGGTGAACCCCTTTCTTAGAAAGGGTTTATGGTGACAAGTGAAGGAGAGGAATGTAGATAAAAATAGGAAGGTTGGCAAAAAGTAAAGTCTAAGACTTGCATGCCTAAAATGATCTGTATCTCTTCTCTCCTAAACCCATAGAGTATCACTCGTAAGAGACGTTATGTGGCCTCCGTGTCCCTGCATGACCGGATCTATGTAATTGGTGGCTATGATGGTCGTTCCCGCCTCAGTTCAGTGGAATGCCTTGACTACACAGCAGATGAGGATGGGGTCTGGTATTCCGTAGCCCCTATGAATGTCCGACGAGGCCTCGCTGGAGCCACCACCCTCGGAGGTATGCTTGGTGTGCAGGGCATTGTTTCCATTCTGTTGTGGCTGGATCAGTGTTCCTACCTCTCCTGTTAGCTGGCAGGAGTGTGAAATGTGCAAGATACTGGTAAGGATAAATATTCCTTTTTGCTTTTGGAAATAGTAATGTTACCAAAGCTTTTCAGGATTAATGGATATTTCAGCACTGACAACAGAGTTGGTAAATCAAGTTCCATGTGCTGAGTGGAGAATTGGTCCTAGTTGTATTTTTGCAAACTCGAGCCAGTCTTTGAGGATTCCATCTGACCCCATTCTTTGTAGGTGTCCTTTTTTTTTTTTCTTAGATTTTATTTATTTATTTATTAGAGAGAGTACACAAGTGGGGAGAGGGACAGTGGGGGAAACAGACTCCCTGCTGAGCAGGGACCACCCCCCCCAATCTCAGGGCTTGATCCCAGGACCCTGAGATCATGACCTGAACCAAAGTTAGACACTTAACCAACTGAAATGCCCAGATACCCGTAGATGTCTTTTTTTTTTTTTTTTTTTTAAGATTTATTATTTTAGAGAGAGTACGGGCACATACTAGCAGGGGTGTGGTAGGGGGTAGGAGCAGAGGGTTAGGATCTCCAGCAGACTCCCTGCTGAGCACAGACCCTGACGTGGGGCCCAATCCCACAGTCCTCCTGAGATCATGACCTGAGCCAAAATCAAGAGTCAAGTGCCCAAGTGACTGAGCCACCCAGGCACCCCATCTTTACAGATGTCTTTTTTTTTTTTTAAGATTTTATTTATTTATTTGACAGAGAGAGAGATCACAAGCAGGCAGAGAGGCAGGCAGAGAGAGGAGGAAGCAGGCTCCCTTGTGAGCAGAGAGTCCGATGCAGGGCTCAATTCCAGGACCCTGAGATCATGACCTGAGCTGAAGGCAGAGGCTTTAACCCACTGAGACACCCAGGCGCCCCTCTTTTCAGATGTCTTAACTGTGATGTCTTCCTTCCTTATCTATAAGAATTGACATACCCATGAAAAACACTTTGTTTTTGTTCCCAAACATTTGAAGTACTTGTGGGGAATTTATAAAGAGAGGAGTTATTAGAAATCTCTCATCTTCTAATAGTCTATGATTCATTCATTCTGAGCAGATATGATCTATGTGTCCGGAGGCTTTGACGGAAGCAGGCGTCATACCAGTATGGAGCGATATGACCCAAACATTGACCAGTGGAGCATGCTAGGAGATATGCAGACAGCCCGGGAGGGTGCTGGACTAGTTGTGGCCAGCGGAGTGATCTACTGCCTAGGTATTCAGTCTGGGAGGCAGTAATGGGAGGGAACTTAATGGGTGGCAACTTCTAGGTGGGGATCCCTTTTTTTTTTTTTTCTTTTTTTTTTTAAGATTTTATTTATTTATTTGACAGAGAGAGAGATCACAAATAGGCAGAGAGACAGACAGAGAGAGAGATGAGGAGAAGCAGGCTCCCTGCTGAGCAGAGAGCCCTATGTGGGACTCGATCCCAGGCCCCTGGGATCATGACCTGAGCCGAAGGTAGAGGCTCAACCCACTGAGCCACCCAGGTGCCCCAAGGTGGGGATCCCTTTTTAATAAAATAAAGTTCATAGACTTTTTCAACTAAAATCCTAGTCTATCCTCATATCTTTTCTCTTAGCTGGGACTTTTTTGTGGAAGCAGAAATTAGGTTACTGTCAGATTTCTCTCTGGATTATTGAAACTCTTAAGGACTGAAATTAAAAGAACTAGTTGAAATACCCAAGAGAAAGGCAGCCTGGGAATGGGCATGAGGATTTCCCATTCTTTCCGAAATGCTCTCTGCTTTTTCAGGAGGATATGATGGCCTGAATATCTTAAATTCAGTTGAGAAATATGATCCCCACACAGGACACTGGACTAATGTTACACCAATGGCCACCAAACGCTCTGGTAAGACCAGTCATATCTAAGGGAAAGGACAGTAGACCATGCTGACAAATCTTTACATTATGCAGTGGTGCTACAGTCAGAAATGAGAGATCAACAAATCAGAGTTGAAGTTCTTTCTTCACTGTACACTTAAGAGTAAAAGGAGTGAGGTTCTGTTCTCCTCTTTGCCTATCTTATCACTATCTTTATTATCCCTATATAGGGATAATAAAGACACTGTGTAGTGATAATAAAGACAACTAGATAATTCTAGGTCTGTCTGGCCCTAGTCCACATCCCTCAACTACCTTAGAGTTTAGCTAGCCATCAGTGATCATGTTTTTTTAGAATTCTGATCCTAAGGCTAGTAGTATTCACTTGCTATGCCTTTTTTTCCCCCAGGTGCAGGAGTAGCCCTGCTGAATGACCATATTTATGTGGTAGGGGGATTTGATGGTACAGCCCACCTTTCTTCTGTGGAAGCATACAACATTCGCACCGATTCCTGGACAACTGTCACTAGTATGACCACTCCACGATGCTATGTAGGGGCCACGGTGCTTCGAGGGAGACTTTATGCTATTGCAGGGTAAGGATTTGGAAGCCAGACTAAAGTCGTCATGCATCCAGGACCAAGTGATCCAATCCAAATCCTTGGATCAAGACAGACTTTAGGTTGGGGGAGATCTCTCCAGTGGCAGCCTTTAATGTAGGACTGTATGGAAAGGAAGAGAAAGTTTATTTTCTTCTTTTGCTTCTTCCCCACTCAGATATGATGGGAATTCCCTGCTGAGTAGCATTGAGTGCTATGACCCTATCATCGACAACTGGGAAGTAGTGACATCCATGGGAACCCAGCGCTGTGATGCTGGCGTGTGTGTTCTTCGTGAGAAGTGACCACTGTTGGAGCACCATCCAGAGCTAGTGACCAGTCCAAGGGGGACAGTTTATGGGAGAGTCAAGGATCCTTTCCAGAATATCTATTTCTCACTGTGTGCACAGGATGATTACAAGCACCAGCGCAGTGATGATTGTACTTACTAGACACACACTCCGCCTTGCACTGGTAGTTGTCCCTGAGGAGGGTGGGTAACAGACACTCAAGGGAAGACCGTGCACACCGAATGGATCTGAGAGGCCAGATCACCTCCCCTTCTGGTGTAGAGAGTACTCTCGTGTGCTCAGGAGAATCTGTGTCTGTTGTGCCTCATGTATTGCAGAGAAGGACGGTGAGTGTGACCTACTAGATGTGGGCAGTATCCAGCGTGTAGATGATTGGGAGGATACGAACTTGAGTAAGCTGGGTAAAACCCAAGTCTTGTTTTCCAAGAATATCTTTCCTAGTCTACAGTAGCTAGGGGCAACACAATTCCATTCCGGAGAATAACAAAGGGAAAAGCCCCCTGTCAAAATCTGGAGGGCTTGGGGAGAGACCTGGCACTCCCTTAAGGGACCGGGTTGGTATATCAGGACTGGGTTTAGAGTAAGGGAAGTCAATGGAATTTAATGGAATGTGAATGAACCTAGAACACCACTGAAGTATAACCTGGAAGACTTACAAGGGTGTATTATTGGAAGGATCTTTTTATTTCCCCATGGTCTTTCTGAACTAGAATGGTGTGCATCTTGGCACTGGAGACTGACAGAATAAGAGTGAACAAATGTTGGGGTGAACAGATAGGGAATAAATGTGGGAGTTCGGTATGCCTGGGAACAAACTAGAAGTACCTGTGATTTTACAATCGTCTTATTTCCTGCCAGGGCTTGCCTATCCATGGCATGGTTTGCCCTGAGGGGGTGAGACACTCTTTCTGTGTTGAATCAAATACTACTACACTATTATACTTCGTTACTATTTATTTGAGGATTTGAGCAGCATACAAATGCAGCTGCCCGATTACAGCCCCGTTTCTTTTAAGGGCACACTCCTGCTGAGGAGTGCTTTTTTACTGCTGTGTTTGGTACAATGAGTGCTTTTCCTACTAGAAGGTTCCCTCACCTGTCCTTAGAGTGGATTTTACTCATCCCAGGACAGAATAATCAAGAACAACCAAAATCCTTTTGTTAGTTCCAGTACTTGGTATCGCCATTTCTGAGCCACCATGCAAGGCTCCCCTGTGTTTTGGAGTGAAATTCTTGATTTTGTGGGTATTGGGAGTATTGGGGATGTGATAACCTAAACAAGGATGCACTTTCCCTTTATTCCAAAATTTCATTTTGTCCTCTTCCCCTGAGTTGTATTGACCTCAAGAGTTCATTTCCTTTGTATTTTTTTAAGAAAATATTAAAAATCAGTTGTCTCAAATGCCTGTAAGAGAGTTTATGGCTAACCAGCACTGTCTTGCAGATATTTGGGGGGAGCAGGCGATCAGCTGTATGTCCTTTCTCTTCTTCCCATTCATGTTAGCCAAGTAGCTCTTCTGTGTTTCTCTGTTAGACATGGGTAAGAGGTAGCCTATCCCTTTATCCTTGTGGGTAAAATATTTATATAAAAATGGCATAGGTATCGACTCCTCTCACACTTGGAGTTTACATGAAAGCCAAACAGAATAAAGAGGACTCAATTTTGAGCTCATTTAGTACATACCCTCTTGACTTGAGGATTTTATTCACTCTTCGCTTAGAGTTATGTCACGTGACGTAAACAGCTATCCGGAAGGCCTGTCCTGCAACACTGCACAAAAAATCCTGATATTTCCAGAGAAAAGGGAAGGGGGAGCCAAAGAGGAAGTTATTTTCTGTAAAGGAGCCTGCCAACCTTTCCTCAGCAGATGGATTGCGCCTGCTGATCAGACCACAGCTATGAAACATGTGACTCCTCCTATCAGGAAGAGATCCAGGGGAGGCAGGGAAGTGAGGGGGTAAAGAACCGATGGCTATCTTTACTGCTGACTTTTGTGAGTTTCAGACCAAATTCCCAAATCATTCATATATGGCATCCATAACTGAATATTCTGCAGAAACTGAAACTCTTTGCTCTCTTTCCACTCCTCCCAGTCTTACAAGCTTTGCTCATGCATGTACAGAGATACCCCTAATTTAGGGGTGGTTCTTGTTTTTCTAGCTCTCTTAGATGGCAGCCAGCCACTTAGTTATCCTGTCTCAGAAATCTATCATTTATCTTGTATCACCCCTATTACAATACAGACATCCAGTTCATTTCTAGATTACATGATTTTATCTTTTAAAGTTCCAAATACATTCCTATATATGTATTCCCTCTGCTACTGCATAGTTCAGACCTATATCTCTTGCCCAGACTCCTGGAATAATAGCCTCTTGATAGTTTTACTTATACTCTTCCAGTCTAGAACCCCTCCATTTTGTCATCAGTGATCTTCCTAAAGTACAACTAGGATCATTACAATACCTAACATACAGCAAATTTTCAGAGAATATCAAAATTATTCCTAGCCCAAAATTCTATTGATTCGCATTGCCCATATTACAAAGATCAAATTCCGGGGGCGCCTGGGTGGCTCAGTGGGTTAAAGCCTCTGCCTTTGGCTCAGGTCATGATCCTCAGGGTCCTGGGATCGAGTCTGCATTGGGCGCTCTGCTCAGCAGGGAGCCTGCTTCCCCATCTCTCTCTGCCTGCTTGTGATCTGTCAAAAAATAAATAAAATCTTAAAAAAAAAATTCAAATTCCTTCACGTGACTTTAGACCCATGGTGCTCTGGGCCTGCTCTACCATTCTGATCTTACTTCCCTCTACTATTCTTTCTTCCCGTAGGTATAGGTAGTTCAGTGAACTACTAACCATTCTTACATTTGTTCTCAACTGTTCAGGTATTCTGTTCTTCTATCTGAAATAATCTTTAAAAAAAAAAAATCCTAGTCACATTCAGATGCCTTATTCAAATGTCACCTAGGAAAAGCCTTTCTGACTCTCCAGGTGAGGATTATTCCCTAATCCTGGCTTCCATTTACTTTGTTCCCATAGTAGTCTTTATCACATATCATTAGTTTGGAGTATGACTTCCTGTTTAGACTATGTTCTCAAATATAGGGTCCCTATTACCATTGTATTGTCAGGGTGTAATTATATTACAGAACGACTCACTAAATGTTGAATTACTGAAGGACAAAGAGGAAGAAGAAAAACATGCAGATGGTGGTGGTAGGTAGTAGATTAGATGTTACCTAAAATCAATAGCTTAGTTCCTTCATATTCTCCTTCCCTTGACATTTCAGGATATCCATGGCCTAATGCACTAAAACGGGGGGGGCAAGCTAGAGAGCTAATCAAATGGAAGAGGAAAGTATAGTATAATGACCAAGAGCAGTGGCTTTTTCTGATCTTTACCTTTCTCAGTTCTGCACTGAGAGTAATTAGTGACAACCCCATAAGGAAATTGTGATAATTCAATAGATTGGTTTCTAAAGCGTATCAACACGGTGTTTTGCCACATAGTAAACAGTATGATCAGAACAAAGACCAGCAATTAAAGCTTCGAAGCATCTTTTTCCAACACCAAAAAGGTACATGTCCCTCTAAATAGTCTCTTACTGAATGAACTAATGTGGATAAGACTTGCTGATGGGTAGTGTGACCCGGATTCCCTTCACATCGCCTCCAGAAACATCCCCATTCGTTCCTAGGACTAAATTTAAATTTCAGTAAACAAAGATTTGGTCAACTTTAGTGAATTACCTATCCGGGTTTCACTCAATAATAAGGGAAGGCCGGTGACCAGGTGAGTATGAAGAGGATTTGTCACGTCCCAGGAAGTAGGTGACCCTGTCACAAAGCCAGCGGACACCTCACCACTCAGGTTAAGCGATGAATGGGGCGCTTGCGCAGTAGAATCCAGGGCGAGGGCAGCGGACGCCTGCGCAGAGCGGGAGTGGCCGCACGCTCCCCGCCCCGTCTCGCAAAGCCGCGCCAGCGCAGTTCCGAAAGATCCCGCAGAGACAGCGCCTGCGCGGCCGTGGCCGAGGGAGCGGTGGCGGTAGCGGCGATGGAACCAGCCGAGCCGCTGAACGACTTAGTGTCAGCCGAGGGCCGAAACCGGAAGGCGGTGCTGTGCCAACGCTGTGGCTCCCGGGTGCTGCAGCCAGGAACCGCTCTCTTCTCCCGCCGACAGGTAGGGAGGCAGGTTGGAGGCCGCTCACACCCGCACGTCTTCACAGGGGCCGCGGCGGCTGGAGTCCCGGTCCCCGCGCGCGTTTCCGGAGACCGCGCCCCTAGTCGCGGCCCGGCTCCGCCCGAGGCTGTCCGCGCCGGAGTTGCGGCAGGAGCGCAGCCCGGGGCCGGTCTCCCGGGACGACCGACTCCGGGCCCCAGCCCAGCGCTAGGTGTGGACGCTGCTGCTCCGCGTGCCGTGCGGTGTGGTGCGGGGCTGAGCCGAGCTCGCCGGCTTCCGAGGGCCCGGCGCTCCGGGACACACGCTGCCAAGCGGCCCGAGGGCGCCCGGTGTACCGGCACTCTCGGCCCGCACCGCGCCGCACCGCCGCTCTTCCTGACGTCGGGCGGCCTCTCCGCTCCAGGGGAGCTCCCGAAACAACTTCAGTGTGGGGAATGTGGCAGATGCCTCCCGTGACCTACACGCTTTACCAGGGTACTGGGTGGAACGCAAGTTTCCCAGGCGAATCCTGTTTCAGGTGGGATGGACACCTCAAGTCAGTTTTTTTGTTTTTGTTTTTTATTTTATTTATTTATCGGGGGGGTGTATAGAGAGCGAGCACAGGCAGACAGAATGGCAGGCAGAGGCAGAGGGAGAAGCAGGCTCCCTGCTGAGCAAGGAGCCCGATGTGGGACTCGATCCCAGGACGCTGGGATCATGACCTGAGCCGAAGGCAGCTGCTTAACCAACTGAGCCACCCAGGCGTCCCTCAAGTCAGTTTTGAAGGAAGATTTAATTTCTGTTTTAATCTTTTCTTCAAGTTACCAATTGTAAACTCTTCATACTGCCATCACCCCCCAAAGGGGAACGCTGAAAACAGTTTTTGTATTTTGGTAAATTTTTATTGAGGTGTAACATACCCACAGGAAAGTGCAAAGTATAATCTCATTCCAGCTCATTCTGTCACTCAGAATTGTTCCTAAAAATATGCTCTACCCTCATGACCTAACGCACTGGGAGTTAGGTATCAACATAAGAATGGGGGGGGGGCACACTCAGTCTATAACTGGGTGATACTGGCAGCTAGTACTGAGAAACCAGAAATGCTGCCAAGCATCCTGCAAAGCCTAAGACACCAATCTCCCTCCACCTGGCCCCACAACAAAGAATTCTCCATCCCAGAATGTCATTAGTACCAAGATTGAGAAACCATTTCCTAAAGACTACAAAGCTCATTCACTTGTGTAATCCCAGTTGAGTTTACGAAATCATTACCAACAATCGTGGTCGTTTGTACCACTAGCCTGTGAGGTCCTGTATCTTACCCACCTGCGTATCTCCTACTCTTAAGACTGGGCACATAGGGGCACTTGGATGGCTCAGTGGGTTAAGCCTCTGCCTTCCGATCAGGTCATAATCTCAGGGTCCTGGGACTGAGCCCCACATCAGGCGCTCTGCTCAGCCGGGTGCCTCCTTCCCCCTCTTTCTCTGTCTGCCTCTCTGCCTACTTGTGATTTCTCTCTCTGTCAAATAAATAAATAAAATCTTCAAAGAAAAAAAAAGAAACACTGTGCACATAAGATAATAGATAATTGGATTTAAATAAATTAGTGAACAAAAGCTATTAGCCCAGTGTAAATAATGAGTTGGCAGGGAGAGTATGCCACTGTTGGTGCAGCATATGTTCTTTGTAAGTCCTATTACTTTTGGGTTTGTTTTAAGATCTTATCTATTTTTTTAATATTTTATTTACTGTTTTATTTTACTTATTTATTTGGTGCACTCTGTATTCTTTGTAAGTCCTTTAACTGTTTAAGATTTTATTTATTTTGGGCGCCTGAGTGGCTCAGTGCGTTAAGCCTCTGCCTTCTGCTCAGAGTCCTGGGATCGAGGCCCACATTGGGCTCTCTGCTCAGTGGGGAGCCCGCACCCCCCCCCACTGTCTCTCTGACTACTTGTGATCTTTCTCTATCAAATAAATAAAATCTTTTTTTTATCTTTTTTTTTTAAGATTTTATTAATTTATTTGGAGGGCAGAAAGCAAGCACAAGCAGGGGGAGCAGGGGGCAGAGGGAGAAGCAGGCGCCCTGCTGTACAAGGAGCCTGCCGTGGGGCTCGATCCAGGACCCTAGGACCACAACCCGAGCTGAAGGCAGCCGCTTAACCAACTGAGGCACCCAGGTGCCCCTATAACTGGTTCGGTTTTACATATAAAATGTTCATACCCTTGAATTTGGTACTTCTTGAAATCTTATCTAAAGTTGATGACAGAGGAAATTATAATGAAGCTGAACAGAGGTGGAGGGAACAGCAGTGTGATGTTTCGCTGTTGTTAGAGGAAGTATGGTATGTTTGAAGAACTAAAACTTGGCCAGAACACAGGATGTAATAAACTGGCAAGAAATGAGGCCAGATGGAGTTGAGGGGATTGGAATAGAGGAGGTGAGGGAGCTCTGGGGAGGACTCATCCCCTTGCCGGGTAGAAGCCCATCAGTGAGGGTAGGATGTGGAATCAAAAAGTTTCCTTTTTGGAAACTAAGCCAGGTGCCAGTCAGCTGTGGATACTACAGAGTGATGAGGCCACCTCAGATGACCGTGACAGGTCACCAAATGGCAGAAACCTTAAAAAGGAGCAAAGGTGGATGTGAGGATGTAGGAGTAATGATTTGGAAGCAAGAAGAGCACTGGTTCCCATTCCCCATCCAGAAGTAGGAGGAGTGTCAGAGAATGGGCAGCACCCAGGAGTCAGTGGCGCTGTCCTCGACCAAGAGCCTTATTTCTTTGAAGACAAAGAGAAAAGGGAAACACTCACCAAAGTTTGAGAAGGTAGGAAAGAGTGATGATGTTATAAGAGAAGAGGGTGATTTCCCTTGTTCCATTTTTGGGGGGCGGGAGATTGATGGCAGAAGTGGGCAGTGGAAGATTAACTCAGAGAGAGGAGTTACAGAGCGGTGTCTGGTGAAGAATATGAGAGCAGAGGACCTGAGAGCGCACCGAAGAGCACTTTCTTCTGAGGCAAAACACATCCTTAATCCACGACCCAGCCAGTACACTGTGGGACCTGTATCCTGGGGAAATGAAAACCTATGTTCACACAAAAACCTGTACATGGACCGTCTATTGCTCCTTTACTCATAATACCCCCCAACTGGAAACAGCCCAGGTGTCCTTCAACAGAGGAATGACTAAAGAGACTGGTCAGCCATCCGTTGGAGTGAACTACAGTGGAGTGACCTATTACGCATACAACTTGGACGCATCTCCAGGGAATTCTGCTGAGTGAAAAAAGCCAGTCCCCAAATATTACATACTATATGATTCCATTTCTGTGCCGCTTTTGAGTTTTAGAAATGGAGAGCAGGCGAGTGATTGCCAGGGTTAGGAACGGGGGGCTGGGGGCTTTGGTAAGTCTGGTTAAAAAGGTGACGAGAAGGATCCTCCTGCTGGTGTCTTGACTGTGGTGGCGGAGAAACGAACTTACCCAGGGTAAAATTGACAGAACTCTATATACACACATTTCGCACAGAAAGGAGTCCAAGTAAACTGGGGACATCTGAATGAAAGCAGCAGAGTGTATCCATGTTGATGTCCTGGTTGTGATTTTATACTCTGGTTTTGCAAAATATTACCATCTGGGGAAACTATATTACCAAAAAGAGGGTACATGGAATTTCTGTATTGTTTCTTAAATAGAAATAGTATATATGTCTTTGTATTATTTATTCACTACATGTGAACCTATAATTACCTTAATAAAACTTTAAAACTGATTAAACATTTTAAAAACCAGGACATTAGGCTAAGTGAAATAAGCTAGTCACAAAAAGAACTACTGTATGATCCCACTCTTACAAGGTACCAAGGGTAGTCAGATTCACAGAGACAAAAAGCACAGCGGTGGTTGCCATGGACTGGAAAATGGGGAGTTGGTGTTTAATGGGTACCAAGTGCCAGTTCGGGGACATGAAAAAATTCTAGAGATGGATGGGGTGATGGTTACAATAACAACATATATGATATTTAATGCCACTAAACCACACACTAAAACATGACTTAAACAGTAAGTTTTAGAGGCACCTGGATGGTTCAGTTGGTTGAGCTCTGAGCGTCTGACTCTTGATTTGGGCTCAGGTCATGATCTCAAGGTCCTGGGAAACCCCATCCCCAACCCCCATCAGCCTCCACGCTCAACAGGGAGCCTGCTTGAAGATTCTCTTTGTCCCTCTTCCCCATTCTCCTGCTCACGCTTGGTCTCTCTTTCTCTCTGAAATAAATACAGACTTTTTTAAAATTGCTAAGTTTTATGGTATGTATATATAGTTGATCACAAAAAATTAGGAATTAGAATGGAACATGCATCTCAACTATGTTAGGCAATATTCTGGTTCTCTGTTGCTACGTAACAAAACCACCCAAGACTGGTGACTTAAATTATTAACATTTATTTTGCCTTACAGTTTGGGGAGTTGACTGAGCCTAGCTAGACGGTTCTCATTTGGGGTCTT
This sequence comes from Mustela nivalis, assembly GCF_964662115.1. Taxonomy (NCBI): domain Eukaryota; kingdom Metazoa; phylum Chordata; class Mammalia; order Carnivora; family Mustelidae; genus Mustela; species Mustela nivalis. The sequence goes on along the minus strand of NC_139035.1, from coordinate 42,602,194 downwards.
TCATTTGCAGTCAGAAGGGTCATCTGAAACGCTCCCTCCCTCACGTGGAGGCCTGTGGCCTGGGAAGACTCACACACCTAAGCACTGGGACAGGTTCCAGGGGCCTCTCTCCCCATGGGGTCCTCAGAAGCTGCAGTTCTTACATAGAAGCTGAAGGCTCCCAGAGCAAGTGTTCCCACAGAAACTGCCAAAAGCAGCCTGGCCTTTTCTAAGCTAGCCTGTCACCTCCCTCACACTTGACTTAATCAGAACTGGCACAGCGGGCCGCCCATGCTCAGGGAGAGAGGCATAGACTCCACCTCCTGGTGGAAGGATTGTCAAAGAATTTGTGCACGTTTTAAAACCACCACAAATGCAGAAGGGATAAAATTTCAAAAAAGTTACCAGAAGTTTACTCTGTATTGTAACAGTTTTTATTTTCATCTATATTGTAGCATGCTTGCCAAGTTTTCTACCATGAGAATGGATTTTTACAAAGAGAAAGAATTTTTAAAAGAGTACTTACCTGGGTACCTGGGTGTACCTGGGTGGTACCTGGGTGGCTCAGTGGGTTAAGCCTCTGCCTTCGGCTCAAGTCATGATCCCAGGGTCCAGGGATCAAGCCCCGAAATGGGCTCTCTGCTCAGTAGGGAGCCTGCTTCCCTTCCTCTCTCTGCCTGCCTCTCTGCCTACTTGTGATCTCTGTCTGCCAAATAAATAAAATCTTAAAAATTAATGAAATGAAAGGGTACTTAAACAGTTTTTTTTTCCCTTTTCAAAGACTTGCCTGCTGCTCCCCCTGCTTGTGCTCTTCTCTCTCTCTCTCTCTCTTTTTTTTTTTTTTTTAGATTTTATTTTTATTTATTTGGCAGACAGAGATCACAATTAGGCAGAGAGGCAGGCAGAGAGGGGGGGAGAAGCAGGCTCCCTGCCAAGCAGGGAGCCCAGTGCAGGGCTCGATCCCAGGACCCTGGGATCATGACCTGAGCTGAAGACAGAGGCTTTAATCCACTGAGCCACCCAGGTGCCCCTCTCTCTTTTAAAAAGGATTTTATTTATTTGGGAGATAGAGCACACGAGCAGAGAGAAGGGCAGAAGGAGAGAGACAAGCAGACTGATCAGGGAGCCTGAGGTGGGGCTCGATCCCAGAATCCTGGGATCATCACCTGAGCCAAAGGTAGACTCTTAACTGAGGTGTCCAGGCTCCCCTGTGAGCACTTCTTGAAAAAGCAAAAGGAGTTCTGCTGATACTCTCACTTCCTGAGGTGGGACATTCTACATCTCTTTGAAGAGGTGGTCCAGGATTAGGGTACTGGCTAGGGTCTTGAGCAGCTAACCCACCTGGTCAGGGAGGGAACTGGCGACTTTGGCCCCCAACCAGCTGAGTTAGCAGCCTCAAATTATATAGTAATATCTTGATTTCCACCCCAGTGGTCTGTCTAGAAGGCCTAATTGTATTCCAAATGTTAGATCCCAGAACTTGACCCTGCAGTAGCCCTGAGCTCTGCAGAGAATGGGTTGGGATCCACACAGATACGTATACAACGTACACATAAACAAGTCTAGTCTTGTGGATCTGACTTACAGGATTTAAATAAAAATGGGAATGTTGAGAAAGAAAGGGAACAGGACCCAGTTTGACTCCTTGAATGAATGATTAATAGTATTTCCTTTAAAATCTCTACTCAAAAGAGGGGAGCCTGTGTGGCTCAATCATTAAGCATCTGCTTTTGGCTCATGGTCATGATCCCAGGGTCCTGGGTTCAAACCCCACATCAGGCTTCCTGCGGGAAGCCTGCTTCTCCCTCTCTCATTCCCCCTGCTTCTCTATTCCCTCTCTCACTGTGTCTGTCTCTGTCAAATAAATAAAATCTTTTTTAAGAAAATTTTTTTTTAAATCACTACTTGGGGGTACCTGGGCGGCTCAGTGGGTTAAAACCTCTGCCTTCAGCTCAGGTCATGGTCCCAGGGTCTGGGATCGAGCCCCGCATTGGGCTCTCTGCTTGGCAGGGAACCTGCTTCCTCTTCCCTCCCTGCCTGCCTCTCTGCCTACTTGTGATCTTTGTCTGTCAAATAAATAAATAAAATCTTAAAAAAAAAAAAAAGAAATAAGAAATTAAAAAATCACTACTCAAAAGGGACTGCAGAGGTGTTTGGGATTATAAAAAAAAAAAAAAAAAGACAGTGGGAGGGAAGCTGGTGCTCCTTTGTTAGACACTTTTTAAACTAACGTTTAAACAGTCTTTGATTTTTCTCCCCTTCAAGTTTCACTGGCCTTCTGTTTAGTTAAGATGTTGCTTTCATACCTACACTAAAGGCCAGAAATACTTGTAGGGAAGTTTAGGCCCACAGAGAGCTAGAGCTAGGATTGGAACCCAGGTTTCCCCGTCCCTGAATTTTTATTCCTCTTCGCTTCTGCCTGTTCCCATTTTCACTTAGGGTAAAACAAAGCATTGGGGACTCATTTAACCATCAGATGAGGTGAAAAGGGCAACTGGAATGACAATGTAAGAGGAGGAGGGACTCTCCTATTTTGTGACATCCTCAAATGCTGTATCAGGTGACACACCTCTAGGGTAGTGCACAGATACCTGTGCTCATAAGCCAAGTGCTTGGAAGATGGGGAGTAGAAATGTTCTGGATCCGTGCTCCCTCCTCCTTTCAGTGCTCCCTCCTCTCCATTAGGGACAGCCACTGGCCAGAATCTGGTCCAGACTTCAGAGGTACAAACTCCAGGGTATTGAATACAGACCAGGAGCTCTGTGGTTCCCTAACTATAGCGTTCGGAAGAGGCTTGTTCATCTGGCCCAAAGCATTTGCCTCTTTTGGACTAATGTAAGTGCAGTTTGTTGTTGTTGTTGTTTTTTAATTTAAAAAAATGTTTTTTGCTTTTATTCTGCTTGCTAATGTCAGACTAGCTCACTGAGGCCATCCTGCTCGAGTTTGGGGATGCAGTAGAACTGTACCCTGGGGTGGAAAATGAGTACACTGGCAGCAGCCATAATGATGAGGGGCAGAGGGGTAACAAGCTTTGCTGGCATTGTGTCTTCGTGTACGCTGGGGCAGCTAAAGCTGTATAAAGTAACCATAGGGAAAAAATTAAAGGGTGTGTATGTGCGTGAAGCTTTGTCCTAATGATCAGGAAGGCATGTTGATTAATGGGTTCAAAGATCCTTGGGATGATATTCCAAATTCTAGAACTAGATTTTCCTTTTTAGTGCTCTTTTTGTAAGATAAATCCAGCATATACATAACACTATTAGAATATAGCAAAGCCAGATATCCTGTATTTATTCTTTTGATAAATATTTGAGTTCCTGCTCTGTATCCATTATTATTCTGGGCACCGGGGTTATAATAGTGAACGGGAAAGGTGAGTTCCTTGCTTTCCTGGGGCCTACATTCTAGTGGAGGGAGACCCATGATCAATAGCTAAGCCAATAAATTAGTAATTTCAGAGAATGATATGCAATAAAGAAGTAGTGGCATAAGGAAGCTTTTGGGGGTGACAAATAGAGTTGTCATCTTGCTGGTAATGGTTTATTAGTATTTGCATGGGCCAAAATGAATCAAATTATACACTTCAAGTATGTGCCATGTATGTTTCAATTATACCTCAGGAAAGGTATTTTTAAAAATAAAATACAGTGGGCAGTATGGGAAGCTACCTGAGATTGTTTGGTCAGAGAAGGCCTCCTTGAAGAGGTTGTATTTGAGCTGAATATCATGGAGCCAGCCTTGCCAAGATCGGAGGGCAGAGCACACTCACCCATTCTGCAGAAGGTAAGGCAAGGCAAGAAGGCCAGTGTGGCTGGCCTAGATGGAGGTTAAGAACAGGCAGGGCCTTACAGACCACGGTGAGGACAGCAGTAAAGCCACATGACAGCAGCACATTACATCTTTCATGTGTCTTAAGAAATCCAGGCATGGACTAGAGGCAACAGAAGAGCCACCCAACATCCTGGTCCATAACTTAGTGATTGGGCTGCTCGTTTCGTTTTCATTCCAAGAAACTGCCAGGGAGCATGTGAAGTATCAGCAGAATGGGGTGATGATGGGCCTGGGCCAATCAGCTTGCGAATTGCTTGTGTTCTCTTCCACTGCAGCTTTTCCTTCCCTCCATGAGAAAGAAGCCCGCTCTGGCTGACGGCAGCAATCCTGATGGCGATCTCCTCCAGGAGCACTGGCTGGTTGATGACATGTTCATCTTTGAGAACGTGGGCTTCACCAAGGACGTGGGCAACATCAAGTTCCTGGTGTGTGCAGACTGTGAAATCGGACCAATTGGCTGGCATTGCCTGGATGACAAGAACAGTTTCTATGTGGCCTTGGAACGGGTTTCCCATGAGTAACTGAGGGGAGGGGGACACAGCTCCAGCCGCGACTATAAAAGCTACTCCCCTCGAGAACCGGCATGTAAGCTGGTGTACTTGCTCTGGCGCCGCCTTCTCTGTACTGATGTAAATGATGAGTATCGACATGTCCAGCTGAACATGCATAGGGCTGACCCCGCTTCCTTAAAGCCTCAAGTGCATGCCTCCTACGTAGCTCACTTTGCAGCCCAACATCTCCTGATCTCCCTTTTCCCCCAGATGCAGGACACTGGAACATGTCCACAAATCTCTCATCCCTGTGTCATCCTGCCTGGGCTCCCTGACCCTGGACTCCCTTGTTTCTTGCTCTGTAAGAGCAACTTCCAGCCTTTCAGCCAAGATGACACCTGACAGCTGATGCTCGTGCTAATAGTTGAAATGCCACCTTTTTGTCTCATTCAAGAAAGCATACAAGTGTCTGAGAGTGACTTTGTCGTATGACTAACTTTATCTACAGTAATTTATTCTTTTTAAAAGTGTAGCATTTACAGACTTTGGAATTTAAGCTACTACTAAGAAACACATTACTTTGGACACACCTGTAATACCATGTTCTAGAGCCGAGCCTCTAGGTGGATAGTGACTTTATATTGTGAAGATGAATATATCCCTCTTTCCCTTCAAATCTTGCCGTGATTTCTCTTTACATGATAGCCTGTAAGTTGAGATTTTCAACCCTATCTGGTAGCCAATCCAAGGAAAACTCAGCCCTGGCTCCGAAACAGAGTGGAGAATGCAGGATATAGGAGGGACAGACCCTTGCCACATTGTATGTGACTTTGCAGGTTTGTCTTATCTGTGCGGGTAACTCTTCCTTTAGGAAAGACTTCTCTGATGGATAGAGTCATCACTTACTGAACCTACCAGGCATGCTCATCGTGGTTTTGGTTCACTTAGAATCCTTGTACCAACCCAGAACACAGACTTTCTGTCCAGATGCCACTATCTCTATAGCTGTGGGGACTGCTCTAACAGTTCGAGGTTAGCAGACTGATTCACCCTTCAGTATGATCGTCACTGGTTCTGTCATTTCTCTTCTGAAATAACATCTTAGGAATTTCTGTGACCCGGTCTCAGGTGTCTTCGCATAAGCCCTACATCTAAGATTGAGGAGACCCTAGAATTGAAATAAGGACTAAACAGAAACCTTACAATCTACAGCCCCTCCTTCTATATCTGTTCTCTGCTTGCTTCTGCCTTCTTTCTCTCGAGAACTTTTCTAAGGGCTCCCCAACTAAAAAGTGTGGGCCTTGGGCACGGTTTTGCAACCAACATATCTAGAAAGGTGGCTTCCTTCCCCAGTCATAGCCTCAGTGAGCTCTAGTTGAAAATGAGAGAACTGTTCTCTAGACAGTCAAATGTCCGTGATTTTTGCAGAAAAACAACTGTGAGAATTATCCACTCAGGTCAGAAGGAACAAAACCAAGTAGATGCCTCTAGGGGCACATGGCCCCTTCAATCACAAGCCAAAACCTAAGCAAAGCTTTTTTTTTTTTTTTAGATTAGATTTTTGACTTCTCTTTCCTTTTTTAATCACAGAAATAGCACGTGTTCACTGAAGATAAACACAAAAATGGGTATAAACATTTTTTTAATCCACATTTCCACCATCCAGAGATTGCTTCTGGTAGTGTGGTGAAACTCCGGTTCTCAGTGTTTTTCTAAATGTATATATAAACATGTATGATTTTTAAAAATAAATACAGTGTCATACTGTGCTCTTTTACGACTTGCTTTTTCCATTTGACAAAATAATGACTTCCCATGTTAACAGATAACCATCCATGAATACCCTTGTTTTTAGCATTCCATTATATTTGTCTTATCATTTATTTAAACAATCTACTATTAGATTGTCTCCAGTTTCTTATAAACAATGTGATGTAATGTGTGACTTTATAGTTAAATCTGAATACACATTCGTAATTTTTTCCTACATTATTAGAAGTAAAATATGCACGTTTTCATGGATTGACACATATTCTTCAGAAACAGCTGTGCAAACCCACCCTCCTCCAGCAGCGTAGATGAGCACCCATTTCTCTGAAACCTTCCTAACACTGGGTATTTATTATCGTTGAAAGAATATTTTGCCACTTTAATAGAAAAAGTATCTCCTTGTTTTAATTTGCATTTATTTTATGTTTAATTAAATTTTTATATATTTTCTGGTCATTTGTATTTTTTTCTAGAGAATTGCCAAATATTGTTGCCCGAAGAGCCAAAAATATCAAGTTGTTATTCTGCCTTTGCAATTTAATTGGAAATAAAGGCATTTAAACAGTAGAAATTAGATTCCTGTATGTCCTTGGGGAAAATACGCAATTTGAAAAAGCAGAGGAAAGCGAAAACCTGAACCTTAGGGTTTCTCTTGAGGTCTGTCAACTAATTAATTAATCGTTTAGTGTCCCTGTAAAATGAGGATGTCACCTCTTTGTTCCCCTTATGCATAATAGGCCCTCATTGGCTCTCAGGAAAAGACTCATGAAATCATTAACTGCTTTGTCACAGATAGAAGTGACCCGTGAGTATAGAAACCCGCTGCTAGGAGTACAGAAACCAGCAGCTCCTGTTAGGGAGAGCAATTGATTTTTCCAAGGCCTAATTGTTTCTGCAAAACTCTTTTAACACAGAGTCAAAGACGGACAGGGGTGTAATGACATTTTCCATATCATTACTGTGCCATGTGTGAACCTACTCAGGTAACTTCTAAGTGTAACCTCGGTTCCTGATCATGGTAGATGGGTAATTTTGGATGACCATCCCACTGAGGGCAACTAGAAAGGCTGGACAAAGTATTTTAAAAATCCAGAGGCATCAGAGAGCTGACATATGTTTGAAGAATTACTGGACCAGTACCACTGAGAAGATAGTGGCCCTGAGAACCTGGCTCAGTACTACAGGCCACTCTTCCGTTAGGGGCATTTGCAATGTGGAGAGGGGCAGGTCAGAGGCTGGTGGGTGACTGTGAAAGCCTTCCAGAAGTAGGGGTCTGGGCCTGTCAGGGGGTGGTATACTTGGTAAATGTTTCTCACATTGGGTCGAGGCTCTCAGTCCTTTACACCCCAAGAATAGGGGTGAGCCAGAAGTAGGAAATAGGCTCACTCAGGAGATTGCATCTAGGCTTCCAATGATACCAGTCCTTGAAAATCAGATTAAGTTGATCCCAAAGTAGTGATTTCCCCAAACCATTGGCATAAGCAGACAAAAACTCTCTCTGGAGGAAAAAATGTCATCACCCTAAACTGACTTGTTTCTACAGTAATTTTGCTAATACAATATCCTGAATACAATAAAATGGAACCAAGCATATGAGACAAGATATTAAGAAAACCAGTGAAACAGGAGACCGTGGAAAGGAGCCCACAGGAGCCACAGATGGTGGAGCTATCAAACACAGACTATGAAATAACTGCTTACTCTGTTCAAGGAGATAAACAAATTTAGAGAATTTGAACAGATACCTGGACATGTGAAAAAAATACAAATTCTAGAATTTCAAAAAATCCAATAACCAAAATAATTCAGTGGAAGTTGGTTTTGTTTTTTAAGATTTTTATTTAAGAGAGAGAAGGAGCAGAGGGAGCGGGAGGAGCAGACTTCCCGATGAGCACAGAGCCCTGGTGTGGAGCTCAGCCCCAGGACCCCGGGATCATGACCTGAGTTGAAGGCAGATGTTAACAGACTGAGCCACCCAGCCATTCCTACAATGAATTATATTTATGATGCAGTGAATAATAGTGGGTTAGAGGTCAGGTACAGCACTGTTGTTGTTTTCCCAATGCTTTTTGATAAAGACAATGAAAACTTGTGGTACAGAATCGTGCACAGAGTGCATCTATGTGGTCATGACCACATCTAAGGCTTCACAGGGTAAGAAAATAAAGGTGTTAACTTCAGTATTGTCAATCTTTCCATTGTGACCAAGGTGTTCTTGTGTTCAGAGAATTAAATTCCTGGAATATGTCAAAATGTGTCTAAATGTCAGAATTTAAGGTCAAGAGAAGTATCCACCCAGTTCACTTCAAATCTATTGAAACTTAGAACTCACTTAGCCTTGTATAGAAACAATGTTATCCACGATGAGTAATTAGTAGCCAGTGACACAAAACTCTGTGTACCCAAAGCACGGTGTTACAATCAGTGGTTCTAATTTTTGCACATCAGGAACAAGTTGTCTGCAACAATTAGAGCAGGGTCCCTTCAAAATCCAGACCTGGTGACCCCAGACATCCTATTTCAGATATAGGGCCAGGATGAACCATGACCTTTGGGAACTGGTAAGGGGATTAAATGTGGGCTAGGGACACTTACAGTCCTAAGGAAGTAAGGGAAGAATGACCAACTCCTGGTGGGTTTATACAATCCTTCCCTACTTTGTCCTAAATGGGTTCTGCTAGGAGATGTGAAATAGGGACTGGGTGGAAAGGAGGTTCCATCCTAGGGAGCAGTTGCCCAGTCCCAGGGTAGGTGAATTTCAAGATAAGACAATAGGGGAAAAAGCTCACAGACACACCCAACTTCGGCAACTTTGCTAGAGTGGCCATCAGTTGTTAGGTAACTCAGTCATTTGAAAAGCAGGTACTACCTCTACAATGTTGGCACTGACTCAAGAATGAATAGGTCAGGGCACTTGGGTGGCTCAGTGGGTTGAGCCGCTGCCTTTGGCTCAGGCCATGATCTCGGGGTCCTGGGATCCAGTCCCACATCGGGCTCTCTGCGCAGCAGGGGGCCTGCTTCCCTTTCCCTCTCTCTGCCTGCCTCTCTGCCTACTTGTGATCTCTCTCTGTCAAATAAATAAAATCTTAAAAAAAAAAAAATGGGGACGCCTGGGTGGCTCAGTTGGTTAAGCGGCTGCCTTCGGCTCAGGTCATGATCCCAGCATCCTGGGATCAAGTCCCACATCGGGCTCCTTGCTTGGCAGGGAGCCTGCTTCTCCTTCTCCCTCTGCCTGCCACACTGTCTGCCTGTGCTTGCTCTCGCTTCTCTCTCTATGACAAATAAATAAATAAAATCTTTAAAAAAAAAAAATGAATGGTCAGCTATGGCCCTGGTGTCTTCCTATCTACCTTGATTCTTCACCAGCAGATGAACAGGATATTCTTTTTTTTTTTTTAAGATTTTATTAATTTTTTTTAAATTTTATTTATTTGTCAGAGTGAGCACAGGCAGACAGAGTGGCAGGCAGAGGCAGATGGAGAAGCAGGCTCCCGCTGAGCAAGGAGCCTGATGCGGGACTCGATCCCAGGATGCTGGAATCATGACCTGAGCCAAAGGCAGCGGCTTAACCAACTGAGCCACCCAGGCGTCCCTAGATTTTATTAATTTATTTGACAGAGATCACAAGTAGGCAGAGAAGCAGGCAGGGGGTGGGGGCGCAGGCTCCCTGCTGAGCAGAGAGCCAGATGCGGGACTCAATCCCAGGATCTGGAGATCATGACCCGAGCCGAAGGCAGAGGCTTAACCCACTGAGCCACCCAGGCACCCTGAACAGGATATTCTTGTTCCCACAAAGCCTCTCCATCTTCTTTGTCCCTCCCTCACCCAGACAGGACTGTGGGTTTCCTTTCAATTCAGTGTTATTTTATTCTTTGTGGCAAGGCAGGACAGGAAGGAAGTACCTATCAGGAAAGGATGCAGACTTATCAGGAATCTTTAGATTGTTTGAAACTTAGAGGTAACCAGGACCTTTCTCTCTGAACTTCAGTATATCTTAAATTCCTGAAGAACTGTGTAAAAATGGCATGTCTGCAATGGCACTAAGCTTGAGATCAGCGGAGTAATATAGAGAAAAAGATGAAAGTTAGAAAAAGAATCTAAACTTTGGGGGCACGTGGGTGGCTCAGTGGGTTAAGCCTCTGCCTTCAGCTTGGGTCATGATCCCAGAGTCCTAGGATCAAGCCCCACATCAGGCTCTCTGCTCAGCGGGGAGCCTGTTTCCCCTCTCTCTCTCTGCCTGCCTCTCTGCTTGTGATCTCTCTGTGTGTCAAATAAGTAAAATAAGATCTTAAAAAAAAAAAAATCTAAGCTTTGCAGTCATCTAGATAACAAAAATAAATCCAAACACCTTATGAGAGAACTGATTTTAATCTGTGTTCTATAAAGAAGCACATTGTCAAGAGAGGTTGGTTTGTGTCATTTCCACAAATAACACAGGATTACTGTTGCAAATATAGTTTTATTTGGGGGTAAAGCCCACTCACTGTATTCAATAATGAAACGGAAGGACATTTTGAACCAGCAGATGCTACAAAGCTGGTAGAATGAATATCTAATAGGACCAGGCAAGGAAGAGATGATGGTGTGGAGTTTATGCTTTTTGAGTTTATGGCCAGATCGCTTCATTGTAATCACTGATATGCCCACATTCAGTAAGATGTAACATTTGAGTTGTTTTGCTTGGGCCAGTGACAGACAATGAATAACTATGACTTAGCTTTGTATATCCAAGGGTTTTCAAATTACCTCTTTGAATGTTCAACCACACTCTCTCACCTTATCCCTTGACCAGAGATAACCACTTTAAAGTGAGCAGCCTCATAAAATACAAGGGTTGGGATCAAAGAACACACTTCAGAGTTTGAAGTTAACCTTTGCACCCTGAATTTAAATCACCAAGCCACCTAGACAAACATTTAGTCTCAAAAACATGTCAGAACACTTTTGAACAATATGTCTGGAGTCTTATAGAGAAACAGGTACAGGAATCCAGGGGGCAGCTGATCTGATGTCACACTGGTGAGTGACACAGTAACTTTAAATCTTCATGAGTTGTATCAACAGAAAGTCATTGCAGCTGCAGATTTTCCTAAAGCAACAATTCAAATCTCCAGGACTGACTGGCATAATCTGGGTGCAGTCGCCTTGCCAGCGGGAAGTGAGAACAGGAGGTGACAGATGCTTCAGACTCCTCTGGAATGTGCTGAACAAATATTAAGGTAATCTTTGTGGGTGTCCAGATATTTGATTAAACCAAATGCCAATTAACCCTCCCAAGCTAGGAAATGGGCTAATTTGTTTCACTTAGGTATTTAGAAGACCCCATCTCAGACAGCTAAGAAACAACTGAAGGAAAATGTGTGTATGCCCTTTCGCATGGAAATATATGAAATCACCACCAGGAGAAAAAAAATACACAAGTAACATCTATGACTGCCTGAAATACTGCTTATCACATCACTCTTCTAATCACTGGCCCTCAAAGGTGCTCCACAGCCAGTGGAATTATGTGCAAACTCTTCAAAGTAGCATCCATGTTCACCCTACAAGTCTTCTTCAATGTGCTTTACCCAGCTTGGACCCCCTGCTCTCTCGCAATCGGAGTCACCTGATCTGAAGCGCTTGCCGCAGTGAAAGGGAGGTAAATTGCAATTACCTGCGCCTGGAATGCTCTCTCCCATACCTGCCTGTCCAACCCTCCCCCACCCTTGCTGCCTTTTGAGCTCTCCGCACCTGGTTCTCATCACAGCATCTTTCCTTCTCTAGCGGTTGCTGAGCTCCAGTCTGCGCCACCGTCCAAGGTTTATGCACTTTTCGAACTAGGTCCGCCGCGTTACCCGTAAAATGACTTAAGGCAACAAAGAAACAAATGCGTTTCTCCAAAGCGCCAACCTCTCAGATCCAGCACACGCTCCAAAAGAGGGGACGAGGGTCGATCGGCCCGGGAGGACTCGGATCCCCAAGGCTTTCCCTCCCTTTGGCTTTACAAACTGCCCAATGACCTGCTAGGGCGGGGATATTTCATAAGCGCCCGCCCAATAACAGAGAGGGGGGCGGGCTTCGCTGGGAACTTGGCCCAATGAGAGGCGCGGAGGGGGCGGGAGCCCCGCCAGGAGGCATGGCTGGCGGCTGGGCGGGGATATATAAGCCCCAGCTAGCCGGACTGCTCGGGGATTCCTAGTGTTGCTGGAGACCCGTAACGCGTCTGCAGCCAACGACCCTCCGCAAGCATCACTTGTCGGAACAGCCATGGTGAGAGGGAGCTGGGGGCACTGGCGGAATCCACGGGGAGGGGGGTGCTGCGCGGGAAAGAGCGTGCTGGGGGCGCCCGAGGGTCCCGGGTAAGGGCCAGCTGCGCGGGAAGGAGGGGAGGCCTGGCAGTCCGGGGTGTGTTGGGGGTTTGGGGTGGTCACGGCGACCAAGGCGTGGGGGGCTGTGCGGAAGGCCGGGGACGCCCGCCGCGTCCGAGCGCTGGTCTTCTGAGCTCCTTGCCCGGGAGAGGCGGGGAGGGGCGGACGCGAGCTGGAGAAGTTTTGCGCGCTCCGGCTGCAGAGGGGAGGGAAGGGCGCGGGGCCGGCGGGGCGCCAGCGTGGTGCGGTCTGTCCCGCGCTGCGCGCAGCCTGGGGGCCCCCAACCCCGGCAGGGCTGGGCAGCGCGCTCCGGAGTCGGGAGCCTGGACCCGCCCCAGTTTTGTCCCGCGGCAGTCCGGGACAAAGGGGCGCCCGCCCCCAGCTGCAGTCCCCGCCTCCCTGTGAAGTCACACTCCCGCGCTGGAGGCCGGACCCGGGCCGCTCGGCCAACTCCGGCAGGTTTCTCCAGTTCTGCACGTCTGAATGCCTTTGTCTCCCGCGGCCAGATTCCAGCCAGAAGTCTGAGGTGCACGACCTTGACCCCTCCCTGGTCAGGCATGACCGTGAGCTCCTCCTGCCGTCTCAGGAGGAATATCTTTACTTCTCTCCTAGTTGCCTAAGCCCGTGAATTCCTCCGTTAAACCGAAGAGCTAGGGGTGTGTCAGGCGTCAGGGCCTCCCAGGAATCTTTAGACCCCGCCTGTGTCCTGAGGCCCTGTAGAGGCTTGGAGGCTGTCTTGAAGGATAGCTCCTGAAATCGCTAAACTTTTGCCAGTTGTCTTAGAAGACCACCTCCGCCTCTGGGACATATGCAAGCCCTTTTACACTCTAGACTGTGGGCTGGGGGTGAAGGACCAGAATAGAAAAGAGTCTGTCCCTTGTAGGAGTTACCTCAGGAGAGCTGAAAGGGCAGAGCGAGTCTTCTGGCTCCATCATGACCATCCAGCAGCACTTACCTAGGTTGACTGTGTACTGCGGTGGGCAGGGACAAGTGTCCAGAGTCAGGGCCTATCCCCCACCCCCCAAAAAAGGGGAGGTTGTGGATGAGTTTTCAGACTAGCTCTAACTCCAGAGCCCCTGCCTCTGTTAACCCAAAGACCTGAACTTCATCTTCTGCCCCTTCAGAAGGGGCACAGAGTCCCCACCATGGGAGACCCCTTCTCCTAGGGGTCCAGTGCTGGAGGCCCCATCTTGGTGTGCAGGACTCTGAGCTTTCCTGTCCCCGCCCCGCCCAGCACACAGGGCACTAGGCATTGGGACTTGGTGGCTTGGTATCGGCTTTCTTTAGTTCCTGCCCCTGAAGACCTAGGCTTTTTAGCCACCTTCGTTCTTGAGCCCTAAGGAAATGAAAAGAAAATGAGGTCGTTTGGCTTAAAGTGTGGGAAAGTCTGGAAAGGGAACCCAGGCTTTTGGGTTTTGGACCATGTAACTCACTGTCAGGCCTCAGGCTCCAGGGAGGGAACTTGCTTCCCTTCTCCATTCACACCACATCATCTCTCTGCTTCCCCCAACAGCGTGAGTGTATCTCCATCCATGTGGGCCAGGCGGGCGTGCAGATGGGCAATGCCTGCTGGGAGCTCTACTGCTTGGAGCACGACATCCAGCCCAATGGCACCATGCTCAGTGACAAGGCGCTGGGCAGCGGTGATGACTCCTTCAACACCTTCTTCAGTGAGACCGGGGCTGGCAAGCATGTGCCCCGAGCTGTCTTTGTGGACCTGGAGCCTGCTGTCATAGGTGAGTGGGCAAGGTTTCCCTCTCCAGCCTGTATTTTTTGCCAGCCCCAAAGTCAGTGGGGAGCTCTGCTTAGGGGAAAAGCTGTTGGAATGCAGGCAGCCCCCTGCCAAGAACAACTCTAAAGTCTGCTCTTTTGTCTAGACTCTGACTTCAGGAGGGGTCCTAAGGGCTTCCTGTGCCAAGAGGGTTATCAGTCAAACTGCTCTGCCCAGAAACTGCCAGATTTTTGAGTCAGGGGTCAGATGCAGAATGAAGGCTGCAGAAAAGAATGGTTATAAAAGCAGAAACTTTAAACTTACTTCCTTTTTCCTTCCCACAGACTCTTGAGCTGCCTAAGGAACATTGAGAACATTCTGAATGGCCCCTTACTCAGTCTTAACTGGAAGGGGTGGGCCCCTTAATAGGATGTGGACCTGTGGGAACTCGGCTGTTGCTGGCTCCCAGGAGGTTCTCTGCTTCCTTCTTTCTGCATCTGGATCCCCTCAGTTTCCTGTTCCTGAAAACTTTACCCTACCGCCTCCCCGTCTTTCTTTCTCTTTCCTCTTCTCTCTTATCTTTCTTTCTTTTCCTTCCTTCCTTCCTTGTGTCTTTCCTTCCTTCTTTCTCTCTCCCTCTCCTTTCCTTCCTTCCTTTCAGATTTAACATATTTGAAAGAGAGCACAAGTGTGGGGGAGAGGGAGAAGCAGGCTCCCCACTGAACGGGGAACCCAACGAGGGGCTCGAGCCCAGGACCCTAAGACTGTGACCTGAACCAAGGTCAGACACTTAACCGACTGAGCCACCCAAGCACTTCTCCATCTCCTCATCTTTCCAAAGACCGTTTTGTGGATGTTAAACTGTGGAGTGGGTTTTCTGCATCAGTCTGTGTTCTAGTCCCAGTCCAAAGTCTTTGAGGGCGCCTGGGTGGCTCAGTTGGTTGAATGACTGCCTTCAGCTCAGGTCATGATCCCAAGGTCCCGGGATTGAGTCCCACATCGGGCTCCCAGCTTCATGTGGAGTCTGCTTCTCCCTCTGACCTTCCCCCCTCTCATGCTCTCTCTCACTCTCTCTCAAATAAATAAATAAAATCTTTAAAAATAAAAAAAAAGTCATTGAGATTCCCCTAGACCCCCTCTGATTCCTCACCAAGTAGAAGTGGCTATGAGGGAAGGCGCTGTTAAAGGGGCCCCCTGACTTACCCCTCTCAGGCCCAGGGAGGACTAACTAGACTTTGGAAGGGGGTCTCTGGAAGGCCTTTTGCCATTCATGCTCCCTTTTGCAGTTTTACCTAGGGGAGCTTAGCTTAACAGCGTAAATCCTAGCACCTGTGTCCACGCACCAGAGGTCCTGGCACCTGTGTCCTCATGGGGGATGAGACCAGCCTCTCTTACCTTTGCCCTCTTTCTTCCCCTCAAGATGGGGTAAGAACTGGCATTTATAGGCAGCTCTTCCACCCTGAGCAGCTGATATCTGGCAAGGAGGACGCTGCCAACAACTATGCCCGAGGCCACTACACTGTGGGGAAGGAGATCATCGATCTTGTGCTGGAGCGAATCCGAAAACTGGTGAGCAGACCGAGCGCCCTTGACACCTTCAGGAGTTCCATGTGTCCTGACTCTCCCTTCCTGGCCTGGGAGGCTAGACACATGTGGAAGAAAGGGAAACCGCAGATCTGTGGCTGTGGCCCCGGCCGGGGGCCATGGTGTCCTGATGGCTCCTTTGACTTGTCTATCCTCGCCTGCCCCTAGGGGGAGCTGCGTGTCCCGGGTGTGGATCTAGGGTTAGGAGCCGGAATAACTGGTTCTGCCTGAGTCTCTGGACTCAGGCTCCTTCGCGGCTGGTTCCTAGCTTTGGCAGGTCCAACCGTCCAATCCAAGCCGCCTTTGAGCTTTGATCCCTCTCTGCCCCCAGCGGGTAGGTAGAAGCTGCTTTGGCCGCTCAGCCTGTTCTTAGATTCCTAAGCAGAACTTTACAGCTGGGAGAGGCTCTCGCTTACTGGTTAGTTTTTAACCACTTCCCAGTTTACCCCATCCCTTGCCTGAGGCACTGAAAACCAGGAGCGAGGCCAAGTGGGAGCTGGTACTACGGCACTGGTCCTCTAGAGGGGACTGTCCAGACCTACTTCTGCTCACTAGTTTGGACGGAGGACTTGCCAGTCATTGACTTGAGGAATGGGATTCTGTGCTTGCAAAAACAAAGTTCCCTTTGGGCTTCAAATTTTTTCTTTCTTTCTTTCTTTTTTTTTTTTTTTTTAAGATTGTATTTATTTATTTATTTATTTTTTAAAAAGTATTTATTTATTTATTTGACAGAGAGAGATCACAAGTAGGCAGAGAGGCAGGCAGAGAGAGAAAGAGGAGGAAGCAGGCTCCCTGCTGAGCAGAGAGCCCGATGCGGGACTTGATCCCAGGACCCTGAGATCATGACCCGAGCCGAAGGCAGTGGCCCAACCCACTGAGCCACCCAGGCGCCCCTATTTTTTTTTTTTTTTTTTTTTTTTTTGGAGAGAGCGAGAGATCCCAAACAGGGAGGGGTAGAAGCAGACTCCTGGCTAAGAAGCCCAATGTAGGACTCTATCCCAGGCCGCTGGGATCAAGACCTGAGCCAAAGGCAGATGCTTAACCAAGTCACCCAAGTGTCCTAGGATTTTTTAAAGAGGTTTTTGGGCTGGGGGGGTGTGGGGAGGAGGGGTGGTTTGCTTTTTGGGTTTTGGTTTTTGGTTTTTGGTTTGGTGAGGTGTTGGGGATATTTTCGTTGTTGTTTTCAGTTTGCATAAAGCTTGCTTTTTGTTTAAGTGATTTTTATTGGGATATAATTGCCATAGCATTAGTTTCAGGTATACAACAGAGTGATTTGCTATATGGATATATCGCAAATAAATGGAGAATTTTTATGTCCTTACTCCCTGTGCATCTGGTACACATTGACGCTCTTCTAAAAAAATGTACTCCATAAAGGGTGCATTTTTGTTTTGTTTTGTTTTAAGATTTTATCCATTTATTTGACAGACAGAGATCATAGGCAGGCAGAGAGAGAAGGGGAAGCAGGCTCCCTGCTGAGCAGAGAACCCAATGTGGGGCTCGATCCCAGGACCCTGGGATCATGACCTGAGCTGAAGGCACAGGCTTTAACCCACTGAGCCACCCAGGTGCCCCCAGATTGACGCTCTTCTAGTCCAAGTTCCAGCTACATCAGCAGTCAGCCCGGGTACTTGTTAAACCCGCAGGTCCCTGGGTTCCAGTCTCCAGTGCGGGGAGAGGGATCTCTATGTTCAACAAGATGCCGCCACTGCCTCCCCCGACCTCCCACTCTCTTGCAGAGTTGAGAGGGCCCAGCTGTCTGACAACAGTGTTCCATTCCACCCGACCCTCCTCACCTCTCCCCTCCCACCGCCCCTCACTTGCCACTTCATGAACACAGCAACGCCCTTCGAGGTCATCTGTCCCCTAGAACTCCAAACCCCTGTAGGTGTTCTCTTCTCACCTCTCCTGAGAAGAAACAAAAGAGCATGAGAGAACTTTCTGGAGTCACAGAAATTTCTCTATCTTGATTAGTTTGGTAAGGTAGATATACACACTTGTCAAACCGTTCATTATACCAGCAATAAAATGTAGTACAAATTGTGGTACACGTTTTATTTTGTTTATTTTATTGATTTTGTTGTGTTTTAAATACAGAAGTAAATAAAGCTGTGGTTGGGTCACAGTAGCTTTGGGGACGGAAGAGGGTTCTGTTGGGAGAAAGGGGCTGGGGAGCTAGGGGGTGGGGTGGGTCACCCGCCTGCTAACGCTGTTCTCTCCTACCCCAGACAGATCAGTGCACCGGCCTTCAGGGTTTCCTCATCTTCCACAGCTTTGGGGGTGGCACTGGCTCAGGCTTCACCTCCCTGTTGATGGAGCGGCTTTCTGTTGACTACGGCAAGAAGTCCAAGTTGGAATTTGCCATCTACCCCGCGCCCCAGGTGTCCACGGCCGTGGTGGAGCCCTACAACTCCATCCTGACCACCCACACCACCCTGGAGCACTCGGACTGTGCCTTCATGGTGGACAACGAGGCCATTTACGACATCTGTCGGCGCAACCTGGACATCGAGCGCCCCACCTACACCAACCTCAACCGGCTCATCGGCCAGATCGTGTCCTCCATCACGGCCTCCCTGCGCTTCGATGGGGCCCTCAACGTGGACCTCACGGAGTTCCAGACCAACCTGGTGCCCTACCCCCGCATCCACTTCCCCCTGGTGACCTACGCCCCCATCGTCTCGGCCGAGAAAGCGTACCATGAGCAGCTGTCAGTGGCAGAGATCACCAACGCCTGCTTCGAGCCCTCCAACCAGATGGTCAAGTGTGACCCTCGCCATGGCAAATACATGGCCTGCTGCATGCTGTACCGCGGGGAAGTGGTGCCCAAAGACGTGAACGCCGCCATCGCTGCTATCAAGACCAAGCGCACCATCCAGTTTGTGGACTGGTGTCCCACAGGTTTCAAGGCAAGCTGGGAATGAAGTTGGGGGCGGGAGGGGTGCAGTGGGGGAGAGGGGAGGCGGTGAGCATGTGGCTTGTGTACCCGCTGAGAGGGAAGATTGCTACAGAGTGCCAGGCAGGACGAAAAAAGTGCTAGGGATGGAGAGATTCGGGCAAATAACAGCTTTTTTATTCTGCCCCAAATCTTGTCTTTATGAAAGGAAAAGTAGGTTTCACGTCTCTTAGCCTGGCAAATAGGCACTCCCTGGGTTTGGCAGTCGGGTTGGGATTGATCGTTCACCTGTGCCAGGAATGTACCCACCCAATACGACTCCTGCTGGGAAGAGCATGCTTCTGGAAACTCAAAAGACCTTCCATTCAGATAATGGGCAAGACATGGTCAGAAGATCTATGAATGCAGCCCCTTCCTTTTGAAGTAATGAGGAAGAATTTGTTTATGCCCCTTTCTTTTCTCGCTCCATATTCCCAGAGGGTACTGAGCAAGTTCAAGTTTTATGGGTTTTGTTCCAGGGTGAGATTAGAAAGATTAAAGGTGGCAGCTGTGGCATTTAGAAAACCCTGTCTGGTGTTGCTGTTGGTTGCAGATGTGACCATGACGGGAGGGGACACAGGGACTCCGGTGTTAAAGCTAACAGCCATGTGCTAGGACTGAAGAGCTGTCCTGTAGCTCAAAACTAGCAACCGGGGCTAGGAAGTGTGGGAGGTGAATTCTCCCAAGTCCATATTAGGAAAGCTTCAGCTACTGGGAGAAAGAATAGGCTGCCTTCAGGAAGTAGTAAGCTTGCTGTCTGGAGAGGCAGTTAAGGGGGAAGTTGACTTTTCTTTCTTTTTTTTCTTTTCTTTCTTTTTTTTTTTTAAACATGGAATATGAAATGTATATATTCTGAATATCTGAATAGAGCAATTTTTAAAGTAGGTTAGGTTTAGATCCAATTGGAGATCTCACAAGATTTTATATTTTTAAAACTATTTTCTAAACTATAGAAAAATGGGGAGATTAGTATAATTTGCATGTACGCTGCCTCGATTCAAAATCTGACTCTCCTAGGCTTCCTTTATTTTTGCTTTGCTGACCCATTTACACTCATTTACAGGCATTTCTGACCCACTGGTCTGTTTTTGTTCCTAACAAAATTAATACTCCTCCAAAATAAGAATACCTAAGTCAATATCTGAACTTTCCCAATTTCCACAAGTATTTCTCATATCCATTTGCCAAAGTCAGGATATAATCTAGGCCCTGCCATAGTATTTGTCTCTTCATTCTTTTTTTTTTTTTTTTTAAG
This sequence comes from Mustela nivalis, assembly GCF_964662115.1. Taxonomy (NCBI): domain Eukaryota; kingdom Metazoa; phylum Chordata; class Mammalia; order Carnivora; family Mustelidae; genus Mustela; species Mustela nivalis. The sequence continues at coordinate 42,582,288 of NC_139035.1, read as the reverse complement.
ATTTTATTTATTTACTTGACAGATCAGAAGTAGGCAGAGAGGCAGGCAGAGAGAGAGGAGAAAGCAGGCTCTCCACCCAGCAGAGAGCCCAATGCGGGGCTCGATCCCAGGACCCCGAGATCATGGCATGAGCCGAAGGCAGAGGCTTTAACCCACTGAGCCACCCAGGCGCCCCTCTTCATTCTTTTAATGAAAGCAGCCACCCTTTTTCTGGGTGGTGGTTTTGAAGGGACTGGTCTTAGTGCCTTGAAAGTCCCACATTCTGGATCAGTTTGTTTCCTAATGGTGGTAAACTTGCTCCCTTATCCCTGTGTTCCTTATAGACTGGCAATGCCAGACACCAGGGGACAGCCCCTCTCCGGGCTTTGGGAGTCCTTCCATAGAACCCTTCCTGGGAACCCAGAACCAGGAGCTTACCCTCCTTGTTATTTCTTCTTAGGTTGGCATTAACTACCAGCCCCCCACTGTGGTGCCCGGGGGTGACCTGGCCAAGGTGCAGCGGGCCGTGTGCATGCTGAGCAACACCACAGCCATCGCCGAGGCCTGGGCCCGCCTCGACCACAAGTTTGACCTGATGTACGCCAAACGGGCCTTTGTGCACTGGTACGTGGGCGAGGGCATGGAGGAAGGAGAGTTCTCAGAGGCCCGGGAGGACCTGGCCGCCTTGGAGAAGGATTATGAAGAAGTGGGAACAGAGTCTATGGACGGCGAAGATGAAAGTGAGGAGTTCTAGGGTGTCCTGGCCCCTGCAATGCCCGGCCTCTCTACCTGGTTTTGTATTTCTCGTTCCACTGTTTCCCTAACCCCTACCAATACAGTCAGTGTTGCAAGTGATGTGGAGCTCTGTGATGTGAGGTTCTGGCCAGGCACGGGCCTTCACTAACTTCCCAACATCCTCGTCGTCCTTCTGAGTTAAGGGGCAGGGCGGCCTCTGCCTCCCGGGCTTCCAGCCAGGGGGATGCCTACGGGAGGACCGATCAGACCACCCTGACACATAGGCAGGGGCTCAGGACCTGGACTGTGGGGCCTTGACTTCATGTGATGGTTCCCTGTATGTACCCCCTTATCTCAGCCACCCCCACCCCCGAGGAAAGGTAAACCTTCTAGAGGTTCTGGCAAAAGCTGCTGGAAGTTTGTCTGCCCCTAGCATTCCAGGAGAGAAAGTCTGTCTCAGTTTCAATGCCAGGAAGGAGTCAAGTATGTTGGGGTTTTTTGTTTTTTGTTTTTTGTTTTTTAACCTATCCTCCCTCCTCATGGCCAACAGAGGGCAGTAGAGGTTGAAGCCACAAGAATTGACAAGCCAATCTGCAGCAGCCATCTTAAAATTTAGGGCTCCAGCCGGATGCCATATGAAGTGAAGGCACAGGGTCCAAGAAACAGGATCCCAAAAGACGGAGTCTTTAGCTTGGGGCTGTGAACATCTGAAATACTTTTCAAAGTGCCTATGAGCCTTTTAGACAAAAAAAAAAAGTCTATATCTTTTATTTTTAAAGAGGTCCCTGATGAGAAAGGTATGTTCTAGGACCTCGCTACATACCGTCTTAGAGATCAATGTATTAGTCAGTAGAAGGACCTAGCAGGACCTGGGAGGAAAGTGGAGGGTCCCTTCCAGCATGGCCCCGGGTTCGGGGAGGTCTCTCCTTAATGTGCTTGAAAGCCTCTCAGCCAGACAGGAATGTATTCTCTGAAGAGGTGGGATATCTCCGTCGGACCAAGCTCAGCCCCTGGCAAGGCCATTGAGCAGAACCCAGCCCAGCCCCTACCAGAAGGTAGGGCCTGTACTGTTCATCCGAGTCTACCTGCTTTTTGTTTTTCAGACATTGAATTGCAGTGTGTCACTCAGGATGGGTCTCTGCTTTTTTTTAGGCACCAGTGAGCCTCAGGGTTACCCAGATGTATCCGTAGTGGCCTTGCTTTGGGTTCAGGGGACAAGTTTCTTAATGCTAACCGAGGAACTGATTCCCAACATCTATAAGCCTTGCTTGATTGATCCCTGGGAGGCGTTCAGTGTCCTAGAGTGCATGAGCACAGCCCTCAGATCCAGACTTTGACCCCTACCCGTGAAGCTGCAGACGTTTAAGAGGGCTTGTGGACCTATGCAAACTGTCAAACCCAGGAACTGAATGGGTCTCTTCCTGAAGATCCACAAGGACTTAGGGCTTGGGTTAGAGGTGGAGTTAAGGTGTAGAAGGAAGGGAAGGTTAGGATTAGTCTATGTTCAGCAAGTATGTCGAGCCTGCTCTACTAGTAGCTTCACCCAGAAACCGAGAGCTAACATTTTCTCTCCTCTTTCTTTCCCTGCTTTTTGTCTCACTGGACACATGAATTCATACATACTAGCAGTTCCTCTTCTATGGGTTCCAACCACTAAATAGACCCCTCCTCGCCCTACAGGTGCCCCAGGCATTGGGAAGGAGAACAGCCAGTGAGAATTAGACACCTAACCCCGAGGCCCTCCTGTGATGAGAACCGGGGATGGGGTGAGTCAGTTACAAGTGGGCGGAGCGAGCCAGATAATTTATTTGGATAAACTTGAGGCTGCCATCCTCTTCTCCTGTGGCCCCAAACTAGAATAGGGATCAGTCACTTTCCCTTCTCTCACTTCCTATCCCTTTTCTGTGTTTATTTTCGAAATAAGCAGAAGGGTCTTTTGTTACATCTGTGTCTGGACTCCACCCCTCCCCTCCAACACCCACTGCTGAGCCCCAGGTAGAGGCATGTCCTTGGGTCCCCAGGGAGAGGCTTGCCTGGGTTCCTGTCCATCTATGGAGTCGTTGGTGGGGTAATGATGGAGAAGCAGAGAGCTTCTTGCCGTGGGAGCTGTGGTCTGGCACTGAGAGCACTCAGTGTCTTAACAAGTACTCTACGTAAAGCATGACCCTCACGTGAGCATTAGGGTGGGGTGTGCATGCAGAGTTTTTATTGGAGCTGGCAGCAAGTGTGCTCCGGCCCTGGCCATAGCAGGGCCTAAACCCAGATGGCCTCCTGCAGGTACCCCGTTCCCTTTGTAACAGACCCAGGACCTGGGAGCCTGGTGGGAAGTTGGCTCTGCGGAATCCTTGCAAAGGAGGGTGGTTATCCCCGCTGGTGATCAGAACGGGACACTAAAAGGCGTTAGCCTCAATGACAGGGAAGATTAGAGCATTTCTACCACAGCTAGCTGGTATTAGAAGCTTGACAAAAAATTCCCACCCTCAAAAAAGTATGGAGGCCTCGGCTGTTTGTTTCTCTCTCTGGTGCAGATTTTCACTAATTCCTGGTATTCAGGCTGCTCCTTACCTCTCCCCTGAGCTGTGCCTGAGATGCCTTTTAGATCTGACTGCTCCAAGGTGTGACCTTGTTTTCTTCTGGATGTGTTAACAGGTGCCTACCAGTTCTAAGGTGAAAGACAGGGTCCTGGGGTCTGACTGCTTTTTTGTGAAGATTTTTTTTTTAAGATTTTTTTTTTAATTTTTTTATTTATTCATTTGATGGAAAGAGATCACAAGTAAGCTGAGAGGCAGGCAGAGAGAGAGGAGGAAGCAGGCTCCCTGCTGAGCAGAGAGCCTGATATGGGGCTCAATCCCAGGACCCTGGGATCATGACCTGAGCTGAAGTCAGAGGCTTTAACCCACTGAGCCACCCAGGCGCCCCTGCTTTTTTGTGAAGATTTTTGACTAGTCTTGCTGTTCTTTCCTCTTCCCTGTATCCCCCTCCCCGCCCCCCCACCTTCTGAACTCCCCAGGGTTTCCAGTCCCTTGGCCTTTTGGAGATCAGTGATGGGAGCCCTCTTGCTTCTTGTAAGCACATAGTGTCGCGCACCAGGCCTAGCTACAGCAAGGAACCGATGGGCTGCCTCTCTTTGTCTTCCCTCTTCCTTAAAGCTCAGACTGGGGAGAGAAATGTGCAGGGTGCACCTAGAGGACATGGGAATCCCCAGCTCTTCCTTCTGAGAGGGCAGGCACTTGAGCCAGATACTGAAGGTCTACTGGGATAGAGAGAGGGCAGGCTGTTCCCGGCAGAGACTGGCGGAGGAAAAGATACAGGAAGCACAGATACATTCTCTTCAGTTTGTAGCTGAAACTTGAGATGGAAGAAGGGGGAGCTAGAGAAAAGGGTACTGACCTAAAGGACCTTGGTTTTGACCTCTCTTCCTCGAATGTTTATTGAGTGAGTACCTACTATGTAGCACAGCTTATTCTAGATGCTAGACAGAACCAATGAGGCAACAGAGGAGTTTGAATTTTCTGCTGTATAAAACCTTCAGTGGATGTCGAGTGCCAGCATTCAGGGTCCCCTGTCCTTAAAGCAGTGGTTCTCAGGCTAGGGTGATGTCACCAGACGGATTGGGTTGGCACACCTGCAGAGGGGGTGTTGGGCGTGCCGTGGGGAGAGAGCTCGGCTGCTAATGCAAGCATCCTACGGGGCACAGGACAGACCTCCTCTCAAGAAGAACTGTCCTGCCCCAAAATGTCAGTGGTGTCGAGATTGAAAACCTTGCCTTAAAGAATTGCTTGGCAGTTGCAAGAAGGGTCAGTTCCCAAGCACAGTGCAGGAGAGGGGTAGGAGCAGCTGTGGTAAGCGAGGTGAGGGCTGATGCTTCAGCCAGAGCTGTGAGATGGGGAAGAGAAGAGGTTGGAATCCCAATATTTAGGACCAGCTGGTGGTGTGGCCCGTGGAGAGAGTTGTGCATGACCGGTTTCCTGCCATGGACGCCGTGAGATGCTGTCCCTCTATGTTATTCTACTTGGGTTTGGAGAGGAATTCATCTTCAGACACTGTATTCATCTCCTAAGGCTGCCATAAACCATTGACCACGGAAATCAACTTTCTCACGGTTCTGGACGCCGGAAGTCTGACACGAAGGTGTCGTCAGGGTTGGTTCCTTCGGCTTCTCCCCTGGGCTTACAGATGGCCATCTTCTTCCTGTGTCCTCACATGGTCTTCCCTCTGTGCCTGTCTGTGTCCCCATTTCCTCCTCTTATGAGGACACTAGTCATCTAGGACTCACCGTATGACTTTATCTTAATTACCTCTTGAAAGGTCCTATCTCTCATACAGTCCCACTCTGAGGTATGTCAGCATATGAATTTTGCAGGGGCACAGACAATTGCCTTTAACAGACAATGCTGAGCTTGAGTTCCCTGGGGGCCAGCCAAAGCACCCGGAGCCCCCGGAGATGCTGCTCTGAAACTCAGGGTCAGGGCGTGAGATCACCTGTGGAGAGTACCGAAGGACAGAGGAGATGCCCCAGAGAGCTCTGCTGTCCAGAGGAGTGGAGAGACCTCCCAGCCCAGAGGAGAGAACCGTCACAGAAGGTTTGGGGACAGGATGTGTTTTTAGTCCTTGATGCTAGAGTCAGAGCTGCGACAGAGACAGACAAGTACTGGTATAGTTGGGGCTGCAGGTGGGAGGTTGGAATTCCTGGCTTCTGTTTTTTATTTTTTATTAAAGATTTTTATTTATTGGGGCACCTGGGTGGCTCAGGGGGCTAAGCCTCTGCCTTTAGCTCAGGTCATGATCTCAGGGTCCTGGGATTGAGCCCCACATTGGGCTCTCTGCTCGGCGGGGAGCCTGCTTCCCTTTCTCTCTCTCTGCCTACTTGTGATCTCTGTCTGTCAAATAAATAAATGAAATCTTTTTCTAAAAGTCTAAAAAAATTAAAAAAGAGAGATTTTTATTTATTTGAGAGAGAGAAAGCACAAGCAGAGGGAGAAACAGACTCCACACTGAGCGGGGAGCCCGGTGTGGGGCTTGATCCCAGAACCCTGGGATCCTGACTCAGCTAAAGGCAGGCATTTAACCAACTAAGCCACCCAGGTACCCCTATTTTTTATTTAAAGTAGAAGAATTCATCTTTGGGACACTTGAGTGACTCAGTTGATTGTCTGCCTTCGGCTCAGGTCATGAACCTGGGGTCCTGGATTTGAGTGCCACTTCCCCTTGCTTTTGCCCTCGCGCTCGCTTGCTCTCTCTCTCTGACAAATAAATAAAATATAAAATGTTAAAAAAAAATTCATCTTTGATTCATTCACGTGAATGGCATAAAAAGAATAGGATACTTGGGATGCCTGGGTGGCTCAGTTGGTTGGATGACTTCCTTTGGCTCAGGTCATGATCCCAGACTCCTGGGATCGAGTCCTGCATCGGGCTCCCAGCTCCATGGGGAGTCTGCTTCTCCTCGCTCATGCTCTCTCTCGCTGTCTCTCTCTCAAATAAAATACATAAAATCTTTAAAAGAAAAAAAAAAGAATAGGATACTACTTGAGACTTTTGGTTTTCTGGGGGGTAATGGGAAGAAGCATCCCTGCTCTTTACCCAGTGAATCTGAAAATGCCCAGCAGCAGACATCGCCTCACCTTCTCTGAGCCCTCAGGGTCCTAGACCCCTCAACGCAGCCACTACCAAGGAAGGGGTCCCTGGCATGGGGTGGGGGGACACCTGAGTCTAAGCTTAGAAGGGAAGAAACACAAAGAGGAAGCTATGTGAACAGATCACAATATGCAACAAAGAAGAGTAGGAATGTGAATAAAGTCCAGAGTCTAGTCTATGGGGTTGATGGTGACTGGGTTTTGAAGGCTGAATAGGAGTTGGTCAGAAAGAAACACAGCAGAGGGCACAGCATAACATCTCAGAACTACTACAGCTAGATTTCTGCTGCCAGGGCCAACGATTCAGGGCAGAATGGTGGGAGACAGGTGAAAATTCAACAGGAACAGGCCATGTCTTCACAGCAGAGCTATCTTCCCACCCAAACAAGAGGTCCCTATGGAGAGAGAAGAAAGGACCCTTCCTGTGCTTGAGCCTTTGAGGACAGGGCCTATGTTTCAGTCACGCCCCACATAGTACGGGCCCATGGTGCCCATTTGGGTACTAAGTTAAGGTGACGGACTCAGGTTTGAGTCAGGAAGATGGGAGTCGGAGTGCTCTGTTAAGGACAGAAAGATGGTGACCGCCTGAGACCTCAGAAGTCTGGGAGTTAAGGTTTAGAAGATGGTTATAAATGCTGCGGACTGCCCACATCCCTGGTCCCTTATTTCCCACCTCACAGTGAAGCGGGTTCTGTCGTACTGGGGAGAAAGAACGAAGCTGGAGACAAAATTGGTGACAGAGCTCCAGCCCTAGCCTCAGGCAGAGACTGCTTTTGCACTTCCTGGAGCATTCTGACACACACGAACACACGTACCAACCAACCCCCCCATCCGAAGAGCAGGTGGGCGCTCTGGGTGCTGGCTCGGCCGTGACTCGAACACCTGCTCATGAAGACTTGGGCGGACTCAGCCAAGGCAGCTGTGTGGGATTCCCTCCTTGACAGGAAGGGCTGGGGGGGCCGCTGGCTGCGGCCCGCCCTGCTTCCTCTCCCCGTCTTTGCTCTAGCCTTCAGGAGGGAGGAGTGCAGTACAGCAGGCTGGGAAGAGGGATGACCCAGCTCTCAGGGGAGGGGTGGAGACCTTGTCAAGTAACTCTCTCCTCCGGACACTCCTTGTCTGTAAGTGGAGGCCATGGACCAGATGTCCAGTTCAGGACGCTTCCTGTGTATGGACATGGACACAGAACCTAGGCAGTAAGGAAGAAATTCAGCGGTGCGGGTGTTCAAGGGACAGGTGTGCACGTGTGCTCGTGCTCTTTCTCTCTCTCTCTCTCTTTCTTGCTGATCTAGAGTCTGGTTCTTCCCATCAAGTCTGAGCAGGCTCCCCGCCTCAGGCAGGCTCCTTGGAAGGCTGTGGCTTGCCTCCTCTGGGAGGGGCTGCTTTGAGACTATCACATCAGGAAGTCCACAGGCAAGTCCCATACAGGATTTTCTGGAGCAGCAACTAAAGGTGAAAAAGCAGACCCTGGCCCATTTGGTCACCTTGTACTAACGAGCGGCTTACCAGGGATTAGTCCCCATCCCCACTGGGGGATGGGCCCCTGGAGTGGATTTCATAAGCTCTGAGCACAAGTCATGTCTAATTGCTATATTTAAGACTCTGCAGAGGTGTGAGGGGCAGTGTGCAAATCCATTCAGCTGGCTTTAAAAAGCACAGAGCAGCTTAACTCATGATTAAGAGCAGACTTTGCAGCCAGAATACCTAGATCTGAATCCCAGCTTGGTTACTTAATCGCTGTGTGGCCTTTGTCATGTTCCCAGGCCTCATCCCTCAAATGAGCCTAGAACACCAGGCCCTACCTCCTAGGGTGGTTATGAGGCTAAACCCACAGTGCTTAGAATAGGACCTGGGACATGCAGCAAGTGTCCTTTGGCACTCATTGCTGTCAATACGGCAGTTAGCATAACCCGCTGCAGGGGGCAAGAAGGGGACTTTCTGTATTGGTCTGAGCATCTCCCATCACTGTTCTCCATATAGAATCCTCTGTTCCTATTCTAAGCAATCACGTCTTTGTCTTCCCTGATGCTCTTCCTTCCCCCCAAATTAAACTCTTTTTAAGATACTCATTCTCAGTGGTTAATTATTCCAATTTTCCTTTCCGCCAAGACCTCTCACCACTTGCAATCCTCCTCTCCCCAAGTCCCAGTGTTCTGGAGCCCGCACAATTGGCTCTGTGCGTCCAAGCTCTGGCCGTAGGCCCACCAGCACAAAGCACCCCTCAGTACCTCTCTGCCCCCTCCCCTGCCCGCAGCCAGGGCCTCGGCGTCTCATCCGTGCTCTCAGAAGCGTCTAGGTAGGTCAGAGGGTGCCATTCATTATGTACAAGCAGAACTTTGTCCTAATTCCCAGCCACTCAGCCAGCAGTGAGACCCAAATATTTTATCAGAGCGATAGGCAGGCATTGGCTCTGGCAGAAGGGTGCCAACAGGAAGAATCCCCTATGAATCGTGAAGGCCCTGTGTTTGAGCCTCGTTCCTGTGCTCTCCTTCCATCTAAAACAAGCCACCCCAAATTTCAGTGGCTTAAAACAACCATGTATTTGCTCATGATTCTGTAATTTGGGCAGAGCTTGGTGGCGGAGGCTCACGGTTGCTCAGTGGGGTTGGCTGGGGCAGCCCGAGATCCCGAGACAGCCTCACCCACGTCCGGTGCCTCAGCAGAGGTGACAGATGTCTGGGGGTGGCCTGCATTTCCCTTTCTCTCATCCACGTCCTTCATCCTGCGGCGTAGTCAGGCATTACAGAGTCGCCGGCCTCTAGAGCGTCAAGCCAGAAGCTCGGGGGACTCCGGAGACTGAGGCCTTAACACCCAGCTTCAGTGGGAGGCTTCATGGGTTGAGCTGTGGCCTTTACCCACTCAAACTCATACGCTGACGTTCTTTCGGTTTTTCAGAATGTGACCTTAATTGGAAGGTCATCATGGAGGAGGGTGGACCTCTATACCCCTTATTAGGAGGCGTTTGGGGCGTCTGGGTGGCTCAGTGGGTTAAAGACTCTGCCTTCGGCCTCAGGTTGTGATCCTAGGGTCCTGGGATCGAGCTCCGTGTTGGGCTCTGTGCTCGGTGGGGAGCCTGCTTCCCTTCCCCTCTCTCTCTACCTGCCTCTCTGCCTACTTGATCTGTCAAATAAATAAATAAATCTTAAAAAAAAAAAGAGGAGGAGTTTGGACATGTCCACAAGGAGAATACCAAGATGGGTTGGAGTTCATGCTCGTACATCTGTCAGGTGCTAGGGAAGAGCCCTGGGGCAGAGACCACCCTAGTGGCTCGGAGGAAATGCGATCCTGACTGCACCTTGATCTTGGACATCTAGCCTCCAGAGCCGTAGGACAACTTTCAGTTGTCTTAAGCACTCAATTTGTAGGACTTTGCTACAACAGCTCGGCAAACAAATCCCAAAGGGAAATGAAGTCTGCCTCTTGGTGGGAAGGGAGCCCTACACGTACAGGGATGGGGGAAGTGTGGCTGTCCTTGCAGACCGTCTGCTCCAAGATTGCCCAAGAGTGGATGGACTACAGAAGCCCAGGTTCTACGCCTGACTGCCCAGAACTTGCTGAGTAGTGTTGGAGAAGCCGTGTGGCTCTCACCCCCTTTTCCTGGACACTAAGGACAAGCTTAGCTAAGATGACCTTTTGGACTGTTGCCAGCTTTAAAACTGGGCTTCCTAAGAGTTCTTTTGTAGCCTGGATCAGTAACCCCTGAAGGTTTGTAAACACGATGGCTGGTCACCACCCTCCCCCCCACTCTTGGTTTCTGATTCTATAGGTCCCGGTGGGGCCTGAGAATTTGCATTTCTAAGAAGTTGGAGCAGTGGTTCCCAGCCCAGTCTGCCAGTAGAATTGCCTGGGGGGCTTTCCCAAACACTAAGGCCAGGGCTCTACACTTAGAGCTTCTAACTGCTCTAGGATCCACACTCTCCGGTGAAGTGAATGTGCAGCCAGAATTGAAAGCCAGGGCTCAAGGAACCCAGACTTTCACAGAAACAGTACAATACAGTTTTTGATGAAGAAAAAGGTGTTCCCTCACTTCCTGAGGTTAAGGAATTTGACTTTTAAGTTCCTGTCACCCCTCCGGAACACTTTGTAACTGCCTCTGGTCCCATATCCCTTGGTCAAGAAAGAGGTGGGAATTCAGCCCTCACAAGAAGGGAGAAGAGGAATCCCTCTTTTCTGCGTTCCCGCCTCAAACAGCAGCACGGACTTGAGGAGGCTCTTGGCCCTAGCACATAAACCTCCCCCATGTGCCTTCAGTAACTTGTTGAACTTGAGTTGAAATAACCCAAACCTACTAGGCACCTACTCTGCCCTTGGCCTTGACAAAGTGAGCCCACAGTTGGGAAGGCTCTGGGTTCGTGTGCTTCATTCTTTGTGCTTCAGCGACCTCAGACAGAAGGTCAGCGGGTTCCATGACACTGAGCTGTAATGACGAAGGTACAGCTAGGACAGGGCATGGCTGGACCCTGGACCTGCACTCACTTGCTGCTAGGAGATGCCCCGCTCCTTGGTTGGCAGAGGGGGATGGGAGCCGGCTAACAGGTGAACCTAATCATCCACAGGCCAGCCCCCAGCCAGACACTGAGGCAACAGAGTGAACAGGGCAAGTTCCGCTGGGTTCCGGAAAGGGAGCAGAGAGGGAAGACGCAAGTGACCGGAAGTTCAAGTTTGGGTAGGAGGGAATGAGGAGGGAGAAGTCAGACCCGCCCTCGTATTTCTTCTTTCTGCTGGGCCTGTTGTGCTTGGGGGGTTGGGGGCAGTGGGAACGACGTGACTGTTGCAGACTTTAGGCTAAGGGAGCGTTGAAACTGTATGGGAAGCTGCCTCAGATTCTAGGATTCTACAGCTTCTTCTTCTTTTTTTTTAAAAGATTTTATTTATTTATTTGATATAGAGAGAGAGATCACAAGTAGGCAGAGAGGCAGGCAGAGAGAGAGAAGGAAACAGAAGCAGGCTCCCGGGATCGTGACCTGAGCAGAAGGCAGAGGCTTCAACCCACTGAGCCACCAGACGCCCCTCTACAGCTTCTTCTTTCAGCAGGTAACAAAATGCCTACTTTGTACTGTGAAGCCTTGGGGTCCAGGGGTGAACAAACAGGCACAGGACTATGGAGAGGCACATTCTTTAGGAGCGGGTGACAGATCTGCCACAGTTCCCAGCTCCAGCTGGGGGGACGCAGAGTGAGTAGGAAGCAGGAGACCTGGCCTTGTGTGGGTAGGCAGGGGAGGCCCCTCTGAGGACCCCTCACTGAAGCAGAGGACAGAGTTAGCCAGATGGATTTGGTTAAGGCCAGGAAAGAGCCCATGGGGAAGCCCCAGGTCTAGCACCAGGTCAGACCCATGGAAAGAACTGCAGGAACGGTGTGGCTGCGGTGGTGGGAGCAGAGATCAGTGACACAGTTGTAGGCAGTGTTGAAAAACGGGTTTACCCCAAAGAGCCGTGGGGCAGCCCCTGGAGGGACGGTAAGAGGCACTGTCGTGACCCAACCTGATGTATTCCTTTCCTAAAAATTCTGAGCCCTCACACATGCTAATCTCATTTGACTCCCATAGCAACCCTGTGCGGGTAATACCTTCACGGACAGATAAGAACACTTGGGATCACAGAGGTCAAGTGTCTGAGTTCACAGATCGGTCCCACTCCTTTCTCCTTCCCCAGGCCAGGGAAACACAGCCAGTGCCCAAGTGGACCAATGGGAGGGGAGTGGTAATGATGATGCCTGGGGGAGGGGCAGGGGGCCTGGGTGGCCTTCCCGTCTGGGCCCTCCGCTCCGAGGATGTCCAGGGCTTCACAAGCAGCCCATCTAGAAGGAGGAGGATCATACCCTGAGGTGTCTCGATGGGAAAATCTGCCCCTCCCCACCCACCCGGGTCTGGACAGACAACACAAAGGAAACGGTCTACCTGCCCGGGCCTGCCCGAGACTACCTAGGAGAGGGGAGGAGCTCAGACCCCGTGGGAGGGCTGAACCTGCCCCGTCTCCTGAAGCGAGGGGAGGGGTAAACTGCTGTGCTCTGATCGTCCACCCCCGGCTCAGGGTCAGGGAATAACATTTTAAAATCTCAGCTAGTAAACAGAGCGGAACTGAAGCCCATGTTTGGGTGACCCCAAGCCTGAGGGCTTCCCCGTTGAACCGCATTCACCGGGTAAACAGAGTTTACTTATTCCCAGGGAGAGCCTCAAAGGCTTGCAGCAGGATGTGAGACTGGCGCAGCCCCTCACCCCAGGTGTTGAGCACTCAGTGGGAGCTCAGCGAAGGTTTGCATGAATGAGAAACTTGGCGGGAGAGGGCTCGCTGCTGAGTCCTGGGAGTGGGGGTGGGGTGGGGTGGGGGTGGGGGCCTAGGCGAGGGAGGCAGGGGTCTCTTGCGGGGCCCATTGGCTGGCAGCCTTCTCCCCAACCTTCCCGGAGTGGTGGGTGTCGGGGCTCCCCAGTCTCACCTGGGCACCAAGCTGCTGTGCTGCCAGGCTGGGGCGTGGAGCCGGAATCTGGCTACCAAAGGAGAAACGCCATTCCCCGAAATGGCAATTCAGAGGACATGAAGCAGCTGCTTTGGATAAAGGATGTGGCAGGCATAAAGGGAGGAAAAGAGGCCAGCGAAGGGGACAGCGTGGACCGACCTGGGGGAGTCCAGATGGGATGGGGGGGTGGCTTGTGATCTCGCTGCGCTTCCTCAACATCCGCCCCCGCAACCCCACTGCGTCACCAAGGGCTGGGGGCAGCAGGCGGCTGGGTGGTGACTTTTGTGAGGTTTCTGGGCAGCCTTGTCCCTCAGGCATGGGGTTTGGGGGGAGGGGCCCAGCCCCAGCACGGCCACCTTTGGCTTCTCTCCTACCGCAAGGGCCTCAGCCAGGGTCTGGGTTGTGGCAATCCCGTGGGACCCCTGCAAACTCCAGGTCATCCATCTCTCTCATTTGTATTTGTATATTTTAATCTGTGCAAGAGAGATCGCTTATACGGTGTGCTTCTGAAGATTAAATCAGATAAGGTATTCATTCCTTCCTATGAGCTTTATGAACTAAAGTGACTATAAAAAGCAAGGGGATTATTCACTCATTCAACAAACACCCACAGAGTTTTTGGGCAATGGAATTGGAGGTTAAGCAGGAACTGTCCAGACAAATCCAACTCAAGTTGCCCTGGGAGCTCTTTGAAAGGGCCACTGAGCTGGATCCTGCGGAAGAAGCAGGGGTTAACCATGCAGAAACGGAGGGAGGGATTCCAGACTGGGTGGGGAGCATGTAAGCGACAGGGAGCCAAGGCACACTTGATGGCCACGACAGAATCTTTTCTTTTTTTTTCTTTTGGGTAATTCTAGCGAAGCCTAACACTCATCCAGTGCTTACTAAGTACCCACAAAATTCTAAGGGCTTCCTGTGTTTCTCACCCTTAATTCTCAGCTCTGCTCCTTATTACCCACACTGGTACCTGATGAGAAAACTTGGGTCCGCAGGAGAAATTAACATCCCAAACTCGTTCTGCCAGTAAATGACCCCTGAGCTTTGGACCCTGTTAGGCTGACTCTAAAAGGTGCAGTTGTAACCACTCACTGTAAGACTTCCTTTAAAAAAAAAAAAAAAAAAGATTTTATTTGTTTTTCAGAGAAAGAGAGCATGGACAGGGGGAGGGGCAGAGGGCGAAGCAGACTCCAAGCTGAGCCAAGAGCCCCGGGATCATGACCCAAGCATAAGGCTGATCCTTAACAGACTGAGTCACACCTAAGACCTCCTTTTTAAGAAGCCACCTTATGATTGGAGGGAGCCAAGTCATAAGAGACTCTTAATCTCACAAAACAAACTGGGGGGGGGGGGCACCTCAGTTAGGCCTCTGCCTTGGGCTCAGGTCAGGATCCCAGGGTCCTGAGATGGAGCCCCGCATCGGGCACTCTGCTCAGCGGGGAGCCTGCTTTCCCTTCTCTCTTTCTGCCTGCCTCTCTGCCTACTTGTGATTTCTGTCAAATAAATGAATAAAATATTTAAAAAAAAAAAAACAACAACTGAGGGTTGCTGGTGGGTGGGGGGGGTGGGGATAGGGCGGCTGGATGATGGACGTTGGGGAGGGTATGTGCTAAGGTGAGTGCTGTGGATTGCGTAAGACTGATGATTCACAGACCTGTACCCCTGGGGCAAATAATACATTATATGTTAATTAAAAAAAAAAAAAGAAGTCCTCTTACTTTTTTCAACCCTCCAAAATATCCTTTCAAAGCAACATTTCCTTTCCTTAAGCATGACACCCCCCCAGGGTGCCTGGCTGGCTCAGTCCTAGAACATGAGACTCTTGAACTCAGGGTCATGAGTTCCAATCAAAAATCTCAATTCCTTTAGCTTTTCGTAAGAGGGTTTCTGGCTTGAGAGAGTCCAGAGTAAGGTTAGAAGGACACACAAAGAAGAGTCAGAGGGATGTATTTAGGAAGGGGCTGAGGCCTAGATTGAACTCAAAACCCGACCAAAAACTCTGCATCTCAGCAATCCAAAAAGCCCCAGCAAGGAGTTGGAAAAGCAAGAGCAGAATTCGGGCTCAAAGAAGCATCTTGCTTTCTCATAGCCAAGGCTAGTTTCCTTACAGAGTTTACTTCCTCCAGAGGAAAATTAAGGCAACTTTGATCAGTGACTTCCTTGGCTTCCCCTGCCCCTCACTTGAAAACAGCGGCAGAGCATCCCCTTTAAGAGACAACGTGGGGCGCCTGGGTGGCTCAGTCGGGCAAGCACGTTTGGCTCAGGTCATGATCCCAGGTTCCTTCTCCCTCTGCCCTTCCTCCTGCTCTTGCTTTCTCTTTCTCTCTCTCAAATAAATAAATAAAAATCTTTTAAAAGGGGGCACCTGGGTGAGTCAGTCGGTTAAGTGCCTGCCTTTGGCTCGGGTCATAATCTCAGGGTCCTGGGGTCTAACCCCACATGGGGCTCTCGGCTCAACAGGGATCCTGCTTCCCCCTTTCTCTCTGCCTGCCTTTCTGCCTACTTGTGATCTCTCTCTCTGTCAAATAAATACATGAAATCTTAAAAAAAAAAAATAAAGTAAATAATAAAAATTTTTAAAACAACAACAAAGAGACAAAGAATGTTCCAGAGAAAGGGATGGTGGGGAAGGTAAGCCTATAAGTCTCAATCAGACATGGGAGCCACAAGCCTGATGCCCTCCAAACCTCTGCTTGGACTTCTCTCTCTCCTTTTTTTTTTTTTTTTTTTTTTAAGATTTCATGTATTTATTTGACACAGAGAGAGATCACAAGTAGGCAGAAAGGCAGGCAGAGAGAGAGGGGGAAGCAGACTCCCAGAGGGCCCAATGCAGGGCTTGACCCCAGGACCCCAAGATCATGACCCGAGCCAAAGGCAGAGGCCCAACAAACTAAGCCACCCAAATGACCCCTGGACTTCTCTTTAAAAAGAAGTCTGATGGGCACCTGGGTGGCTCAGTTGGTTGGGCGACTTTAGCTCAGGTCATGATCCTGGAGTCCCGGGAGATCCCCTGCTCCATGGGGAGTCTGCTTCTCCCTCCAACCCCCCGCCCCACTCTCGTGCTCTCTCTCTTTCTCTCAAATAAATAAATAAAATCTAAATAAATAAAAAGAGGTCTGACGAGGCATGTCATTCTCAGCACTCATCACCACAGCCTATAATCATTCCCCAGTGATGTGGCTGCTTTCTTCCCTAACTGCGTTTCATCTGCCAACCCCATGATGCCTCACCTCATTGTTTACCTTTACCACTCGGCTCCTTCAAGGTAAGACCCCCGCAGCCCAGAGCATGGGAAGGAGGCCATCTGGGGGGGGGGGGCTGCACGCCCACTCTGGTGTCTGTGACTTCGACCCCCATGGCCCTCCTTGGCTGGGTGTGACTGACCTGGCCTGAGCTACACCCTAAATCCTACACAGGCGATCTCCTTCGGCTTCTCAACCTTTGGATGCCCTAATCCGTAGTGACAGAGCTTCCCTTTGAATTATAGCACTCAGGGTAAATCATTAGATGGCTTGTGCTAAATGGTGTGGTCCTTCTGGAGAACATTAAGCCTCAAATAGGGTGGGGGTGTCGATAGGAGGACCCTGGCAGCCTCTGAAAGCGGAGCCAAGAAATGGAGCACATCGATTCGGCCATCTGCAGACGAATCCGCGCTCAAAGATGGTTTGCAGGACTGAGGGAGAGGAGGTGGGTGTGTCCTGAGACTCCGTCTGAGTGACTCGTGCTCCTGGAGCAGAAAGGATGGCCGAGAGGGTATCCAAGAATGTCGCGATCGAATCAAGGGCTTTATAATCTGAACTATAGCTGGTAGCCTGGGAAAGCCTCCCCAGAGCAGGGCAGGGTCGTCGCACATTGTGCTCTGAAATTGTGTTTTTAGGGGCACCTGGATGGCTCAGTCAGTGAAGCATCTGCCTTTGGCTCAGGTCATGATCCCAGGGTCCTGGGATTGAGTCCCGCATCCGGCTCTCTGCTCCGTGGGGAGCCTGCTTCTACCTCTCCCTCTGCCTGCTGCTCCCCCTGCTTGTGCTCTTTTTCTCTGTCAAATAAATAAAATCTTAACAAATAATAAGAATAATAAAATTGTGTTTTTAGGGGCACCTGGGTGGCTCAGTGGGTTAAAGCCTTTACTTTCGGCTCCGGTCATGATCCCAGGGTCCTGGGATTGAGCCCCACATCAGGCTCTCTGCTCAGCAGGGAGCCTGCTTCCTCCTCTCTCTCTCTGCCTGCTTCTCTGCCTACTTGTGATCTCTGTCTGTCAAATAAATAAATAAAATCTTTTAAAAAAATTGTGTTTTTATATCTCTTGAATCAGTTGCCGGCATTTTAAAAATTGAGAGGTCTAGGGTCTTAGTAGAATGTGAAATCCTCGATCTCAGGGTCATGAGTTCGAGCCCCATGCTGGGTCTGTGTAGAGCTTACTTTAAAACTTTAAAAAAAACAAAAATTAAAAATTGAGTAGTCTGACATAAAAATTGGGATTTCCATCTTCTCTTGAGAAATCTTCAGATCGGGCAACACAGGGCCCACATGCCTACAAGGCACCCATGCAGTAAAGCTGAGCAGCCCTTCACATGGGGGTGCGGACCTATAGGCCACAGGCCTCACCACTTTCCACCATCTCCCAGACACTGAGGCTGAGGACCAGCGGCCATTTAGGACAACAGTGTTGCTACTGGGTTCTTTTTTTTTTTTTTTTAAGGTTTTATTTATTTACTTGACAGACAGAGATCAGAGATCACAAGTAGGCAGAGAGGCAGGCAGAGAGAGAGGGGGAAGCAGGCTCCCTGCTGAGCAGAGAGCCCGATGCGGGGCTCCATCCCAGGACAATGAGATCATGACCTGAGCCAAAAGCAGAGGCTTTAACCCACTGAGTGACCCAGGTGCCCCGCTACTGGGTTCTTATACCAGGCTTTGCTTCACCCACTGGTGTTACCTCAGGGTCCCAGGGACACGTGAATAAGGCCCAGGCACTGTCCAAGGAGAAGGTGTCCTGATAAAGTCCTGCTCTTCCTCTTGCTTGACTTATTCACTTACACTTGGCACCTAGAATACTCTTTCCCCCACTCCCCTGCCTGAGAAGTACCTCACCCGTTTGACCGTCACCTCCTTTGTGAAACTGTCCCTAATGGCTCCAGGCACAGTCACTCCCTCCCTCCACTGTGCCCCCTGAGTTCTGTATTTTAGTTGTCCCTCACACTAGACCAAGAGCTCTTTAAGCCGGAGTCCACAGCCAAGAGGCCTCTTACCCTGGGGCCCAGGGCCTGACACAGAACGCTCCTTGGCTCGAAAGAGGTCACTCTGTGGAAAAGTTTTAACGTGAACCGAATAGGTCTACACTGGGGAGGATATGAAAATAGAAAATCATAGAGGTTGAAGCACTTCGGATGGAGAATGGGCAAGATTTGGTAAAAGCATTTTAGACAAGCAATTCTAGGTAATTCTGTTGCAAGTGGTTCATAGACCACTCTTTTATTATTTTTTTTAAGTTTTATTTACTTATTTGACACAGAGAGAGAGAGATCACAAGTAGGCAGAGAAGCAGGCAGAGGGGGAGGGGGAAGCACGCTCTCCACTGAGCAGAGAGCCCAATGTGGGGCTGGATCCCAGGACCCTGAGATCATGACCCTGAACCAAAGGCAGAGGCTTAACCCAATGAGCCACCCAGGTACCCCATACCACTCTTTTTTTTTTTAAAGATTTTATTTTTTATTTATTTGTCATAGAGAGAGAAGCGAGAGCAAGCACAGGCAGACAGAGTGGCAGGCAGAGGCAGAGGGAGAAGCAGGCTCCCTGCCAAGCAAGGAGCCTTATGTGGGACTCAATCCCAGGACGCTGGGATCATGACCTGAGCCGAAGGCAGCCGCTTAACCAACTGAGCCACCCAGGCATCCCCCCCATACCACTCTTTTAAAACACTGTTTTAAGATTTTGAGTTTAGGTATGTAAGATAACCATGGCCAGAAATAGAAACATCTGGAAGGGTGTCCTGGCTTTTGGAGCAAGCTAAAGAATTTGGTTTCAAGCATGCTGAGCTCGAGATGACAGTGGAAGAACCAAGTGAAGGGTACCTGTAAGAGCCAGAGAGAAGACACGGAGGCTCAGATTGGAGACCTCAGAGGATGCTGCTGACTTAGGTAACACCTGGAAACTCCTTCAGGTGCCTCTGAGCGTGATCGAGAAATCGGAGAAAGAAGATAGAGATGAGAAAGAAGATATAGATGATGAATATTGGAATATTACAATGACGAACATTGGAATATTCCCATGTTTAGGGATGGGTGGAGGAAACAGTGTCAATGGCAGGGATCACCATTCAGAGAGGCAGGTGGAAATATAGATTTGGTATAGGATTTGTGGAAGAAAGGTGGGAAAGAGAAGGGAAGAGGGGAGAAAGGAAAGGAAAGTGGGCAATGTCATTTATTAAGTGTCTATTTCATGCCAGGTGCTGAGATAGACACCTGTCTGTATTTCCTTGTTTAATTCTAATTGGATTCTCCATCTGGACCCCCTTCAGAGTTGTTGGCACAGCAGTAGTGATCTTTCCAAAGCACAGCACAGATCGCTTTGCTCTCCTGCTTAAAACTGTTCTGTCAGTCCCCTGTTGCCATCAGGGTAGTCGAAACCCCTTCCTGTGCTTCTATAGCTTTTTTTTTTTTTTTTTTTTTTAAACAATTGCTTTATAGAGATTCAATTCACATACCATAATTCACTTTTTTTTTTTTTTTTTTTTGATAGAGAGAGATTGAGCACAAGCAGGGTTTGGGTAAAGGGAGTGGGAAAGGGAGAATCTCAAGCAGGATCTATGCTCAGCATGGAGCCCAATGTAGGGGCTCGATCCCACAACCCTGAGATCATGACTTGAGCCAAAATCAAGAGTTAGACGTTTAACTGACTGAGCCACCTGGGCACCCCAAGTTTGCCTTTTAAAATACACAATTCAATAGTTTTTAGTATATTCACAGAGTTGGGCAACCATTATAACAATCAGTTTTAGAACATTTTCTTCCTCTTTCTTTCTTTCTTTTCTTTCTTTTTTAAATTTACTTGTAAGAGAGAGAGAGAGAGAGAGAGAGCACAAGCAGAGGGAACACCAGGCAGAGGAAGAAAGCAGGCTCCCTGCTGAGCAAGGAGCCCCATGTGGAACTTGATCCCAGAGCCCTGGGATCACTGGAGCTGAAGGCAGACTCTTAATGACTGAGCCGCCCAGGCATCCTGAACATTTTCTTTAAAAAAAAAAAAAAAAAAAAAAAAGATTTTACTTTTAAGTTATCTCTACCTCCAACATGGGAGTCGAACTTACAACCTTAAGATCAAGAGTCACACAGTTGGGGCACCTGGGTGGCTCAGTGGGTTAAAGCTGCTGCCTTCGGCTCAGGTCATGATCCCAGGGTCCTGGGATCGAGCCCCACATCGGGCTCTCTGCTCAGCAGGGAGCCTGCTTCTTCTTCCTCTCTCTCTGCCTGCCTCTCTGCCTACTTGTGATCTCTCTGTCAAATAAATAAATAAAATCTTAAAAAAAAAAAAAGAGTTGCACAGTCTACTGACTGAACTAGTCAGGTGCCCCTAATTTTAGGATATGTTCGTTACACAGAAAAGACAGCCATGCCCATCTTCTTTTTCTCTTTTCTTTCTAAAATTTATTAATTTGAGAGAGAGTGAGTGTGTGCAAGTGGGAGGGAGGAGCAGAGGAAAAGGGAGAGGGAAAAAAATCCCAAGCAGACTCCCTGCTGGGCACAGAGCCCCTTGTGGGGCTCCATCTCACCACCCTGACATGAGGACCTCAGCCAAAATTAAGCATCCCTAGAAGTCACTTTCCAATTCCCTCTTCCTCAGCCCTGGCTCCTAAACTACTTTGGTTTCTGTGGATTTGCTTAGTCTGGACATTTTCTATATATGGAATCCTATGACATGTGGCCTCTTGTGACCAATTTCTTTCATGTAGCAAAATGGTTCATAAATGCCGTAGCATATATCAGTACTCCTTTCCTTTTTATGGCCAAATGCTGTTTCATTGTATGGGCATATACTTCATTCTGTGTATCCCTTCATCAGTTGGACACATAGATTGTTTTCAGTTTTGGGTCATTAGGATACTGGTACGAACATTTGTCTTGGCCTGGATGTAAATTTCAATTTCACCTAGGAGTGAAATTGCTGGATCACACAGTAATCTCTTGAACATTTTGAGGAACTGCTAAATACTTTCCCAAGGTGGCTGTACTGTTTCACAACCCCACCAGCAAGGATGTGGCCCAATTTCTCTAAATCCTCACCAACACTTATTTTTCCATGTTTTTTAATCAGAGACTTCCTAGTGGGTGTGAAGTGGTATCTCATGGTGGTTTTGATTTGCGGTTCCCTGGTGACCAATGACGAGCATCTTCTCATGTGCTTATGGGCCATTTCTACATCTTCTTTGGAGAAATCTCTATTCAAATCCTTTGCCCATCTTTAATGGGTTATATTTTTATATTGAGTGTAAGAGTTCTTTATAATAATCTGAATACCAGTCTCTTATTAGATATATGATTTGCAAATTTTTTCCCATCCTGCGTGGTGGTGTTTCACTGTCCTGATAGTGTCCTGTGAAACACAGAAGTCTTTATTTTGATGAAGCCCAACTTACCTATTCTTTGATTGCTGATGCTTTTGGTGTCATATCCTAACATACTGTTGCCTAATCCAAGGTCATCGAGATTTACACCTTATATTTTCCTCTAAAAATGTTATAGTTTTTGCCCTTACATTTAGATCTATGATCCATCTTGGGTCAATTTTTTTTTATATGACGTGAGGTAGGGGTCTAGCTTCATTCTTTTGCATGTGGATATTCAATTGTTCCAACACCATTTGTTGAAAAGACAATTCTTTCGTCCATTGAATTGTCTGTAGTCTTTCTCAAACTGGTCCTCTCTCAGTCCTGTGGCTCATCTTCTGCCCTATCCCTTCTCCATCTCCTGTCCGACTAAATGATTTGTATTTTCCCAAATGAGCCTTTCTTACCTCTGGCCTACTTCTCAGCATGCTGATTCTTTTACTGAAAAATCTCTCTGACCTTCTTCCCACTTTACCTGGATATCTTCTCTAATTATCTGTCAGGTCTAGGCTTGGATATTTTATTTTCCAAGAAGCCTTTCCTAAGACCCCAAGAATGTTTTAGGAAGAGTAGTTCTGTGCTTCCAAAACACCATGTACTTAACCCCAACAGGGGCATTTTTGTGTGCCTGGCACATAGTAGCCGCTCAGTAAGTGTCTGAGGAATGGATGCATCCCAGAAGTCAAGGAAGAAGGTTGTTTCAAGAAGGAACACTAGTTAGTATTGTGTATTGCTGTGGAGAGTTTAGGGGAATGAGCTCTGAAAAAATGTCACCGGGGTTTTTACTATTTTTGTCATTACAAATAGGGAAGAGTTTCCATAGCATTGTGGATGTAGAAGCCAGTAGGGGGTGAGGGTTAAGGAGTGAATTGTTGATGAGAAAGTGAAGTTTTAGTTGCAAACTGTTTATGGCCAAGTTTGTGAGGAAAGGATGAAACTAGATGGGCACTATGAAACGGCTTAAAGGGGTAGAGTTATGGGCTTAGTTTTATTGCTATCAGTCCATCTGCCACTTTCCTGGATTTCAGAGAATTTGACTTCTAATGAGAGCCACTTTCTTGGCTTCTTATGTCAATTTTAGGGACACCCCAGGATTTCCCCATTTACCCTCCTACTGCCACATTTACACTCCCCCCACCTCTGTGTGTCAACATATAATTGTGTATATGCATACACACAAACAAAAACAGCATCCCCCCAAATCTAAACATTGTGGGGGTGATTGAGGCCTTCACCAAGGTGGGGTAAGCTGTATCTGCTCCCAGAAAAAGATGTCCTATAAGAATCACTTGTCTGGGTAGAAGAAAAGAAGGAACTGGTCTCTTAACATCATGGCGGCACCAAAAGAACCATAGAGCCTTCTCTCTCTGCCCCTCATTCCCTGGCATCTCCCCTATGTCAGTCAGATAGGCTTAGAATGGAATGGCTTCAAGACTTTAATTTCTTTTACACCCTTATTGATTTACCTCCAACTCTGAACTCCTTCCATATCTTTGGCATTTTGCTTCCAGAGATAAATATGCCTGATTATAAGACTGCCAACCTGATTAGCCTTCACCACCAGCCTTACGCAGCTCACATCATGCCCCATACTTTTCAGAAATATCTCCTGATTCATCTGCCCTTCGAAGAGATGGCCCAGCAAGGCGAAGCTGGTACAGTACTGGGGCATTCCCTCGGGGTCGTAGCCCAGCTCCACTTGCCCCTTCTCCAGGGCGTACTTTCCATCCACGATGGTGCCTGTTAACACTTGCACTTTGCTCAAGTTCGCCGGATGGTTCAAAATGATTGTCAGGTGGTTCCCTGCACTAACATTGTGGGTCCAGAAGAATGATTCATCCAGAGTGTAGGCTTCCCAGGGGAAATGAACATCAAAAACCTTCATATCTGTGAAAATGGCTCCAGGTGGGTTGTCAGGAATGTAGGGGTCCTTTTTCGGAGCTGGCCTGGCCTTCTGGGTGTCATTAGAGATGTGGAAGAAGAACCTGGGGTAGAAAAGGAAAGGTCTGCAGATGATTGGGTTTTTCTGAGCTAGGAGGGTACGGAAGTGGGGGATCAGCCTGTCAAGGGGCAGTTCCTTATAGAAGAGGAGGAGGAAATGGGCCAGGAGTGGGAGGTCCTTGCTGTGAAAGAGTTTGCCAAGGAAGCCCAGATTCGAGAACTCCAGGAGCACCCATGGGTCAGACCTCATGGTGTTCACCTTCCAATCAATGTGGGTGATAAAGTTGGGGGCAGAAAAGACATTGTCCTCCAGTAACAGGAAGTATTCAGAGAGACTTGTGGCAAAGCTCATGAGGAAGGCGTGATCTATATTCTGCCTAGAGTAGAATTCCCCATGACGGGCCTCCTTCCTCATGTCATCCACGGACGGGTAGACATCAGGCGGAGCGTGGATCAGTAGCAGCTGCCCTGCCAAGATCTGTGGGCTGAAGAGGGTTGAAATACGAAGAATGGTTTCTCTGAGCTGGGTGAGGTCAGAATGTGCCAGGTGGACCAGCACCATGAGACGTTTCTTCTCGTTCTTAGAGGAAGCACGGAACAGAGAGACCAAAGTGTGCAAGAGGCTTCTTTGATGTGGTTGTGGCACTGAAGAAATCCCCACTGTCAGCCATGCTGAGGAGAGGCAAAATAGGGACAACTGTCAGGGTCCATTGGGTTGATGATAAAGGTGGTCAGAATGCTCAGGTTGGGATGCTCTTTGGGACCTTCTCTATTTCTTTCTTCTCTCTCCTATTTCCACTCTATTCTCTCTTTTGGTAGAGGGGATGCTTAGATCATTGCTACTCAGAATGTGGGCCTTAGTCCAGTAACATCAGTCTCATCTGGAAGCTTATTAGAAACGCAGAATCTGTGTTCCTAGATAAGCAGAATTTGCATTTTGACTGTATCACCAAGAACCTAACATGCACGTTAAAATTTGAGAAGCACTAAACTAGGTGATGCTACTTTAGGGGACCCTTTGAGTCTTCTTTGAGCCAGAATTTTTTTTTTTTTTTGAGCCAGAATTTTGTAGCACATGGTTTACACACTCAATAGATATTATAGTTATTATCATTCTTTTTGTTTTATCTAGTTCATCTTTCTAAAGCTCACCTTTAGGTGAGAGGAAAAGTACTTCTTCATAAGTTAGGAGTCCTGATTGTGTGACTTTGGGCAAGGCCCTTTACTCCTGAGCCTAGTCCTGATCCACAAAACAGAGGGGTTTGGACTCTGACTCTAAGGCCTCTTCTAACCTAGATGTTCTCTAATGCAGTGACTCTGCCTTCCTGTAACAATTATCTTTTCCCTCCTTCTCCTCATTCTTGATATGCAAATGTCATGGTAGAGAGGGAATTGTGTGCCAGATTTAACTATTCCTCAGCACCGTCCTGCCTTTTTTCCTCTCTCTTCTTTCCTTCCTAGCTACCATACTTCTCTTGATGTCTTTACTTTCACTAGGATCCCCCATTCTCCTCCTTAGAACTCACGTTTTCTTCTCTGCTGAACCGTTTTAAAATATTTGAAGGTAAGATTCTGCCAGTCTTCTAGTGGTCTCGGTTCTTTCCTTTTGTCATAACTGTCCTCCTAGAGCATTCACAAAAGGCAAAACATGTACCTCCTTTCATAAAAAGAATAGGCTTTAGCCCCTAGAGGCTTCTCATAAGAGAGGGAATGGATCACTGTCCCTAGAGTGGGCCCAGCACATTCTCAGGATGTCTGACCACTAGCCAAAGTGTTGAGGGCTCCAGCTCTATTTGCTCTCTTCCTTACCTTAACAAATACTGGGGGTGGGCAGGCAGCTTCCTTATGGACCATGGGTTCAGGTTCATATTCCAATTCCCTTTGGAGCATCTTGCTCTCAGGTGAAAAGGCACAGGTGTTCTGAGGAACCACCTGTCCACACCATTCCCACCCTACACCCTCGATTCCCATATGGAGAAGCAAGGATTGCTACCTGGCCTTTGATAGTCATCTCGTTCTGATCATGTTCAATTTCCTCCGGGACTTTCAAAGTGATGAAAAGCCACAGGAATCCGATGCTCACGGAGGTTATGAAGCTGCACCTGATGGAACACCGCATGGGGGCTGTAGGGTGTGGTTCCTATAGCAAAAAGTCAACACGGACAGCAGCTGGGCACTCTCTCCGTCTGTCCATGCTTAGAACTTCTTCCTCCCCTGGAAGCTTTCCCCCATCCGCTCCCCCATATTCTATTCTTCCTCCTCCTCATTGTTAACTTATTACCAAAGCCTGCTTTTTATCTGAGCTGGGAACAATAGCCTTATTCCCTGACCGAAAGGAATGTCACCTGTCCTGCGACTTCCGCTGCCTTCTCATCATAGGTTTGTTTGGAGATTCAACGTTCCCAAAGTTTTCTCTTCTTGAAATGATAAGGGTCAGCTGGGGCTTCAATGATAAGGCTGTTTTATCTTGGAAAACAGATGCCACCACCCACCCTTGCTATCTTAAAAAACAGCAAGTTTATTACAATAGCTGAACTTGAAGTACTGCTAAGTTCTAGACAATTTGGTGCCTTTCTTCCTTTTTAATAAAGGATATTCCTTAACTTATTCCAATCTTTAATCTTATTCACATACCTTGATCAGAACGTGATTCTGTTAGAGTAAAAAAAAAAAAAAAAATCCTTTTGTAAACGTTAGGCTTTGGACTTCAAGCTAATTCAACCTCAAAAGCACTTGTCTACAGCTTTCTTTCTCTGTTTCAGTGTCTTTTCTCCCGTGAGAATGTGTTTCCCTGATTGTTTCTAAATGATCAGAGGAAAGGCTTTAATATGCCTCATCACCTGCTCTTGATTCTTTCCCTTTTTGTTCAACACACAAAAGAAAAGAAATGGTAGTGGGTAATTTCTGTGTTCCTGAGGCTGTAATATTCTCGAATCTTCCTGTTTTCTGGATCCCTGCCAGTGCAGTATTTCCGCAGAGCTTAACACGCTCCCTTAACCTTTTAGCTTTTTGATAAGAATTGTAAAGAGAAAACTTATACATGGTAAAAAGGCTTCACAGAGTAAACTTTCCTATTTATTTATTTGACACAGAGAGAGAGAGCACAAACACGGGGAGTAGCAGAGGGAAAAGCAGGCTTCCTGCTGAGCAAGGATGCTGACACAGGGCTCAATCCCAGGACCATAGGATCATGACTGAGTTGAAGGCAAAAGCCTAACAAACTGAGCCACCCAGGCATCCCAGAGTAAACTTTTCTTACCTAGTTGCCTTAAGTCAGGACTTCAAGTCAGTTAGGTGATTCACATACAAACCACTTGATGTCAAAGAGATCAGCTTCTTTCCTCCAGAACATAAATACAAAGATACATATCGGATTAAAAGGCTTTACAATGACAGCTGAAGGAGTTCACGGCCATAGCCATAGCCCGTTCTCCTCAGCTCCTCCTGGGTCACCTACCAATCGCAGCCGGAGGACCACTCTCCTGTAGCCCTCTGAGTTCCACAGACTTCTGGACGAGGCAGGAGAGAGAGAAAAAGAGAGCTGTGGTGCAGAGGACCAGTCACTGCAGGCACAATGACAAGAGAGGGTGAGGCCAGCAAAGCAAGTCTTCTAGCTTTGAGCTAAGCCCCCTCTGTGATGTTACTCTTGTGTCCTCTTCACCTACAGCCCCACCATCAGAGCAGGCACAGGACTCACCAGGGCACAGGTGTACATTTCAGAACTGGTAGCTGGTATGATGCATTCCAAAGACCAGCACCAGCATCTTTTAACAAAGAGATGCCAAGAACTACCAAACATTCCCACCACGGTGCCCTCTACTTCCCTGAACCTCAATGCCGTATTCACCCCTTCTAGTGGTTGTGCCCTGACTTCCACCCCCTTCTCACCGTCTCAGATGCTTAACCCCTGCAATGAACCCTTTCTCTTCTGTGTTACTCTCTTTCTCTCTGCTCTGCCATTCCTGTCATCTTGACAAGGAGCTCTACTATATCCAGGTGGGAACGGAGGCAAAAAGCAAAATCCCTCTCAAAATTCATGGTCTCTTTGAATCCTGCCCATTCCTCTGCTACCCTAACACAGCAAAACTCCTCGAAAGCCTTGCCTCTGTTATGTCGTCCCACTTCATGTCACTTTTTCTCTCCTCTTACTCAACCTCTCCGCAACGTTTCACGTGGTTGACTACTGCCTCCTCCTTGAAATACTTTCTTCCCTGACATCATTCTTGCCACACTGATTGTTCTGTTTCTTTCCTGGCTCATCCTCTTCCCAAACTGTCAATGTAGGAGTGTTCTAGGGCTCTGTCCTTGACTCTCTTCTTCCTACATGCTCTCCCTGCTGATCTTATCCAGTCCCATGGCTTTAAGTACAAAATATTATATATGTGTGTGTAACTATATATGTATATACAGTACATGTATGCATATTTATAGATGTGTATACATTATATCTACAGGCTTATGTAGATATAAGCCTGTGGATATATACATATATATACACACACACAGATAACCCAGAGCTGATCTTACCTGCAACCCTGACCCCTTATCCTGAGCTCCAGATTACCTGACTATTGTACACCTCCATCCGGGTGAAGAGGAGGTATCTGAGCTTTAACAGAACCAAAATAGAAACACGGATTCGACAAACCTCCCCAGTGTCTTCCTCCCCAAGTTTTCTGCATCTCAGTAAACAGTACTACCCTTTGCCTATTCACTCAGGGGAAGAATGTACAAGTCATCCTTGATAGCTCTCTCTAACAGTCTACATTCAGTTGAATTAGCCCTGTTACCTTTTCCTTCAAAACGTATCCCCAGCATGAGCTTTTCTCACCCATCTCTACTGCTACAACGTGAGTCTGGTCCACCGTCATCGCCTGCCTGGACTATTGGAACCGCCTTCTAATTGATTTCTCACTCCATCCCCATTCTCCTGCAATCTACTCTCCATGTGGCAGAGAGATCTTTTATTTATTTGTTTGTTTTTAAAAGATTTACTTATTTTAGAGACAGTGTGGTGGGTGGGTAGGAGGGCAGAGGAAGAGGGAGAGAGAATCCCAAGCAGAGTCCCTGCTGAGCCAAGAGCCTGACTTAGGGCTCTATCCTACCATCCTGAGATCATGGCCTGAGCCAAAATCAAGAGTTGGACACATAACTCATAACTCATAACACATAACACATAACACATGAAGATGATGTCTATTCTTAAGAGTTTGTATGAGGATTTTAAGAGACCATTCTCCCAAGTGCTCCCAGAAAGACCTTTTAAAATTGTAAATCAAATGCTATCCCTTCCTGGACTACATTCTCCAAAGGCTAACCATTGAAAGATGAGATCCAAACTCCAAAATCCAAACTCCAGACCATGGCCTACAAGATCCTGCCTGATCCAGCCCTCTGCATGCCTCTTTGACTCTATCTCCCTCTACCCACTGGTTTTTTCTGGGGAAGGGGCATCATCATCCCTTGGATAGTCTAAGCTTTTTGTCTCTGTGTATGGTACTCTTCTTCTTGGAGCTATTCTCCGTAGACTTTCCAAGAGCCATCTTCTTCCCAACATTCAAAATTTGAGCCCAGATGTTTTTCTTCCTGCCTCAGGTCACTGTGCCTAAAGTAGCCACTCACTCACCAGCCTCCTATCACTCTGTCACATATTTTCTTTTCTTTAGCATCGGTTTCTACCAGAAACCGTATGTGTTTATTGCCTGTCTCTATCCACTGGACTAGAGCATAATCTCTTGAAGCGTAGGACTTTGTTTTATTCAATGCTATGTCTACAGTGCTTTGCTTGGTAGTTGGCCCAGAGAACATGCTCTGCAGCTAGTTATCATCTCATTAATTATCAGGCATTATGTGATAATGGTGAATGATCATATATGTCTTCAACAGGCACTGTGCTAGGTGCTGGGACCGTGCAGTATGCCAGAGAAAGGCAATGTGTGGCCAATGGATAGAGCAGATGCTGGACTCAGCCTAGGCAGAATCTGGGTTCTGCTAAACTTATTGGCTGTGTGTCCGTAGCTAAATGACTCAGCCTCTCTGAACCCCAGTTCCTCATCCAGAAAATGAAGATGATGTCTATTCTTAAGAGTTTGTATGAGGATTTTAAGAGACCATTCACACAAAAATGCCTAGCACAGCTAGCATTCAGTAAATTGAACAACTATCGTTTTCACCCATGACAGCACAGTCATTATATGTTTACGTATTTACAGAGTGGGGAAAGGGCAGAGGGAGAGAGAGAATCCTAAGCAGGCTCCATGCCCAGTGCCGAGCCTGACGTGGGGCTCGATCTCACGACCAAGATCCTGAGCAGAGCCAAAATCAAGAGTTGGATGCTTAACTGACTGAGCCCCACCAGGCATCTCAGCATGGTCTTCTTTTCCCTCACCCTTGGGAGAGCATCTTACTTTAATTCCTAAACCTTCACTCCAATTTTCCTTTGAGATTCTTACACTGAGGCACGACACTTTGAGGACGCTTCCGTGTCTTGTCATTTGATTTCCACTTCTCTGAGGGCTTTAGAGGAGACAGAAAATAGAGGGAGGTGGGGGAGTAAATACTGAAAAGCACCGACATCCCCCAGGTCCCTCGTTAGCACTGCATTTATGAGGAGACCAACTCTGACACCAGGCCTGCTGCCATGGTATGTCCTGGGTGTGGGTTCCGGACTTGGCTGAAAATCAGAATTCTCCTTTAAGCCTGGGCACGTGAGCCTGTCCCACGGGGTAGGGATGGGGCAGGAGCCCACCCCCATTCCAGCATTTCTCTCTGGGTGCCTCAGTGAGTGATCCCCCTGGCAACCATTGTTCTTTCAGAAGGTCTGAAGTTCATCATCCCCCTGGCCTCTCCAGGACAGGTGGCCCCACACAGCTCACAGCAATCACACAAGCCCATTTGATTGGCCCACACACTGTTTTTTATTTTTTATTTTTTTAAAATTTTTTCAAAGATTTTATTTATTTATTTGACAGACAGACATCACAAGTAGGCAGAGAGGCAGGGAGAGAGAGGAGGAAGCAGGCTCCCAGCTGAGCAGAGAGCCCAATGTGGGGCTTGATCCCAGGACCCCTGGGATCATGACCCCAGCTGAAGGCAGAGGCTTTAACCTACTGAGCCACCCAGGTGCCCCTGGCCCACACACTGTTTTTTAAAAAATCTGTTTGAAGATTGAATATTTCAACACAAGGGGAGCTTGTATAAAAACCTAGACTTTTGGCTTCTCTTGAAAAATTGCAGCTTTCTGCACCCCCTGGCCTGATGGGTGATGGTCCCCGGTGACTGGACATGCATTCTCCCTGTTTGAGACACCACCTGCTTGACTTTCCTGTTACTTCTGCCCCTTGAAGCATGTCTTCGGCCACTGCTCTCAGTCAGGCCTTGGGAGACTGTAAGGCGATGTTAGATCCTGGTCTTATACTGGGCACCCATTTGGGATAAGGTGCTACAAAGAGGCGGCACAGAATCATCCCTGGGGTTGAAGTGCCATGGTCAAGGGTAGGAAGAAAACGAATAGAGGGTTGCAGACAAGTGAATGATAAACAATGAAAAACAAAAATGAGGGAAGAGATGATGACCAATTTTGTATGTGATGTGGATAACATTCTGCAGCGCTTACAGAAGACATGAGGTGGGGCGGGGGAAGGGGCAGTGCCCCAAATTCAAGATTAGACGGGTATGTGTAGAGAAAACTCACTGCTTGATCTGTATCATCTTGAAAGCTTCCCAAACAGCAGGAAAAACAAACTGCACCCTTGTTCAAATGGAGGGTCACAGTCCATTAATGGTTTATACAACCAGCTTCCGTGGATCTTAATTAGCAAGGAAGTACGTCACTGTGTGAGGGCAAGTGCTGTTTTGTGAAACTTGTATTGTTTTGTGAAAGTCTTGGGATATAAACAAAAGTCCTGGAGATCACAGTCAAAGTGAAGACACTGTGGCTTAGGGAAGAGAATGGCTGTGTGTTGGCCCGGGAAGGGCTGGGTAGGGGTGACAGCTTTAGAGAAATCAGCTTGGTGTTTGGGAAAGATCAAAGGTTCTAGGATCGCCATTCCTGTTCTGACTCTGTTATTATCTATGTGACTTTGGCTCATTAACCTTGCTGAGTCTCATTTTCCCCCTCTGAAAAGCAATGCCACTAATAGCCACCTACTTCACCTTGTTGATGTGTCTGAGAGACTCTGAATTACTCCCTGCCGCTGGCCCTGTCTCGTTCATGCTAGGGCAGAATTTCTCTCGTTGTTCACCTATCACCACTTCCGGCCAGGGGAGAGAAGGAAGGGAATTAGCATTTAGTGTGTGAGACCCTGTGCGGGTCACTCAACAGGATCTGGCAGAACACTGCGCATTTCCAAGGAGCATGGCAGATTTGGGAGTGCTCCCTGAAGTTCTGACATAATTCCTGTAGAAGTCATTTTCTTCCTGTTGGAAGACTTTCATCCCGGATATAGGGAATTCCAAACATTCCAGCTATCCAAGGCCATACAGTGTGCTGAGAGGGACGCCTCTGTCCCCAGACCTTAGCTGCAGTCTTGCTGCAGAATGAACAGAGAGGGCGTCTCCCTCTCCGCCTCTCCACTTCTCTCCTCAGCACAGTGTTGTTCCACAGGAGTCCTGGGCCTCTAAAGTGGTCCAACCAGAAAGGGAGGAAACACCCTGAAGCCCTAGTGCGGGTGACTCTGGCCCTCCCCACCCCTACGGGCAGGGCTGGCCACACCGTGGGAACTGCCCTACTTGCCAGTGTCTGTTGGAGGCTCCGTGGTCCTGGAGGGTTTAGCCCTTTAGGCCCCACACCCAGGCCAACCAAAATCCTGAATCCTGGATCCCCTTGGGCTGAATCAGTAGAGAAGGGATCCCAGGACTGGAGAGGAAGAGGAGGTGGGGAGGAGGAAGAGATATTTACTTATTAGGTAAATAATCCAGAATCCAGACCCACCTTCCCAGGAAAGCAGCCCAGAGATGAGACCCTTGTCCTGGGGTGGTGAGCTGATGTGAAGAGACAGTCCCCTTAGCTGGGGGTAGGGCAGAGGATTGAGCAAAGAAGCCCCACAGGAGAGACAAGCCAGTAGAGGAAACAGTATTGCTGGTTCCAGGAAAATGAACAGGGCAGGGGATGGGGGAAATGGATTTATCCCATTATATGCCCCCTCCCCCCGCCGCCCGGCACATACTGATCTATTGTGGAGGCCAGATTCTTTTCCTCTCCAGCCCAAAGTTGCATCCTCAGCCAGCAGGAGCCACAGACGCTCAAGGCCTTTTTCCGTCCCCTTCAACAAATATTTCTGGGGTTTCTACCACGTGCCTGCCGCCAGGGCTAGCGGCTTCCAGTCTGGAGGAGAGCCATGTATAGGGGAAGAAGGCGATGTTAAAGACAATTACAGAGTTATGAGTGCAGTAAGAGAGTAGTAACGAGACGCTGTGGGAGTACACAAAATAAATAAAACAGGGAGGCCGAAGAGTCTGCAGCTCATCTCGAGATCTCAGAGTTTGTGAGTTCCCACACAAAACACTCCAGGACACCCAGAGTGGGGGAGGGAGGCACAGGGAGAGAGAGGATGGCATTGAATTGGCGGAGGCGCTGAGACCGACTGTGCAGAGGCGGGGAGGAAAGGCCCGTGCACCGGGGAATTTGGGGGAAAGGAGAAAGAGCAGAGGATCACCAGGGCGGGGAAGGGAAGGGTGGTGTTCGAAGAAGTGCAGCACTCGGAGGGCGCAGACACCGGAGGACAGGGCGGAAGGCAGGCGCACCGCCGACACCCGGAGCTCTGGAAAGTGGTCGGAGGCGGCGGGCGGCAGACGGGGTGGAGAGCGGCCCCTACACGTGCGCTACGTGCTGCGCGGGCCGCCGCCCCCTCCCTGGCTGCTGGGGAGTCGGGCCGCCCCTCATCCTGGAGTCCAGTCCCCCCGCAATGAGCTGGGGACTGGCGAAGGGGGGAGGGGGTGGGGGCTGGGGAAGGAGAAAGTCGCTCCTCCGGCTTGCAACCCTGGAGCTTGGCCGTCCTGTAGAGGCGACCGGAAGGAACGCGGGGAGCGCCTCATCACTAGGCGGGCGGATCTAGGGGCGAAGGCTGCAGATCTGGGGCGCAGGCCGGGGGCGGAGTAGGATCGCGCAGTTTCGGGGAGTGAGGCCTGGAGACCAAGGGAGCCCGATGAGGATGGAGACCGTTAGGAATGTATCCGAAGCACTTGGGGCTGCACAAACAGGGGTGGTTTGGGGGACGGAGGCCCGGGTGGGGCGGAGTGTTGTCCAAGAGTAAGGAGGGGGTTCCTGGAGACGTGGCACTCCGAACGGGGCTTGGTTCCGCTTCGGGCGCCTGGGCTCCAACCCCGCTCTCCCCCGGTAAGCCGGACCGGACCCGCCCAGGCCTGGCACCCAGGCCTCCGGGAGCTCCAGCCCTGGGACCTCCGGACCGGGGTTACCCAGGTCCGGCCTCTGGGGCGTCCGGCCAGCCCCAGACGAGACAATGCGGCCCGGGCCCCGCCCCCGGAGGCTGATGCGGCCCCGGCCGCGGCCAATCAGCGCCTGTGGCTAGGCTCTTTAAAAAAAGAAGAGCCGGCCGCGGTGTGGCTGTCAGCTGGCGAGGGATCCCTCCGCCCATGTAAACACACATCATAAAGGGCAAGGGAAGCGTCTGGTGCGAGGTGGGGGAGTTGTCGCCTTGCGGGAGAGCCCTTTGGGTCCCCAGGTTCCCCTCACTACCCTGGCAACCGCCCCCTCCCTCAACGTCACATCGGGTCCGTGGGGAGCCAAACAGCTGCTGCCAGATCTGGGAGCAACAAAATCTCATTACTTAGGGTCACTACCGGAAATGGAGAGAGCTTGGGAGTTGGGAGCGTGAGGGAGTCCTAGTACACAGCCGAGGGTTGGGAAAGCTTTTCCTAGACTCCTTCCAGTGCCCCTCAGTTAAGTATTAGTCATTACTGATATGTCCCTAGAATTGCCCCCGAAATTATACCTATCCGGGTTGAAGGATGCCAGTGTTAAGTGTGAAAATCGTCTTAACGCTCTCCCAGGAAAGAGCACATGACAGGAAATCAACTGCAGCGAGACCCTCAAAAGCATACATACTCTCGGCA
Source organism: Mustela nivalis (assembly GCF_964662115.1). Classification (NCBI taxonomy): domain Eukaryota; kingdom Metazoa; phylum Chordata; class Mammalia; order Carnivora; family Mustelidae; genus Mustela; species Mustela nivalis. The sequence continues at coordinate 42,547,880 of NC_139035.1, read as the reverse complement.
AAGAGCAACAGTGATTCTTCTCCCCCAACATTTTATTATGAAACATTTTCAAATATTCTGCAAAATTAAAAGAATTTTGCAGCGAATTCCTCTAGACCCACTACCTAGGTTCTACCGTTAGCATTTTATTAGAACTTACTGTATCTATCTTGCATTGAAGACTTTTTCTCCAACAGGATGCCAGCTGCCCCCTGGCTTAAGTGCTGTTGCAGTGTGGAGCCAAACAGGCTCACCTAGGTCTGAAGCCCTAGAGAGCTAAGACAAGCAGTACCTTCTGTAAAGGACCTTTCTGAATTCTTTTTTTTTTTTTAATTTTTAATTTTTTATAAACATATATTTTTATCCCCAGGGGTACAGGTCCCTTTCTGAATTCTTTTGGGACCAAGTACTTCTGGGAAGAGTTTATTGAAGAGGAGTCTTCTCTCCTCCCCTCTTTTAAATTGAAGACTCCTTAAGGATAAGAGAGATTTCTTTCTTCTAATGAATCTGAAAGCAGAACTAGGACTATGTTGACCCAAACAGTACTTTCATGGGTTTAGCTGATTTCTGGATAAGAAAGATCTTTTTTTGTGTTGAGGTCCTACTGGTTGGATAAGAGAGATCTTTTTTGTGTTGAGGTCCTACTTGTTGAATTTCCTCTTTTCTGGGCAGGACACTAGGCACTCAACCTGTCCCCCTACCCTGATGCCTCAAAAGTGTTCATATCTCTTAAGGTTATGTAACCTCTCTGTGCCTCCATTGCTTCCTCTGCAAAATGGACATAATAGGGGATGCCTGGGTGGCTCAGTCAGTTAAGTGTCTGGCATCGGCTCAGGTCATGATCTCAGACTCTGGAATCGAGTCCCACATCGGGCTCCTTGCTCAGTGGACAGCCTGCTTCTCGCTCTTGCTCTGCCGCTCCCCCTGCTCCTGTGCTCTCTGTGTCTCTCTCCCTCTCTGACAAATAAATAAAATAACATCTTTTTAAAAAATGGACATAATAGTACCAACCCAACAGGATGGTTCTGTAGATTCAATGAGCAAATATACTAACACACTCAAAGCATTTACAACAATGCTTTACACACAGTAAGCATTAGATAATGGCTATCATCATATGCAAAAACTCCAGACTTACACCTCCACTTCAGATTCATACTATTCAGCCTGTAAAATATTTCCAGCTGTACCAAAGACACCTCAAACTCAACAATATCCAAAATGCATCCAGAACTGAACACATTATCTCCCTCCTCAAATTGATTTCTCCTGTATGTAATCTAGGGGAATGTCTCAGCAATGCCAATGGGCAGAGCAACCATTCAGGCACGTACCTTGGACGCCTGAATCATCCTCCATACCTTACTGTCCCTCCCCAATTTATCACTGAGTCCTAATTTTGTCTCCTACATTTGCACCCTTTCTTCTTAATGAATAGCACCACTGCCTTAATTTAGGCACCATCAGTTTCTCATCTAGATTATTTTTAAAGTCTTCTGCTTCTCTCACCACCGCCTCCTTGTTCTATTGCTCAAGGATCACTCTTTTCCCTGCCTCTTCCCAAAGACAGAGTCTCTTTTCCTTATGAGCTGTATGAATTTGTGTAAACTTTGAACCTGTGCCTCACTTTCCATCTGTAAAATGGAAATAAGAGTACCTACCTCATAGGGCTGCTATGCAGATTAAATGATTACTCAGACAAAGCACTCAGAAATGGTTCCCAGGATAGCAAGCGCTCAAGAGTTGGCTTATTATTAACATTAAAACGATTGTTTTCTCCCCTCCATTTTGTTCTTGCTTTCAAGCCTCTCCCCCTACCTAGAAGATCCTTCTCCATTATGCCGGACACTTTCTGCCCCTCCCCAGGTTTTACTAAGTGTATACACTTCTATCATGGCACCTACCAGAGTGTGCCGACATGATTGAATAACCCACTCAAGTGTCTGATCTTCTCCACCAGAGTATTAACTTCTTGAGGGAAGGGACTCTGGCACGTAGTAAATGGTCAATAAATGCTGGCCTGACTGGACTGTAACGATCAACTCCATCCCCAGGCTAAAGGCCCCGGCCCCGCCCGATTCAGGGGCGGGGCCGAGAGCTCGGCGCGGAGGGGGTGTGGGGGAATGAGTGGGGGTGGGGGTGGGACTCTTTTTCCTCGCCGTGGCGGCGGAGGCGCACGGCGTGGGGTAGCGGCAAGACGTCTCGGAGGAAGGCTGAAAAAGCCCCAGGTGCTGCCGTTGCTAGTACAAGTCGGATTTGCTGTCGCCGGAGCCGCGTCTGTACACGTCTCGGACCGAGCGCAGCCCGTCGCCGCGGTCCCGGAGCCCAGCCAGTCCTCACCCGTCTCCGACCGGCGGTGATGGAGCCGGCCACCGCGCTGCCCCCGGGCCCGCGCCCGGCGCTGCCCCTCGGGGGCCCGGGCCCGCTGGGCGAGTTCCTGCCTCCCCCCGAGTGCCCGGTCTTCGAGCCTAGCTGGGAAGAGTTCGCGGACCCCTTCGCTTTCATCCACAAGATCCGGCCCATAGCCGAGCAGACTGGGATCTGTAAGGTGCGGCCGCCGCCGGTGAGTCACGCCGGCACCCCGGATCCTGCTTGCGGCTGGGGGAGGGAGCGGGGACTGGCGGGCCGGGGAGGCCCGAAACGCGGCGGGGCGGGGAGCGGGGTCGCCCTAGATGCCGCGTCAAGTTTGGGGCTGCCCCAGGGTCGGAGTTGAGGCCGGGGGAGGAGGACGGGGCTTCTGCAGGGCTGGAGAAGAGGAGCGTGGGAGAGCGGGCGCTTCGGTGGTGCCACCCCGAGGGCCCGGGCGACGCGCGGCTCGGGCGGACGGGTGTGCAGCCCGGCCCGGGGTTCGGGTTCGGTTCCGGATGGAGTGGCGGCCGGGGTGGGCGCGGGGATGCTTCCTGCCGGAGGCCGGCGGCGTCGCGGGCGAGGAGGGCGGGCGCCCGGCCCGGCGCCGCTCCGCGGGCTGGGGCTCGCCTCCTCCCCCGGGGTGCGGGGGTGTGTGCTGGGTGGGGGTGGGGGACTTGCGAGTTGTCGTGCGCGGAGGAAAGTTTTCAATATGGCGGCGGGAGCCCCTGGTCCTTTGTGTGGTGGCGGCGTCGGCCCGGAGAGGCCCTCACCTGGGCGCCCCACCCTGCAGGCGGGGGCACCCCCCTGCCCCCCGGGCCCCGGGCCTCCTGCTGTCCCCTGGGCAGAGCTTGAGGAGGGGGCGTCCAGCGCTGCCGGGGGGCGGGGAGGAGCCGCGGGGCCGGCCCCGGAGCCGAGGTGGTGGTGTGGGGGGCGTAAGTGTGTGTGGGGGCGCTTGGGGGCGCTTGGGGCGCAGGACCGGCGGCGGAGGGCCGGGTGCCCGCCCGCGCGCCCGGCTGCGCACACACCCGACTTTGGGCCGGGCCGCTCGGCTCCCCAGGGAGATCTGGGCTGTGTCGGTGGGGTGGGGGCGAGGTCGTGCAGTAGGGGGACGTGTCAGACCAGAAGACCTCTGGAGGCTTCACGCGCACTTCCCGCGCCCCGCAGCCCGCGGAGGTTGAAATGCAGCCCCACTTCAGCCCTCTGAGCCCCGTTTGAAGCGCTTCGGGCCTGGGGGCTGTGTGTGTGAGGGGTGGGGTGTTGCTGAAGTCATCCCTAACGGCTCCAACGTTCGCTGAGCAGAGCCGGGCCAGCCCTTCCTTGTCCCCCACCTCCGCCTCCACCCCCACCCGGAACTGGGTGCGCGCCTACACCCCTGTTTTTTTGCCCACCTTGCGGATGGTCCGAGTCCGAGTTGGCCTGAACCGTTGGGATGGGCCTGGACGGGCTGGAACCGTTGGGAAGGATGTTTAACTGCTTTTCCTACAGTTGAAGAATCTTCTCCCCACCATCCTCCCCACCCCCCCACCCCACCCCCACTCCTACCCCCGCTCCCACACCCGCTGGAGGAAGATTCCGCCCCCCCCCCATCCCTTTCTTTCTTAAGCTTGCTCTTTGTAATGACATTTGGAGTTGCAGGGGTTCTGTATGTAATCCTTCTGGTTTGGAAAAGCAGTTTTGAGGGAGATCTCTGTATGTCTCCTTTCTCGCGTCTCCCATCTCCTTCCCCCCCAAATTAAAACACAGACACCACACTTTGGTTTTTCTTGGACAAGTTTGAAGATGGAGATGAGACCTATGCTTCAGAAAATAACTGCTCAGTTAGAATGGGGGAAATGTTTGAAAATAGAACCATTTGTTTCAAGAAGTGGATAAGGTTGGTTCTTGTTGCTTAAGGGAAGTGTATTTCTTCTAGAGTGCAAAGAGGCCTGCAGAAGTTCTAGCCGGGACATATTAGAGCTAAGGTTTTAATTCTTGAAGAATAGGTCATGTTTCAAACATTTAGCAGTTTGGCTTTATGTCATATGCTAGGGAGGGTGAATGTGAGTATTGTTCATTTGCATTAGTGAGATTTTATTCAGAAATCCGGCAACTTGATTAAGTTCTTGGTAACCAAAATGTGTGGAGTCGGGTTCCTAGGAGTGAGAGTTGTCCTCCATGTTGGTATTGTGGTATACTAGGGCTGGGGTAAACCCTTTATTTTACTTTATTATTCTGTGCCTTTTGTAGGGCCCTTTCCCAGAAAGATAGTGTTGGCTCTGGTTAGGTTTGGCTACCCATTTCTTCATCTTGGCTAGGGTATTAATGGTAAGCTTTGCAAAATGTGTGATCATACTGCCTTTTCCCATTCTGAATGCCAGACAGACATGATGGCCACCATTTTGTAATGAGAGTAGTACATTCTACAGCCTGAGAAAGGGTGTTAAGTAGGCACAAATAATCTACAAACATAACCAGTGCTCTGTTTTGGAGACCTCCTTTGTGTGAGGGGGGCTTTCTTCCTTCTTTGTTTAACAAACTCCTGTGCCAAATGGAAAGAGTTTGTTGTTGATATAACCACAAAAAGGGAAATCTTTCCAGAAGTTGTAGCTCTTGAAGAAGGGTCTTGTTGGAACAAAGGTTTCTTAAGGGATGTAAACAGTCTTTGTTTTAGAAACTGTTCTGTTTTAGAAAGCTGTGAACAAGTGGTTTCATATAGTTGAAATAAAGCAAAAAAAAATCCAAGAGGTATGAAATATTGTCCCTGGTATAGTTATATAATGCCTGTGTTTCTAGATGGTTTTTGTTCTCTAGTTTTTTGGAATACAAGTGGCTGTATTAAAATGGAGATTGGGTCTGTTGGTATTTGTTGTTGGGAGAGTAGGGGAAGAATTATAAAGCATTTCTATTTCCTTTGTTCTTATCTTTGTATCTTTAATTAATGTTACTTACATAGTTTCAGTTTATAGCTGCATTCTGTGAGGGTCCTAAACTGTTTTGCTTCTGAAAACTTGGGGTTCACAGAAATTTGTGAAATTTTAATAAATGTGATATAAGGTAATAAATTAAGAAGACTGTTAAATCCTGAGTTAAAAGTTTAAAGAAGGAAATAAATGTCTCTCAAATGAAGTATGTAGGATAACAAGTCTTATTTCCTGGGCTTCAATTTTTTTAACTTTACAATTAATCTGACTTCTGGTTTGCTACCTGAAAAATGCACATTTTCATTTCCTCCTTGATGTGCTTAGATGTCTTTTTAAGGGCAGATTTTCCATGTTGCTTTGTGGTATTTGGAAGTGATTAATTTTAGGAGTGTTAACTATTAAGCAAAAAATAGGTTGGCTGCTCAGTGATACTTACCGAGTCTCCCAAGTTTGATTGGAATATATTTGATGGATTTAATAACTTTGTTGCCCTCAAATGTCTAACATTTGGCCATAGATAGTCAGATTCCACATAATTTTTTTTGGCAGTGTCCAAAAATCAGGGATTTAAATCAAACCCCGGATGGGCACAACAGACACATTTTTTTCAGCTTTAACTTCCCGTGGGTCATTAGTTTGATCCCTTCATCTTCATAGGCAAAGTGTAAAACTTTGGAGTATTTTAATGCAGTCAGCATCTTTGAGTGAGCCTGCTGGTTCTACCATTAGGAGCAGGGAGGAATTTAAATACACATTTCTTTGTATGGTTAGAGGTGTTAATGATATGGAGCTCATTTACTCTCATTCCAACCTATCAATCTCCCTAATTTTAGGTTTGATTGACTTTGGCCTAACTCTCTCTGTTGTTTTCCCAGTTCCTTTGGTGTCTCGGAATTTTTCTCTGGTTGGGATTCTTTAGCCACCTTAGACCCTTTACCATTTGGAGAAAAGGCTTATCAATCAAAAACATCCTTGAGTGAAAGAAAAACTTATAATTACTTTTTAAAAAATAACAGCTTTATTGAGATATAATTCATATATACCATGTAATTCATCAACTTAAAATGTAACACGTAGTAGTTTTAAGTAGTTTCAGGGCTGTAAGACCATCATCACAATCAATGTTAGAACATTTTCATCACTCCCAAAAGAAACCCTGTGCCCACTTGTAACTGCCTTTTAAGACAAATTTAGGACTGTGCTGCTCAGAAGAAAAACTTTTTTCTCACTAACTAGGAGACTGGATTAAGTCCTTCAGGTAGTTTGAAAGTGTCTGCCTTAACAACATAAAAACAAAATTCATTTGTTATTAGTCTTTGAATGGTTGTTTAGCTGAATTTGACTTTGCTAGTAGTAAATGTAAATTGGTTACACAGGGAGCCACGAACCTATCCACCTAGCTGTGACTTTTAGTGAACTGATCAACAAAATTGATAGATTTTTAGAATAGAATGTGAGTGGTGTTATGAATACATGAGCCAGCTCAGCTTAAGATTCATACCCCACTGGAAAAATTTCCCTACCATTGATTATAGGATTTGTTTAAGCATGCAACCTAAACCTTTTTCAAGAGCAAAATGAACTGAGAATTACCTTTGAAAAGTGTTAATGTTGTGGTAAAGCTAGGGTTAAAGCTTTCATTATTGAGATATACTGATAAGAAAAAATTTAGAAAAATGTATTTAGCCCTCAATTTCAATCTTTGTCTCTGAGGTACTTAATTTTCTTTATGATGTGTTAGCCTAAATTTAAGAGTATTTCTGTTTGATCAGCAGAACTTAATTATTTGTTTAATTTGAGGGACAGAAAATTCAGGATGTTTAGGATACTTTAATATGCAGGTAGAAATCTTCCAGGGAGAGAGTTTTCCTTCAGAAAGGAAAAAAAGGGGTGCCTGGGTAGCTCAGCCTTTAAGCTTTTGCCTTTGGTTCAGGCCTTGATCCTAGGGTCCTGCGATGGACCCCTGCATCAGGCTTCTTGCTCAGCACGGAGCCAGCTTCTCCCTCTCACTCTACCTGCTTGTGTTCCCTCTCTCGTTCTCTCTCTCTTTCTGTCAAATGAATTCTTTAAAAAAGCACAGGGGTGGGGTGGGTGGGGGGAGGTGCGTCTGGGTGGCTCAGTGGGTTAAGCCTCTGCCTTTGGCTAAGGTCATGGTCCTGGGGTCTTGGGATGGGGGCTGAGCCCTGCATTGGGCTCTCTGCTCAGCAGGGAGCCTGCTTCCTCCTCTTCTCTCTGCCTGTCTCTCTGTCTACTTTCTGATCTCTGTCTGTCAAATAAATAAATAAAATCTTAAAAAAAAAAAAAAAAGAAAATACCATTGCAAACTACTGGATAAAAAAAAATTGAATCTGGTTTATGTGCTGTAAATGGGATATTTTTCTAGACTTTTGTAACTTCTTGTTTTAATTGGACCATATTAAAGGTTGGCTATAGAAAGGGATAAAGGGAGAACTTATGTACACCACCCCGCCATGAAACTGCTAATTAGGTTCCTGGATTTGGGTTCCAGGAAGCCTACTTGTGTTACCTCTTTCCAAAGGCTATATATAAAGGCTGTATATAGGTTTAAAAAAACCAGGAACCTAGAAAATCCTTGCTTTCCTCGTTCTACAGATCTTTCAGCTTGATTTGTGTTGAGTTAGTAGTGTGATTTTTTTTTCCTTCCTAAGAGAATTAGATATTCTGTAGAGTTTCTGTAGATATTCTGTAGAGATGCTAATAATATAATTAAAGTATAGAACAACCCCCCAAAAACCTTTTTTTTTTAAACCAATCTAAAAAAAAAAAGGTTAAGTGGGATAATTGTTGGGAATTGAAAGGCTCTCTGTACTTTTCTTTCTGAAATTTTAAGTTTGAGTCACTTGAAGAGGCATTACCAGAGGCTAACTGATGAGTTTAGGGTAAGTGGGTGAGTAGAGTGATACTTTGGAAAACCTAACACTTGGGCTTCTCCCATTTTTTTTTTTTTAAAGATTTTATTTATTTATTTATTTGACAGAGAGAGATTACAAGTAGGCAGAGAGAGAGAGAGGGAAGCAGGCTCCCTGCCGAGCAGAGAGCCCGATGCGGGACTCGATCCCAGGACCCTGAGATCATGACCTGAGCCGAAGGCAGCGGCTTAACCCACTGAGCCACCCAGGCGCCCTCCCATTTTGTTTTATATTAAAGTTGAGAGGGGTGCCTGGGTGGTTCAGATTATTTAAGCGGCTGTGTTGGGATTAGGGTCCTGGGATGGTGGAGCCCGCTTCTCTCTCTCCCTTTGCTGTTCTCCCTGCTTGTGCACGTGCTCTCTGTCTCTCTCTCTCTGAAATAAAATCTTTTAAAAAAATAAAGTTCGAGAAACTTATAACTGGATTTTAAAATGTAATTTGTGAGAAACTTGTTGGAGACCTGAGAATTGTATGCAGCATACCAAGGACTTTTTTGTTAACTGCTGTGTCTTAGCATGGAAAAAAGTTAAATGAGATGCTACCTTCATAACCTCCAAAAATTCTTCCAAAAGTGCTTCTTTTTCTGTCATTAACTATTAGATGATTTCTGTGGTGAATGTGCTTTTTATACAATCCCCGTGTTTATGAACCAGAGTAATGAGGAAAAGCCGCCACCAGGGCACTGAGACATTTCTGTTCCATAATTGTGCCATGTTTGGAATTTGACTAAATGCATTCTTAAAAGTCCTTTTGTTTTTTTAAACATTTCATTGTAGATCATTCCTCTAAAAAGTTTCTATCATTGTCTTATACCTTAGACACTGTCTACAGTCATCCCATCTGTTTTTGTTTTGTTTTGTTTTTTCTTTTTTTCTCATTTACCTTTCTTTCTGGACAGAAAGATTACTTTGTTCTGCCAGAGCTCACTTCCAGTGTGTAAAGTCAAAGATTTTTATTATGAAAATACGCAACCATACACAAAAGCACAGAGAATGTAGTCCCTTTTAGCTATTTTCCTGGATATAGAAGAGCAGAAAGCAGATTAGTAGCATTGGGATTAAGAGTAAGCTAGTGCCTTCAGTTAGTTATAAAGAACAATTTTGCCTTATGAAGGGTGTGAGTGAGATTTGGGCAGTTAGGAATGGGGTTTCTAGCCTTTAGTGAGTGATGGTTTCTTTACCCAATTAGAATGGGGATTGTATTTCTCAAATTTTTTTTTTAAGATTTTATTTTTAAGTAATCTCTGTATCCAGTGTGGGTCTTGAACCTACAACTTAGAGATCAAGACTCATGCTCTACTGACTGAGCCAGCCAGGCACCCTGCATTTCTCAGTTTTAAGCAGTGGCTTTGTTGCTTTATTACACATTATTGGAACCTGTGCAGAAATTTGACCATCTTTGGTCAACTCTTGGCACCCAGAAGTGTGGTGGTGGTGGTGGTGGTTGGAGTAGGTTGGAGTAGGTTGGAGTAGGTTGGAGGGCATTCTCTGCAAGCATCCTTCCATTCTTTCTCTGTCCATTTCTGTCTGCCAGGCTAGCTCAACTGTTCTCTCCCTTGGGGGACAAACGGTGGCAGTGCAGCTACTTCCTTATAACATGGCTTGGGATAAGCATGTTTAAAATACTATTTGCACCAATTACAATTGCTATAGTGGAAAAGAATCTGAAATTTCTCCTGGAAAAGGAGTTTTAAGGACATGAGAATCAAAGGGGGCTAATTAGTTGTTGCTTAGGCTGTTAGGTTCGCTTTTCTGTGAAGAGGGGTAGTTTGGCCTTCAGCCTTGGTGCAGTTTCTGTTTTAGCCGAATTGCTGATAAACATTTCTGTGGTGTCAAAAGTTGAAAAGGGACAGTTTGAAAATCAGGTCATTGAAAAATATTTTCTGTCATAAGCCCTTAAAATTTTATTGCTTTCCCCGTCAAAATAATAACTTAATTTCTCAGTAGGAAACAGGTTAAACAACACCAGGCAGAAGATCACATAATTAATGTTCACATTTATTTATTTATTTATTTATCTATAAAGATTTTATTTATTTGACAGAGATCACAAGGAGGCTTAGAGGCAGGCAGAGAGAGAGAGGGAAGCAGGGGAGCGAAAGCCTGATGCGGGACTCGATCCCAGGACCCTGAGACCATGACCTAGGCCGAAGGCAGAGGCTCAACTCTCTGAGCCACCCAGGTGTCCCATGAATGGTTTTTTAGAACTGACTGATTTCATTTCACTTGGTAATATGTTATTTTACAATAGGTGTAAAATTTAAGGAATATTTTGCATGGGTAAAAGTAAGCTTTATCAAGGGGAGTGTATGTGGAATTTTTTTTTTTTAAGGAAGTTTTTTTTTTTTTTTTTTTTGACAGAGAAAGACACAGTGAGAGTAGGAACACAAGCAGGGGGAGTGGGAGAGGGAGAAACAGGCTTTTTGCTGAGCTGAGGTTTGACCCTAGGAACCTGGGATCATGACCTGAGCCAAAGGCAGATGCCCAACTACTGAGCCACCCAGTGACCCTGGATTATTATTTTTTAAGTCTGTTCCTTTATTTTTTTTAAAAGATTTTATTTATTTGAGAGAGTAAGAGAGAGAGAGAGAGAGAGTGTGTGTGTGTGTGTGTGAGAACGAGCAGGGGAGGGGCAGAGGGAGAGGGGAAAGCAGACTCCCTACTGAGCAGGGAGCCCAACTGGGGCTTGATACCAGGACTCCAGGACCATAGCACTTAATCAGATGAGCCACCCAGGAGCCCCTAAAGTCTGTTCCTTTATTATGTAAAAGAAGGAGTCATGTGTTTCTAGATTTTAGAGCATAGGTTGGTAGAGTTCTGAGTCTAATTCTGTCATGACCTTGGACAATGTCATTTTTCTCCAATGTGTGCCTTCTCATCTGCTTTAAGGGGATCTGACACTGACCTAGGGCTGCTGTCCAGATTAATTAATTGATGGGTTGCAAGGAGCTTAAATCCTAAAGCTTTATTTGTTCACTGCTAGGAAGAGTCTGGGAACAGATTTAGTGAGGCAAGAGTTAGTACAAATATGTGTCCCTCCTATTCCCCTACAGTGAAAGAAAGGATTTTTAAAAAGTGAAACTTGAAAAGTAAAAAAACTCAGCATTAAAACTATGATGTACAGAATGTAATTCTTCTTTTGGTCTAGATGAAGCTTGTTTATTCCTAGATATTTTTAAAAATTAGGTTAAAATTAGATTAAAATCTTTTTTTAGGGGCACTTGGGTGGTTCAGTGGGTTAAAGCCTCTGCCTTTGGCTCAGGTCATGATCCCACAGTCCTGGGATCGAGCCCCACATCAGGCTCTATGCTCAGCAGGGAGCCTGTTTTCCTCCTCTCTCTGCCTGCCTCTCTGTGTACTTGTAATCTTTGTCAAATAAATGAATGAATAAAATCTTTAAAAAAATAAATAAATAAAATCTTTTTTTAAGTAGAACTGTTCTAAACTATTTCAGAATATTTGCAGGTGTATATGTTATGTGTGTCTTGTGTAGTATGCATATTCAGGCAAGAGTTTGTATTAGGTGAGCTTTGTGTTAAGAAATGTTTAAAATCATTTAAATCTCTCCTAGTATGAGATGGCTGTGATGTTGTCAAAGCCCTGTAAATGGAGGGCATTTTATCTTACCTAACAATCAAATAATTCCAGTTTTTCCTAAGTAGGAAATTGAGTTATTCGATTGAGTCTTTAATGTAATATTCCACAGTAATTCTTCTTGTAAAATGGGGAGAAAGAAAAGTAAAAGGCGGCAGGGAAGATGTTTATTTTGATCCTCAGGACAGAGCCAGACTGTATTTTTTTCCTTAGTAACAGGCGAACTTTAAAAAAAAAAAAAAAGCTGCTGAGAATTCCCATACAAACCTGGATTCCCCAGTCTTTTGTCCGGATATATCTTGTTATTGGACCTCATAACATTGTCTCTTACGTAGACTCATATATATTGTTTGTACTAGTGGGGTTTTTTTTGTTTGTTTTTTTGTTGGTTTTTTTTTTTTTTTTAAGATTTTATTTATTTATTTGACAGAGAGAAATCACAAGTAGATGGAGAGGCAGGCAGAGAGAGAGAGAGGGAAGCAGGCTCTCCGCTGAGCAGAGAGCCCGATGCGGGACTCGATCCCAGGACTCTGAGATCATGACCTGAGCCGAAGGCAGCGGCTTAACCCACTGAGCCACCCAGGCGCCCCTGTTTGTTTTTGTTTCAAGAGAGAAAGTGCTCAAGTGTGGGAGCAGCAGTGGGTGAGGGAGAGAAAATTTCAAGCAGACTCTGCACTGAGTGTGGAGGCTACTGTGGGCCTTGATCCCACGACCCTGAGATCACCACCTGAGCCGAAACCAAGAGTCAGAGGCTCAACAGACTGTGCCACCTAGGTGCCCGTTTCCTTTTTGTTTGTTTGTTTGTTTTTATCTTGAATCAAGCAGTTTATTTAGTATTGCTTCCTAGATGTATTAAAAACACTTTCCAGTATGTTTAAACAACTTTTAAGTCTTCAAACGTTGAGTATTTTAGTTAGGGAACATGCACCTAGCCTAAGAGTTCTCTTCTGAGCTATGCTCCTTATGTGGCCGTAGGCAGATTTTTGTGCATTCCTGTGCTAATTCATGCCATCTCACTGGCTTGACCAGATTGTAATGTTCAGAGAACTGAAAGTTGAAAACTTAGTGTGTGTTGAGCACTTGGTTGGGGCTTTCATTCAGCTCATATTCCTATGTGGCCTACATACTCCAGACTAGATATTGAAATGTTACCATTTTACTCTAATCTCATAACTCCGAAACAAAGAACAAATCCTTATCAAACCCACACATTTACAAGGTCTTTAAGGCAAGATCCTCCCAGGGGCACCTGGGTGGCTCAGTCGTTAAGCTTCTGCCTTCAGCTCAGGTCACGATCCCAGGGTTCTGGGATGGAGCCCACATCCGGCTCCCTGCTCAGTGGGAAACCTGCTTTTCTCCCTTTCCCACCCCCGCTGCTTGTATTCCCTCTCTCCCTGTTCCTTTCTCTTTCTGTGTCAAATAAATAAAATCTTAAAAAAAAAATCCTCCCAATTTTCTGTGTGGTTGTACCAACTCATCATTAAACCAGATGGTAATGTCTCATCTTTGCCAGTCTCTAACTTGGAGGGAAGAGATGGGGAGAGCAGGATCTCTTAGGATTTGTATTATGGTATCTTAGTTATGGGACAGGGTTGAGGGAGTGGAGATGAGAGAGGTCTACAAAGACAGACTTCAGAGTATAATTTCCATTTTGTAAAATTTCAGATATTCACATATTCAAAGCTTTTTCTTCTCCCAGAGAGGCTCCTATCCAGTGGTATGATGTATTATGGATAAATTGAGACTGGCCACCAGATTTTCCAGTAGGAGGCTGGCTTCGGGGATTTGTGTATGATGTGGATTTAGGGTTTTTAAAAACTGTGCTTCATGAGCTTGGGTGGCTCAGTCGTTAAGCATTTGCCTTCAACTCAGGTCATGATCCCAGTGTCCTGGTATCCAGCCCCATATAGGCTCCTTGCTCAGTGGGGAGCCTGCTTCTCCTTGTCCAGCTCCCCTGTGCTTGTGTTCCCTCTCTCACGATCTCTCTGTCATAAATAAATAAAATCTTTAAAAACAAAAAGATTGTCATTAAAGGAAAAATTGTACTTCATGGCAGTCCATTCTACTGGGTTCCTTTCACCCCTTTTTTTCTCTGCTAATCTGTGGCTTTTCTCCTCTTCATTTATAAAATTTATCTTCAACTTACGTTTTAATTACTTATCAAGATTTTTTTTTTGAGAGGAACGGAGTTTAGAATTTGACTTAGGATCCAAGGTAATTTGTTTTTGGAGATTGGTATCAGCTAGGAAGTGAGAACTTGAAGAGAGCAGATTCATGGAAAGAATACTAGAGTAGGAAACAAAACATTTGCCTTCTGGTGTGTGTTCCATTGTTAATGTGTTATCCTTGAACTGTTAGCTTTAAGAGGGTCCTGACTATTTTCAGAGTTTCTTATTCCATTGAACTTGCCTATAAAAGGGGATGATGCTGGCCCTGCTTTACATAGTGAGTCCTAAAAGAGGTAAGTAAACTTACTCAAAGTCACCTGACCAGTATGTGATGGACTAAGGATTTGAACCTAGAGTTAGTGCACTTAACCACTACTTAGGGGCTCTTGGGTGGCTCAGTGGGTTAAAGCCTCTGCTTTCGGCTCGGGTCATGATCCCAGGGACCAGGGATCGAGCCCCACATCAGGCTCTGCTCAACAGGAAGCCTGTTTCCTCCTCTCTCTCTGCCTGCCTCTCTGCCTACTTGTGATCTCTGTCTGTCAAATAAATAAATCTTTGGGGCGCCTGGGTGGCTAGTGGGTTAAGCCGCTGCCTTCGGCTCAGGTCATGATCTCAGAGTCCTGGGATCGAGCCCCGCATCAGGCTCTCTGCTCAGCGGGGAGCCTGCTTCCTCTCTGTCAAATAAATCAATAAAATCTTTTATAAATAAATAAATAAAATCTTTAAAAAAATCCCACTACTTATATTGCCTCATATATCCATTGTAAAGATAACAGTTAATAGATGAGACAGTTGATGGAAAATTATGAATCTTTTATTACTTTATTATTGGCTGCTTTATTATCTGTTTGTATTATTCTTTTGCTTATACATTCCTGTCCTGGTGTAGGCTACCCTTTTTTTTTTCTGATGTACTCAGCAGAAAACATTTTTGTTACTTAGTTCTTTCTGCTAACATATGACAGTTTCATAGATAAGGAAACTGCTGAGAGAAGTTAAGTGAATTGTCTAAGGTGAAAAAGCCTTTTTTAAAGGTTTATTTATTTATTTGAGAAAGAGAGTGTCTTTGTGTGAGTGGAGTAGGGGCAGAGGGCGAGGGAGAATCTCATGCTGATTCACAACAGTGTATTTTTTTTCTTTTAAGATTTTATTTATTTATTTGACAGAACGAGATCACAAGTAGGCAGAGAGGCAGGCAGGGAGAGAGAGGAGGAAGCAGGCTCCCTGATGAGCAGAGAGCCCGATGTGGGGCTCGATCCTAGGACCCCGGGATCATGACTCGAGCCAAAGGCAGAGGCTTTACCCCACTGAGCCACCCAGGTGCCCCCAACTGAGTGTAGAAGCCAATGCTGGACTCAGTTGATCTCAGGATCCTGAGATCATGACCTAAGCCGAAATCAAGAGTCAGATGGTCAACCAAATGAGCCACCCAGGTGTACCCCCTAAGGTGACACAGCTTTTAAAGGACAGATTAGAAACTTCCAAACCATGGCTTTACTTCCAAGTTCACTGTTCTTCCTTATTATATACAGTGGCTCCCTTAATAAGTCCCACTAATTAGCTAGCTCTTCTCATTTCCTCTCATAGGCTTTTTGGGGCGAAGAGTGGTTTTCCCTAGCTTCCTTCTCACCATCCAAACACAACTGAAGGGACATCAGTAAAATTAGTAGTGATACAAAATGATACTAAAATACCATTTCATTAATTCTTAATCCTGGCTCATCAATTTCAGTAACCACCCAGGTTTAATGGAAGAGTATCCATTAAGCCTTAGGCACCCTGAATGTAGCCCTAACTCCCATCAAAATCATCCTGGACTCCACTGCAGAATTGAATTAGAATCTCATGGAATGCCCACGTTTGGATTTTAAGGCATTCCTCTGGCCTCTGGTCATATTTATTTGTTTATTTATTAAAAGATTTTACTTATTTTTGAGAGAGAGAGAAAAAATGGCGGGGCGGGGGCATGGCTGTGTTAGCGGGAGAAGCGGACTTCCCACTGAACAGGGATCCTGGGAGGAGGGGGAGGACTCATTCCCAGGAGCTTGGATTCGTGACCTGAGCAGATGCTTGACTGACTAAGCCACTCAGGCGCCCTCCTCTGGTCATTTTAAAAGCCATGGTGTGTGTGTGTTTATTATTTTTGAAGATTTTATTTGAGAGGGAGAGAACACAAGTAGGCAGCGCGGCATGCAGAGGGAGAGGGAGAAGCAGCCTCTCCACTGAGCAGGGACCCCAATGTGGGACTCGATCCCAGGACCCTTGAGAAGATGACATGAGCTGAAGCCAGATGCTTAACCGACTGAGCCATCCAGGTGCCCCCCGCCCATCTAGGTTTAAGAACTGATTTTAGATAGTTCCCTGATAAGGTTTAGGCAGCTGTTAATATAAGGAATTCTCTATCTGTTGACTTTGAATTAGCAGAATTTCTCAACTATAGGGCCAGAAACTAGGGACTCCTTTTTTTTCAGCTCTGGTGAATGAAGAAATGAATTGGGTCCACAGCTGCAAAATCCTTTATTTAAAACCTGCAAAAATAGAAGAGTTTTATGGAGTTTGTCCCTTTGATACCCGGCAGCCATTCAGCTGAGGACCAATTTTATTCGGCTGCAATTTCTGCATATTTTACATTAAAGTGGGTTTTCTTGTAAATCAAATTATTATTAAATGTGGCAGTAAATGTGAAATAAATAAGGCAGTTGATGGTGCTGTCTCTACAATAATACCAGCATGGTTTGAGATATATCCCAAGATAAATTTAAGACCTTTGGAGGTAAGACCTATTTATCTGCCATTGTAAGTTGAGCATGCCTATGTGTTAGTGCATCTTTTTCTCTTTCAAATAGGAGATGTAGCTAGCCTTGAAACATGGTCAGAATTATAGCATATTGAGTAGAATTGCATATTGCCCTAAAAATACTAAGTGATCTGGCAGTGATGTATAGAGCAGCTTCCTATCAATTCCTATTCAAGTCCAGACTTCAGTCTTTTACTTCAGATGTGGCTGTTAGGGATCATACAGGTTCTAAAATTATTTCTACCTTTTTTTTTTTTTTAAAGATTTTATTTATTTATTTGACAGAGAGAGATCACAAGTATGCAGAGAGGCAGGCAGAGAGAGAGGGGAGGAAGCAGGCTCCCTGCCAAGCAGAGAGCCCGATGTGGGACTCGATCCCAGGACCCTGAGATCATGACCAGAGCTGAAGGCAGAGGCTTAACCAACCCACTGAGCCACCCAGGCGCCCCTTATTTCTACTTTTAACGTTAGGCTTGCAGCTAATTGTAGCTGGGCTAAATAACTTAAATATTTGCATCTAGTGAAATGAATGGCTTATTATTTATGTTTCTCTTAGTACAATTGCCAAATATGTCTTGATATGGAACATTAAGCAAAAACAAAGATTTTGTAGTCTTTTAGTATCTTCTTAGAGACCTAGGCCATTTGGTAGTGTAGTTACTGTCCCTTTCGTGACCTTGATTTTGAATCTTGGAGTGTCCAGATGTAAAGTACTAAAGTTGTAGAACATGTGTTTACAGATACAGCAAGGCCTTCAAGGTAGGGTGTGGCCTGTTTACCTTTCCCTCCCCTCCGTACCCAGGTGGGTTTGGGTGTTGCTGAGGGGAAGGTTGTAGGGGCCGTGTCCAACCTTTTTCCTCAACCCCTTCCCCTGACAGATCATTTCTGGAACCTTTCTCTGAAGCATGTTATTTTTTCTTAACCTTGGTAGCCTCAATTTTCTCTCAGAAATTGTCTTTTCCTCACTGGGATCCTACTTGGGAAAAAAAAAAAGAAAAACAGAATCAAAACTACTTAATTAAATTTTCTTGGGGGAGAAAATCTGGCAGTATAGCTACTTGATTGTATTGAAGCAATATTTATGCCAGTTATAATTGCTGTAGGGGAGAAGAATCTGACATTTCTTCTGGTTTTATTTGGTGACTTTTGTGTCATGAGGTGTCAATGAATGATCCAAGAGAAATAATGCTCTCCTCTTAAATTTTCATGAGTGATCTATCATGTCAACCTATTTGAGTGGAAGATGATTTATACTAGGGATTTAGCTTTCTTATGATCCTTCCGGGTGATTTTTAAAAGGATGCTTCTAAATAGAAGCATATAATAAGACTTTTGGGAATATGCCAAAAATTTGTATGAATCACCTCAGTACGTAACTTTTTGGTAGGGGTAGACATTTGTTAGGGACTTTTTTTTTTTTAAGATTTTATTTATTTATTTGACAGAGACATAGAGAGCACAAGTAAGCAGAGTGGCAGGCAGAGGGAGAGAGAGAAGCAGACTCTCTGCTGAGCAGGGAGCCCGATGTGGGGCTCGATCCCAAGACCCTGGGATCATGACCTGAGCTGAAGGCAGCTGCTTAATCGACTGAGCCACCAGGCGCCCCTGTTAGGGACGTTTTGAAAGAGTAAGGTCTTCACGTGATCTTGTTATTCTCTTGCTCTTACTGTTTATAAACAAGGTGGTACTTAGTTAGCTTGTTCCTGTAACTGTCCTGGAAAGGAAACCATCTTTCTGAAGTTTTGGAAGGACTATTTTCCATGGTATTTCCACATGGTTTTGACAATAATAAATTTAAGTCATTTAGGGGTCCTACAAATACAGATTATTGTTACCAAGTTTTATTATAAGTGGTGAAGATGGGGTACCTGGGTGGCTCAGTCGTTAAGCCTCTACCTTCAGCTCAGGTTATGTTCTCATGGTCTTGGGATCTAGTCCCGCATCAGACTCCCTGCCCCGTGGGAGGCCTGCTTCTGCCTCTCCCAACTCCCCCTACTTCTGTTCTCTCTCTCATTCTGTCTCTCTCTCTCTGTATATAAATAAATAAATCTATAAATAAATAAAATCTTTAAAAAAAATGGTGGAAGAGAGGGGCACCTGGGTGGCTCAGTTGGCTAAGCATCTGCCTTCGGTTTTCGTTTGCATCATGATCCCAGAGTCCTGGGATCAGGTCCCGTGTGGGCTCCCTGCTCAGTGGGCAGTCCACTTCTCCCTCTGTCCCTCTGCCCCAACACATGCTCTCTCTCTCTCCTCTCTCGCTCCTGAATAAATAAACAAGATTTTTAAAAAGTGGTGAAAGAGGACCTTATTGGGACTGATGCTTAAAAAGTACATGGGGTGTCCCTTTTATACCAGTGTGTTTTCATTTACTAATAGATTCTCCTCCATAGAAATAGTGCTCGGACACTTAATATTCTTGTAAAGAGTCTGTGAAGATGTCTGTAAAATGTAAACTGACAGCTTTTACCAGGTCCTGTCAATTATAGGCATTACAATTTTAACAAAGGTCCTTAATATTTTAGTACAAGTGGTGTTTTTTGTTTTTAATTTATTCATTTGAGAGAGAATGAGCAAGAAAGAACACTAGCCAGGAGTAAGGACAGAGTGAGAGCAAACTCCCCTACTGAGCAGGGAGCCCAACTGGGGGCTGCATCCTAAGACCCTGGGATCATGACCTGAGCTGAAAGCAGACCCTTAACTGGCAGAGCCACCCTGGTGCCCCTTTAGTACCTCCGTTAATCGTTTCTTTATGTTTGCATATGATTAACTTGGTAGTTTCAAGATCTTTTTGGTGGTGGGGTTTTTAGGGAAGACTGGGCTGACACTGGTATACCTTTTCTAAAAAGGTTGGCAGTACACATAAAGGTCAAGAAATCATTGCTAGTGAATAGAGAAAACACTTAAAGGGACCTTTTTTTTTTTAATTCTTTAAATTTTTTATTTTATATAAACATATATTTTTATCCCCAGGGGTATAGGTCTATGAATCGCCAGGTTTACACACTTCACAGCACTCACCAAAGCACATACCCTCCCCAATGTCCATAACCCCACCCCCCTTGTCCCAACCCCCCTCCCCCCAGCAACCCGCAGTTCATTTTTTGAGATTAAGAGTCACTTATGGTTTGTCTCCCTCCCAATCCCATCTTGTTTCATTTATTCTTCTCCTACCCACTTAAGCCCCCATGTTGCATCACCACTTCCTCATATTAGGGAGATCATATGATAGTTGTCTTTCTCCGCTTGACTTATTTCGCTATAAAGGGGCCATTTTAAAAATCTGGATGGATAGAGTTCCTTGGAGGGACAGACTGGTTGGGAATTCTTTAGGGATAAGGATTATTAAGAGTTGTTTTCCAGAGTGTTTTTTTTTTTTTTTTTTTTAAGATTTTATTTATTTGACGGAGATCACAAGTAGGCAGAGAGGCAGGCAGGAGAGAGGGGGAAGCAGGCTACCCACTGAGCAGAGAGCCCCCTGCAGGGCTCGACCCCAGGGCCCTGAAATCATGACCGGAGCCAAATGCAGAGGCTTAACCCACTGAGCTACCCAGGCGCCCCTGTTTCCAGGGTTTGGATTGAGGAAATGACTCTTGGAGTGTTCTTGAGACCTTTTCAGCAGGTCCAAAAGAACTACCTCTTTTCTTTTCTTTTTTTTTTTTTATTTTAAAGATTTTATTTATTTGACAGAGAGAGATGACAAGCAGGCAGAGAGGCAGGCAGAGAGAGGAGGAAGCAGGCTCCCTGCCGAGCAGAGAGCCCAATGTGGGGCTTGATCCCAGGACCCTGAGATCATGACCTGAGCTGAAGGCAGCGGCTTAACCCATTGAGCCACCCAGGCGCCCCAGAACTACCTCTTTTCAACTAAATATATGTAACCAGATTTTCTTGATAGGCTTTAAACCAAGACAATATACTACAGCTGATTGACTATAAAAGAAAATATGAAATTCTAGCTTTTTAAAAAAAATTTTTTTTTAGTATTTTATTTATTTGACTGGGACAGCCTCTCTCAGAGGAACACAAGCAGAGGGAGTGGGAAGGCACACAACCAACGACTTATTTCCATTAGCCAGACATTAAAGAGACTTGTAAAATATATGCAACATAAAACAATGCCATTCTTTTACTTTTTGATTATTATTAAATGAATTTATTTGAAACATTTTATTTTATTTTTTTATTATTTTTTTTAAGATTTTATTTATTTATTTATTTGACAGAGAGAAATCACAAGTAGTTGGAGAGGCAGGCAGAGAGAGAGAGACGGAAGCAGGCTCCCTGCTGAGCAGAGAGCCCGATGCGGGACTCCATCCCAGGACCCTGAGATCATGACCTGAGCCGAAGGCAGCGGCTTAACCCACTGAGCCACCCAGGCGCCCCGAAACATTTTATTTTTTTAAGTTTTAATTTATTTGAGTAATCTCTACACCCAAAGTAGGGCTCGAACTCTGGACCTCAAGATCAAGAGTAGCATGATCTTCCAACTGAGCCAGCCAGGTGCACATAAAATATTTTAAATTTCTTTTGTCATCAGAGTGAATAGATACAAGCTAAATAGACTAAAGCTCTTTGAGGGCCTCAGTTTCTAAGAGTTTTCAGAGGTCCATGGGACGCTTGGGTGGCTCAGTAGGTGAAGAAGCATCTGCCTTCATTCAGCTCAGGTCATGCTCCCAGGGTCCTGGGATCGAGTCCCACATCAGGCTTTTTGATCAGCTGGAACCTGCCTCTCTTTCTCTCTGACAAATAAATGAATAAAAGCTTTAAAAAAAAAATAGGGGCGTCCTAAGACCAAAAGTTTGAGAGTTGTAGTCATAAGAGAAACAGTTCTGCAAAGGCCTGATTCAGGAGAAATAAATCTAGGATCTGTGCATGTGTAAGACGTACACTGGTTGCAAAGGACATTTAAAACCAGTAGTAGAGGGTTTGGTAAGAACTTCAATTATCTGTGCTTCTGTGAAATGAAATGAAAATTTAAATGTGTTTCCTAAAGGGAAAACAATACACTTCCCTTATAACCAGTATCAACTAAAATGTGAGAAAGTGGGCCTTGTTGGTCTTATTTTGTCATTTTATTAGTTTTTTTTTTTTTTTAAGATTTTATTTATTTGTCAGAGAGAGAGAGAGAGCACAGGCAGAGTGGCAGGCAGAGTCAGAGGGAGAGGCAGGCTCCCTGCGGGGCAAGGAGCCCAATGTGGGACTCGATCCCAGGACTCTGGGATCATGACCTGAGCCGAAGGCAGCTGCTTAACCAACTGAGCCACCCAGGCGTCCCTGACTTGGTATTTTAAAGAACTATTAGACTTCTAGAAAAATTGTGTAGAGTTCCCACGTATTCCTTCACCTAGTTTTCTCTTTTATTAACACCTTACATTATTATGACATCTTTGCTATAATTAATGAATGGACATTGTTATTAACTAAAGTCCATGCATTTTATTTATATTTCCTTAGTTTTATAGCTAATACCCTTCTTTTGTTTCAGGATCTCATCCAGGGTACCACATATTTGGCTGTCATGTCTCTTTAGGCTCCCCCCCCAAGGATTTTATTCATTTATTTGGCAGAGAGAGAGAGGTCAAGTAGTAAGAGAGGTAGGGAGAGAGGGTGGGGGAAGCAAGCTCCCTGCTGAGAGAGAGCCTGATGGTGGGCTCCATCCCAGGACCGTGAGATCATGACCAGAGCCGAAGGCAGAGGCTTAACTCACTGAACCACCCAGGCACCCCTCTTTAGGCTTTTTTAAGCTGTTGCAGTTTCTCAGACTATTTCTGATGAACTTGACGATTTTGAGGAGTACTGACTGGGAATTTTGTAGGCTGTCCCACTATTGGAATTTATCTCTTGTTTTTCTCATGATGAGACTACGTATATTGGCAACTCATTTTTTTTTTAATATTGTTTATTTATTTTTAAGATTTTATTTTTCAGTAATCTCTGCACTCAGTGTGGGGCTCAAACTCATGACCCTGAGATCAAGAGTCGCATGCTCCAATCAATGGCTGAGCCAGACAGGAACCTCTTGATTTTTTTTTTTTTTTTTTTTAAAGGGGATACCTATTCTTGCAGTCTTGTCTATGGAAGGACTTAAAACTGAGAATTTTTGTATCATCATAATGAGCATAAATCCTGTGCCACAACATGAGCCTCACCTCCCTTGATAGACTAACCCATATCTCAATAAGGAGCAGATGTGTTTTTACTAAACTGTTTTCTTCGTTTACGAAGTCTTGTTATCAAGTTTTCTTCATTGGCATGTTTTTACCAGTCAGACCTTTTGACTTTATACCTTTTAGCTTTGTAGAAATGTTTAACACTAACTTTCATGACTGGAATTTTTACTTGTTCGATAGCATTTGTTGAACATCCTCAGTACTATTCTGTGAAGGTAGTCTTCATTTCAAATTAAATAATTAAATAATTTTTATACTTAGATGTAGCTGATAATCTGTAGAGCCAGAATAACTGTCATTATTTTTTTTTTAAGTTTTATTTATTTATTTGAGAGAAAGAGAGAGCGTGTGCACACGCAAGTGAGCACGAGCAAGGGGAGAGGCAGACTCAATGTGGAACTCTATCCCAGGACCCTGGAATCATGACCTGAGCCAAAGGCAGTTGCTTAACTGACTGAGCCACCCAGGCGAGCTCCTCTTTTAGCAGATCCATTAAGTGCCTCTACCCTTGAATTACATACCTAAAACAATCTTAGAAAAAGCTCTTTAAGCATGGAAACCTAACAGTATATTCTTGTTTAAGAATCAAGGTTTCAGGGGCACCTGGATGGCTCAGTGGGTTAAAGCCTCTGCCTTCGGCTCAAGTCATGATCCCAGGGTTCTGGGATTGAGCCCCGCATAGGGCTCTCTGCTCAGTGGGGAGCCTACTCCCTCCTCTCTCTCTCTGCCTGCCTCTTTGCCTACTTGTGATCTCTGTCAAATAAGTAAATAAAATCTTAAAAAAAAAAAAAAAAGAAGAAGAAGAAGCAAGATTGCATAGGGGCTCCTGGGTGGCTCAGTTAGATGTCTGCCTACTGCAGGGGTTGTTATCTCAAGGTCCTGGTATCAAGCCCCACACCCAGCTCCCTGCTCAGCTAGATGTCTGCCTCTCCCTCTGCACAATTGTATATATTTCAGTAAAGCTGAAAAAAATCCAGCAAAAAATTAGACTAATGGGCCTTGAATATTATATATTAATTTTTTTAAAAGTATTTATTTATTTATTTAAAGATTTTAAAGAGAGGATGAAACAGGCTCCCCACTGAGCAGAGAGCCCTATTCAGGGCTCAATCCCAGGACCCTGAGATCATGACCTGAGCGGAAGGCAGAGGCTTTAACCCACTGAGTCACCCAGGCGTCCCGTGACTAACATTTTTGACCATTTACTTTGTAAATGCCAGGACCTGTCTAAAGGCTTTTTACATGTATTTAAGCCTCATAGTTTCCCCTTTATACATGCACCTGAGCTACAGGGAGATTAGTACAAAGCCACACGGTTAGGATTTGAACCCAGGCAGTGTGACTCCAGAGTGTATCCTCTTTCACATCTGTTTTACTCTACAAGGATAAAGGAAATGATATAATTGTGCTTAAAAAATGAGCATTGAAGGGCGCCTGGGTGGCTCAGTGGGTTAAGCCACTGCCTTCGGCTCGGGTCATGATCTCAGAGTCCTGGGATCGAGTTCTGCATCGGGCTCTCTGCTCAGCAGGGAGCCTGCTTCCCTCTCTCTCTCTCTGCCTACCTCTCCATCTACTTGTGATTTCTCTCTGTCAAATAAATAAATAAAATGTTAAAAAAAAAAAAAAAAGAGCATTGAAGGAGTAATTGGGTGGCAGGGTGTGGAAATATAAGGTAGTCCTTTAACCTGGGTTGAAATTGCCCTGATACCAACTAGAGTTAGGCTGGAAGGATAGAGTCCTTAAAGATAAAGCTTAGATGTCCGATGGTCCTTGAAAGTTGAGGCTGCAGTGACTTTTTTTTTTTAAGATTTTATTTATTTATTTGACAGATCACAAGTAGGCAGAGAGGCAGGCACAGAGAGAGAGGGAGAAGCAAGTTTCCTGCTGAGCAGGAAGCCGGATTCGGGGCTCTATCCCAAGTCCCTGGGACCATGACCTGAGCCGAAGGTAGAGGCCTTAACCCACTGGGCCACCCAGGAGCCCCTGCAATGACTTTTTTTTTTTTTTTTTTTTTAAAGATTTTCTTTATTTATTTGACAGACGGAGATCACAAGTGGGCAGAGTGGGAAACAAAGAGAGAGGCAAAGCTGGCTCCCCGCCGAGTGGAGAGCTGGGGTGGGGATGGGGGCTCGATCGGGACTCGATCCCATGACCCTGGGATCATGACCCGAACCGAAAGCAGAGGCTTTAACCCACTGAGCCACCCAGGTGTCACCTTGCAGTGACTTTTTGCTAGAAGAAATGATATTTCAGTGATCAGAACTTAATGTAAATATAGTACTTTCTATTTTTGTTTTACAATAAACAGTGCTTTATATTTGTCGTTTTAATTTTCGCCATAGTTCTGAAGGTGGCTCTTGTTTGTACAGTTCAAATTGAAAAGTTAAGATCCTTCTAGTGGTGGTTAAAGAACCAAAGTGCAAATCCAGGTCTTCTGACTTCTAAGTGCATTGCTCTTTGTGTCCTGTACTATAATATCTACAACCTCCTGACATTCTGAGGAGCCACGCATCTTATCCATTATCATGTCTTGGTTAAGTACAAGAAGGAACTGAGAAAAGTAGGTTGGGGTAGTGAGAAAGAACTTGGAGGTACAAACATTTATGAAAGCCAAACATATTCCCAGGACTTTTTTTCCTTCTTTTTTGAGGTTACATACCCCTTTGAAACCCTGGTGAAAGCTGTGAACTGGCTGGCAAAAATCCACATACAGTCAATTCTATATAATGTAAGAACCTCAGATTTAAGGAAGAAAGTGTGATTCTAAAGTCTCAAAAGAAAATTCTCAGTGTTTTTGTTTGTTTTTTATTAATGGCTCACTAAGGATGGGAGGTCTTAAACAGACTTTGAACAAATGGGTGGCTAACTAAAGCTGCTTAGTGCCAAGCCTATCTAGAGGGAATTAAGAAAAAAGGGAGAAGTTAGTCGTATCTAACACATTTTATTTCTTTTGGGAAGACACCGAAGTCTTGTATTACAGAACTGTCCTGGTAGACCGCCCATCAGTGAGTGGTCAGTGGATTCCACTGAGGGACTCACAAATAGTAACTCTGCTTGTCTTTTAATTTATAAATGGGGATTTATAATGATTATGCTCTTCCCAGTTCTTCCTCCCTGAATTTGTCTTAAGGACATCGTGTTGACATAAAACTGTTAATGTATGAGAAAGTAGTCTTTTAAATTGTACTTCATACATACTTCCATATGTGCTACTCAGATTTTTATTAAGTTTGAAGGGCGCCGGGGGCCCTTAAGGGGCCAAGGGGGGGGCCCTTGGCTTAACCAACTGCTCAGTTGGTTAAGCATCCGACTCTGGATTTCTGCTGGGGTCAATTCCTTTGGGATTGTGGGATTGAGCCCCATGTTGGGCTCCATGCTGTGTGCTGCATGTGGTGCCTGCTTGGGATTCTCTGTCTCCCTCTCCTCCTCTGCTTCCTCAACAACACCATTCCTCCCACTAATAAACAGCTCAAAAAAATCTTTATTCAGGTTGATAAATCTTGGTGGCTTAACTGAAAAATTTTCTGACTTGACTTAAAATACTAACAGATTCTTTGTTCAGTTCCTTAAAATTTTGCACTATCATTTTGTGTTACTGTGTTGATAACCTAAAAACAGACTCTGGATTCAGGCACAAAGTTTAGCTCTGCTGCACTGGATTAAAAATCCTTTGAATGCATATTCTGTCATGACTAGCTTTCATAGAACACATGCAGTTATAAAATACAGTGGTCCTTAGTTAATGTTATTCTTTGTGAACTAACCAGAATGAGCTTTTGACATTGATTTTTTTTTTTTTTTAAGATTTTATTTATATATTTGAGAGTGAGAGAGCAAACCGGAGCACGGGGAGGGGCAGAGGCAGAGGAAGAAGCAGACTCCCTGCTGAGTAGGGAGCCTGACATGGGACTCGATCCCATCCTAGGACCCTGAGATCTTGACCTGAGCTGAAGGCAGATGTCCAGCGGACTGAGCAACTCAGGCGCCCCTTGACATTAATTTTTAAAAGTTAGTTTGTCGGGGCGCCTGGGTGGCTCAGTGGGTTAAGCCGCTGCCTTCGGCTCAGATCATGATCTCAGAGTCTTGGGATCGAGTCCCGCATCGGGCTCTCTGCTCAGCAGAGAGCCTGCTTTCCTCTCTCTCTCTGCCTGCCTCTCCATCTACTTGTGATTTCTCTGTCAAATAAATAAATAAAATCTTTAAAAAAAAAAAAAAAAGGTTAGTTTGTCTGCCAGAGTCCGAGAACCAACTTCTGGAAAAGCCTCTTGTAAAGTATGTGCTTTCTAATTTTTCTTAGTGTTAGATCTTAAAATGGTGATAGCTTCTCTGTATTTAGAAAGATAAAGACAGTATTCTGGTATGTGGCTGCTAGTTGGGGATGATTCGCAGAGTGAATTTTCATGGAGTTTTTAAAAAATTCTTAGCATCCTATGAAAGTTAAGTTAATCTCCCACTGGTCAATTTTATTGCACATTTCTCAGTTAAATGTACTGTAAGTTGTTGCTCAGTTAATGCTGGGACTAAGGAAAATGTTGCTTGATGTGTCCCAGGCCTCTGACGATTTTGAAGCTTCAACTTCCTATTTAATTGCCTTGCAAGGAATATATTTTTTTAGTGCTTAGGAAAATAATTGAACGTTTAAATAATAGTTAAATAATAATAATTAATAATAATAAATAAGCCTTTCAAAATGAAGGCTTTAAAAAGACTTACTTATTTCAGTGAGAGAGAGAGAGAGAGGGCTGAGGAAGAAGGAGAGAGAAACTCAAGCAAGACTTTGCACTGAGTTTGGAGCCGGACATGGGGCTCAATCCCATGACCCTGAGATCATGACCTGAGCCTAAATCAAGAGTTGTTCCCTTAACTGACTGAGCCACCCAGGCACCTCTAAAAGACATTTGAAGTTTTAAAAGTGAGTGAATCTTAGCAGGAAATTTATATGGGATGCCTTGCAATTTATGAACCCTTAGAACACCTAGTTAGTATGGAAATACTCTTTTTATGCTAGAAAAATATTTGTGAATCATTTTATTGTTCGGGACTAAAAGTTTTGGTTAGATTATATGGTATCCCCTTTAGATACTTAAGTGTCAAACCCAAAATTATCACACTGTTATTTAATGGTTTCTTTCCTTCTTTGCTGGCTTTTTCTCCCCATTTAAAAATTAGAGCTCATTGAGGTGAGACTCAGCCAATGATATTTCAATGTGAGCATTGCAAATAATATGTAATTCTTTTATTGTAGTAAAGCTTTGCAGCTGACAGTGAAAGTCTTGAAACTAAATGGCATTGATAGTTTTCAGCGATCTGTATTTAATGAAGGAATGATCTTCTGAGTTTTTAGCTTATTATCCCTGCTGTGTGAACTTCCTTAGTGATAGATATGTTCTGTTTTCCTCTTGATGCTTTATTTTTAGGATTCATTTTATTTGAAAAAGCTTCAGTATAGAATAAGTATATATTATATAATACATACATATATATATATAAAAATACGTACATACAAAGACATAACTCACTATAGTATTAAAACTTTAATATATAGGGCGCCTGGGTGGCTCAGTGGGTTAAGCCGCTGCCTTCAGCTCAGGTCATGATCTCAGGGTCCTGGGATCGAGTCCCGCATCAGGCTCTCTGCTCAGCAGGGAGCCTGCTTCCTCCTCTCTCTCTCTCTCTGCCTGCCTCTCTGCCTACTTGTGATCTCTCTCTGTCAAATAAATAAATAAAATCTTAAAAAAAAACTTTAATATATAGATAAGATGAAATTAATTTCCTATCATTGTGTTTTGGGATTAGAAGGCCTATTTGGAAAAGAAAAAGTCCAACTTGATTAATCAGGGGATGTCCTACATTACCCATAAGTCTTAGTTTATAAAATTTTTAGGCCATGTGGACAGTATGTTAATCATTTATTTGTATATTCTTACATATTATCTTTGATACATTTTTGGTGTAGCCTTCAACGCAGATCAGTTCATTTCAGAAAGCCTACAGCTTTTATGAGATATTAGAGAGCAAAGCTCTGAACAACATAAAGTCTTCCTCTTAGCCTGTGATAGGATATTGAGCAATGTGATTGTCTTCCACTACATTGTGTTCTATATAATTAAACACATTGCTTTCCTTATCTTTAGTTATCAAGCCAAACAAAAATAAATGACTTGTACCTTTCCAACCCAGGTTGGAGTAGGTAATATTTTTAAGTTGATTAACAAAGTATAGTATTTCTTTAAATGACAGCTGAAACAAGAGCCATAGTCTTTGTGGAAGAGGCAGTGTGACAACATAAAATACTTGAAACCCTTATCTGTGATGACCTTTTTAAACGGGTAGTGCTGCCACTTTTTTTTTTTTTTTTTTTTTTTACTTTTTCCTTTTCTTTCTTTCTTTCTTTTTTTTTTTGTTTCTTCTTTTTGGTATTTTCTTTTTAAAGATTTTATTTATTTATTTGACATAGACACAGCGAGAGAGGGAACACAAGCAGGGGGAGTGGAAGAGGGAGAAACAGGCTTCCGGCAGAACAGGAACACCACCCCCCACCCCCCAGACTCCATCCCAGGACCCTGGGATCATGACCCAAGTTGGAGGCAGACGCCTAACGACTGAGCCACCCAGGCTCCCCTCTTTTTGGTATTCTAATAGTAAATAGCTTTGTACCAATTTCTGATCTGCATTTTCCTTATTAAAAGAAATTGTGGTAAGATGTAATCTTTTTAACATAATAGTTTATCAGGCATTGCTGGTGGGCACTTTACTGAAGGCTTCTAATCACTAAAACAAAACCTTCTTTTACTTTTTTTTTTTTTTTTTTTGGTCTAAAGTAAGCTCTGTGCCCAGTGTGGGACTGAATTAAGGACCCAAAGATGGAGAATTGTATTCTCCACGAACTGAGGCAGAATCAGCCAGGTGCACCAGACCCTGGTTTTACTTGTGAAGATTTTATTCATTTATTCATTTATTTATTTATTTATTTGACAGACAGACAGCCTCATGTTCCACTCACTGAGCCCATTCACTCCCCTTGTTTTACTTTTAAACTAAAACTAACCAATAGTAATAAAAATTCTAATAATATAGATTCGAAATAATAATAATCTCTTTTGGGGTGCCTGGGTGGCTCAGTGGGTTAAAGCCTCTGCCTTCTGCTCAGGTCATGATCCCAGAGTCCTGGGATCAAGCCCCACATTGGGCTCGCTGCTCAGCAGGGAGCCTGCTTCCTCCTCTCTCTCTCTGACTGCCTCTCTGCCCAGTTGTGATCTGTGTGTCAAATAATCTTTCCCCCTCCTATTATGAAAGTCTTTAAAATTTACATACATGTAATACGGTTTGCATGATTTTACATGTTTGAGGGTTTTTTACTCATTCAGTCTTGGCTGTCTTTTTGTATTTAGAACATGTAGATTTTTTTTCTTTATTGCAGTTGCAGAGTATTTTATTACTATTTATAGATGTGTCAACATTTACTTACCTTATTCTTCACTGATAGATACTAAGGTTTGTTTGTTTGTTTGTTTTTTAGGATTTTTTTTTTTTTTTAAGTACTCTCCACACCCAATGTGGGCTCAAACTGAGATCAAGAGCCTCATGTTCCACTCACTGAGCCAGCCAGATTCCCCATTAGTAAGGTCTTAAGTTAAAACAATTCTGCAGTTAATTTTTTTTTTCCTCTATTTTGGTGTTGTGAATGTTAACAAATATTTTTAAATTCTAACCTGAGGAATTGCTGGGTCAATAGACCTTTAAAAATTCGATGTTTCTAATTGACCTCCAGAAACAGCATACTAGAGACACCTGGGTGGCTTAGTGGGTTAAAGCCTCTGCCTTTGGCTCAGGTCCTGATCCCAGGATCCTGGGATCCAGCCCAGAATGGGGCTCTCTGCTCAGCAGGGAGCCTGCTTCGCCCACTTTCTCTGCCTGCCTCTATGTCTGCATACTTGTGGTGTCTGTCAAATAAATAGGTGAAATCTTTAAAAAAATAAATAAATAAAAATTAAAGAAAGAAACAGCGTACTAATCATTGGGATCCACATTTCCTCACATATTGCTAATAATGGTGGTGTGTATATTTTAAATCATTGGCAACCTCGTAGGTAAAAACATGGGAATCTTGTGTATTTTTTAAATTTTGAGTAAAGTTGGACAACAGTCTTTTTTTTTTTTTTTTAAAGATTTTATTTATTTATTTGTAAGAGAGAGAGAGTGAGAGCGAGCACAGGCAGACAGAGTGGAAGGCAGAGTCAGAGGGAGAAGCAGGCTCCCTGCAGAGCAAGGAGCCCGATGTGGGACTCGATCCCAGGACGCTGGGATCATGACCTGAGCCGAAGGCAGCTGCTTAACCAACTGAGCCACCCAGGCGTCCCGGACAACAGTCTTTTTAAAGCTAGCCATTTTTTCTTGGTAACTACTAACAATTTGTCCATTTTTCTGTGTTTCCTTATTTATTGGTATGAGTTCTTCATAAATCTAGAATTTTAAAATGCTGTATAATATTCAGTGTTGTTATAATATCAGTCATCTTTCTAACATTATACTGTAGTTAATTTCATGTATGTTGATTCCGGGTGAATTATTTTCTTAGAACAAACTTCT
Organism: Mustela nivalis; assembly: GCF_964662115.1. Taxonomy (NCBI): domain Eukaryota; kingdom Metazoa; phylum Chordata; class Mammalia; order Carnivora; family Mustelidae; genus Mustela; species Mustela nivalis. The sequence goes on along the minus strand of NC_139035.1, from coordinate 42,516,408 downwards.
GGGTATGAAATAGGGTAAAAAGACTGTGAACTTCCTTGTATTGTTTTATTAATCCAAGGTAATTTAATATGTAAGAAATGTTATTTAATGTATGTAACATAGTTCAGATTGTATTTGAAATGGCTAAGGAAGTAAAAGAAAATCATATGTATTCCTACCACCAAAGACAACCACTACTAATTGTTTTTGCTGTATATCTTTCCAATGTTATATTTTTATATTGCATAGTCTGTATTTCTTTTCCTCCTTAACAAATATAACATCTTTCAGTGTCAATAAATAGAGCTCTACCGCTGCATAATTTTTTGTCTTTTTGTAATAATTTTAAGAATTTACCATTGTAATAATTTTAAGGGTACAGTTCATTAACGCCAGGCACCTGAGTGGCTCAGTTGTAAAGAGTCTGCCTTTAGCTCAGATCATGATCCAGGGGTCCTGGGATTGAGCCCTGCATCCAGCTCCTTGCTTTGTGGGAAGCCTGCTTCTCCCTCCCCCGCTTGTGGGCGCTCTCCCTCCCCCCACCCCTTGCCACTGTCTCTTTCTCTGTCAAATAAATAAATAAAATCTTTTAAAAAAATAACCATTAACACTAAAATATCTTCAGAACTTGTTCATTATTCCAAACTGAACTCTGTACTCATTAATTAATGCCGCATAATTTTTCTTTTCTTTTCTTTTTTAAAGGTTTTGTTTATTTGACAGAGATTACAAGTAGACAGAGAGAGGCAGGCAGAGGGTGAGGGGGGAGGCAGGCTCCCTGCCAAGCAGAGAGCCCAATGTGGGACTTGATCCCAGGACCCTGAGATCATGACCTGAGCTGAAAGCAGAGACCCAACCCACTGAGCCACCCAGGTGCTTCATAATTTTTCTTTTTAAAGGTTTATTTATATATTTATTAGAGAGAGAGTGTGTGCGCATGTCAGAACACAAAGGGGGAGCAGCAGGCAAAGGGAAAGGGAGCAAGGAGCCAGATGTGGGACCACTGAGATTGTGAGCTGAGCCGAAGGCAGCTGCTTAACCAACTGCACCACCCAAGCGCCCCCATTAATACAGCATAATTTTTATTCCTTTAAATATTCTCCTACTGTGGACATTTAAGTTGTTTGCAGTTTTCTTTACTTAGAGGTAGCATAATACTTTTCCTTGTCTGATTATTTCCTCATGACAGCAGTTCTTCTAAGAATCTGTCGCAGTAGATATGTTAAGGACGATTTTTTAAAATTAGCCTTGAATGGCAGACTTCACCACCACCCCCAAACTTAACTTTAATTTTATAATAAAAGTTAAGGTAGCTAGGAAGTTACATATAAAAATTTAGTTTATGGATGTTTTGACATTAATACAGCTATTTTGTAAAAAGATAGCTTTTATGGAATAGAGGAATTTTGATTTTTTTCAAAGTCAGTGACTTTTGCAGGGGGCTCCTGTCTGGCTCAGTCCAAAAAGCATGTGATTCTTGATCTTGGGGTGGTGAGTTGGAGCCCTATGTTGGGTGTAGAGATTACTAAAAATAAATGAACTTTATTTTACTTATTTACTTTTTTTTTTTTTTTTAAGATTTTATTTATTTATTTGACAGAGAGAGAAATCACAAGTAGGTAGAGAGTCAGGCAGAGAGAGAGAGAGAAGCAGGCTCCCGCTGAGCAAAGAGCCCGATGCGGGGCTCAATCCCAGGACACTGAGATCATGACCCGAGCCGAAGGCAGCGGCTTAATCCACTGAGCCACCCAGGCGCCCCTTTACTTATTTACTTTTAAAAAATACTTGTTTTTGTCTTTTTTTTCCTTTAATTTATTTGTTTGACAGAGAGAGACACAGCGAGAGAGGGAACACAAACAGGGGAAGTGGGAAGGGGAAGCGGGCTTCCCGTCAAGCAGGGAGCCTGATGCGGGACTCATTGCAGGACTTGATCCCAGGACCCTGGGATCATGACCCAAGCTGAAGGCAGCTGCTTAAGGACTGAGCCACCCAGGGGCCCCATGAATAAACTTTAAAGGCAGGGGTTTTTCAGCAGCTTGTGGTTAAGTAACTACTCATTTGAAAGGTGTGAATAGGGGTGTGTACAGGCTGCATCATTTGTATGGGGAAGGGTAATCATACATATTCTGCTGTTCTGGTAGAAAAAAGGTTAAACTATTACCCATGTTCTGTTTTATTTAACTGGTTAGAGATAGTGTGTTTTACTCACCTGGGGTTTTAACAGAATTTTTTAAAAATGTCAGAATGACAAATTCTTCTAATCAAAGCCTTTGCTTCTCCCCTAGGATTGGCAGCCACCATTTGCATGTGATGTTGACAAACTTCATTTTACTCCACGTATCCAGAGGCTGAATGAATTGGAGGTAATATCTTAACTGTTGTTCTGGTGGATTGTATACCAGAGGGACTTTCTTTGAAGAATCTCTGTCACAAATCTGGTGGTTTTAGTGAAGCTAAATTATGGCCAAACATTGTTAATCATGGTAAAACAAATGGCAGTAAGGCCCTTGTAGCAATCAAGATTTCATTAAAAACACCAATTTTAGTCGATCATAGTTGGCCTCTTAATTCATACACATCTTTCTAAATTTAGGTGACAGCCACAAGAAGTTAGATTTTGAAAGGAATGTACCTTGGAACCATCTAATGGAAAAGATTTCCAGCTCTAATTTTCTTCCAAATACACATCTTTACTTAGACTTAATAACATACTTTAATTTCCTAAGAAGGGGTGAGGAATACTTATTTGGGTATTCTCTAGAGAAGAGATGATGTTTCTTCAATCTCTTTGCTACTGAAACCCTAAAGTATAGGGTGAATGAGAGTTGGGTGTTGATAACCCAGAAATAATGTTTCATTAACCTTTCTCTAATCTGATTTTTTTAAAAAATATTTTTATTTATTTGAGAGAGAGCACGAGGGGAGGTAGGTCAGAGGGAGAAACAGACTCCCTGTGGAGCCGGGAGCCCGATGCAGGGATCTTGAAACCCTGGGGTCATGACTGGAGCGGAAGGCAGCCGTCCAACCAACTGAGCCATTCAGGTGCCTTCTAATCTGATTTTAACATTGAATCATGTTTTGCTTTTTTATTAGAAAAACCAAGCCTTTTTAACTTAAATGGAGCTCATGTTTGCTGGGATTCTGTGGTAGTAGCATGGATTTGGTGGTAGTAGAATCTAGTGTCTGTATTTTTAAGTTGAGCTCCAAAGATAGGAAATGGGTACTAACTCTGAGGTCTTGGACTGTGTTTGGGAACATCTGAACATTCATCTCAGTTTTGCCCTTGAGCAAGATAAAACTGCTAAAACTGTCTGACTTAATTTTCAAAGAGGAGAAAGAAAAATGACAAAAAAAATTTTTAATAACTTACAAACAACAGTAATAAAAAGAATAACATTTAATTAAGAAAGTGTCTCCTGGGGCACCTTGGTGGCTCAGTTGGTTAACGGTCTGCTTTCAGCTCAGGTCATGGTCCCAGGGTCCTGTGATCGAGTCCCGAATCGGGCCCCTTGCTCCGCGGGGAGCCTGCTTCATAAAATCTTTAAAAAAACTTTTTCTTTTAAGTTTAAAAAAGAAAAAAGTGTCTCCTTGGAGCGCCTGGTGGCTCAGTTGATTAAGCAGCTGCCTTCAAGCTCAGGTCATGATCTCAGGGTCCTGGGATTGAGGCCCACATCAGGCTCTCTGCTCAACAGGAAGCATGCTTTTCCCTCTCTCTCTGCTTGCCTCTCTGCCTACATATGCCTACTTGTGATTTTTCTGTCAGATAAATAAATAAATAAATAAATCTTAAAAAAAAAATTTGTCTCCTAGTTTCCTGTTACCTTATCAGGACTCATTAAAATTGATATGGAATCACTGTTGTAAAATCTGTTTTTAGATTTGTGTTTGAGAAAGTAAGAAAATTTGTGCTTGGAAAGAACAGGCCTTCAAAATACCCCAATTAAGGTGCCTCCTTAGCGCAGTAGGCAGTGTGTCAAGTCTCATAAAATACCCGAATTGTAAAAAGACCTAGAGGGGCATATAGGAACTTACTTGTCATATAATTTTAACCAATAACAAAATTGTGCTTTAGTCCTCCATAAGTGAAGCCCTTTTCAGAGTGCCTACTTAAGGGAGGCTTGCTTTATTTAATTCTTTGCTTATACATGGTAGGCACTGAATTAAATTTTTGTTGAGTTAATGTATAATTATTCAACCAACTTTATTTTGTATATTTTTTTGCACTTTCTCTATTGGATTTAGGAGTGATACTTCACTTAAATATCTTTTTTTTTTTTTTTAAGATTTTTTTTATTTTAGAGAGAGAAAGAGAGCATGAGTAGGGACGCAGAGGGAGAGAATTCAAGCAGTCTCTGCACTGAGCACATAGTCCCATGTGGGGTTCAGTCTCAGGACCCTGAAATGACCTGAGCTGAAAGGAAAAGTTGGATGCTCAACCCACAGTGCCACCCAGGCACACCTCACTTAACTATTCTAAGAGTGAAAATACCACACACAGGATTTTTAAAATAAGCTAGGTGAGATTAAAATCCATTTCTTTGTCATTTAGGCTCAAACTCGAGTAAAACTGAATTTCTTGGACCAGATTGCAAAGTACTGGGAGTTACAGGGAAGTACTCTGAAAATTCCACATGTGGAGAGGAAGATCTTGGACTTGTTTCAGCTCAATAAGGTAAGAGGCCAACTGCAATCTCCCTCATTTTAGTGCTTTTCTGCCAGCTTCATCTTCCTAATCTTAAAAAAAAAGTTATTGTATGAAATGTAAAATGAAATTCTCTGTTCACTTGAGTGATAATTAGGCTCTATTTGTCAGGTCTGAAAGCCTTGTGAAATATTTTGCTGCCACCTTTTGTGGGTATCATTTTAACATTTCTGTAAGATACTCCTTTCTGTTTTATTATAGTTAAAACAACTGGGGCTTAGGGAGAAAATTGACCGAGCTCTAAAGGCTGATACCTGAAATTCAGGTTTACTTCAGTGTAAAGCCTATGTTCTTTCCCCCAAAATGGTGCCATCTCTCCCACTCCTTAGTTTATGGAGATTTTTGAGGGTCTCTGCATTAGACCAAGTGCTAGGATTTGTTCTTTGTTACAGATTTAATTGTTGATCTAGTTCTTCCTCCCAGAAAGTCTAGACTGCTCTGGGGAGCTGAGAAGTAGCTTTTGGGGGGTACAAAATGTTTATGGACTGTATTGTCAAAAGTGATTTTCTAATTTTCCAGCTTGAAATAAGTATTGCATATATATTTTCGTCTGACTTGGGAAATGTATTTTTAAAAATTACCACAGCCAAGAACATTCTGTTCTTGGAATTGTACTTAGGTAAGAGGGAATTAGAAGTGATTTCTATATAGACATTTCTGATTTCTTTTGCTGTTAACAGTTAGTTGCAGAAGAAGGTGGATTTACAGTTGTTTGCAAGGACAGAAAATGGACCAAAATTGCCACCAAGATGGGATTTGCTCCTGGCAAAGCTGTGGGGTCCCATATCAGAGGGCATTATGAACGCATCCTCAATCCCTACAACTTGTTCCTGTCAGGAGATAGTTTGAGGGTGAGTATTCAGGTCAACTTTAACCTGGTGTTTTTGTTTTTTTAAGATTTTATTTATTTTACAGAGAGAGAGATCACAAGTAGGCAGAAAGGCAGGCAGAGAGAGATGGGGAAGTAGGCTCCCTGCTAGCAGAGAGCCCGCCACAGGGCTCGATCCCAGGACCCTGAGATCATGACCTGAGCCAAAGGCAGAGGCCTAACCCACTGAGCCACCCAGGCACCCCAACTTTAACCTGTTTTATTTCACAGCTTATTGGTATGTTGTCTTTCAGGGTGAATGAAGAGGCCTTAATTAATTCTCTGTGGAAGACTTTGTTTTGTGAATTGTTGAGAAGATTTTGTTTTGTGAATTTTTCCTCCAGTGTATGTGGTATTCTGTTTTGAGAGCAGCCATACTTAGAAGTTTGTTTCTGGAATGGATATGTTTGTGGAGGAAATAGCCTTTTGCTGTCCGAGGCTGAAGTCTGTGTTTAACTTCACGAAAACTGCGTCTTCCTTATGACAGGTTGATTATTATCTTGTTATGGTTCATGCTTTTGCATTCACTTATGTTGGCGATCATATTCCTAATTGCCACATGAAAGTCCGACCTGTGAAATAACTTGCCTACCTGTTCTCTGGTCAGCCGAAATCTCCAAGGAGATTTTCAGATACAGTGCAGATGCGGTAAAAGGTAGGGGACTTAATAATGGCTAGATAGCTAATGGATCCCTCTTCTAATAGTTCCTGGGTATCCACGTTTGTTCTTACAAAGATGATATCTGCCGGGATGCCTGGGTGGCTCAGTTGGTTGGACGACTGCCTTCGGCTCAGGTCATGATCCAGGAGTCCCGGGATCGAGTCCCGCATCGCTCCCAGCTCCATGGGGAGTCTGCTTCTCCCTCTGACCTTCTCCTCGCTCATGCTCTCTCTCACTGTCTCTCTCTCTCTCTCTCTCTCTCTCTCTCAAATAAATAAATAAATAAATCTTTAAAAAAAAAAAAAGATGATATGTAATTAAAGTATAACTGTATTATAAAATCTTTTTACTTATTTCAAGACACTGATGGAAAGAGTAATGTCATAATCCGTTTATACCCTTTGAGTTATTCTAAGGCAAGAGCTGTAAGCCCTGTAATTTTAAGAATTGTTACTGTGCTGTAGTGAAGTTAGAAAGTTAATAATATAGTTTCAGAGGGTAAACTACTTATCAGAACTCTGTCTTGATATTATAGACGTACCATCTGTAATGCTCAAATCCTATAGATTTTTATAGCATTGCATTTTTCTTTTCTTTCTCCCTTCTCCATTCCAGGAGAGCTTTCTTTTCAGCTTAGAAGAACATGATCAGTTTGATTTTCAGAAAGTTGTCGTTTTTAAATATACACATGTGAATGTTTAATGAACCCAGGGATGAAATTATTTAGAACGTTGTATTTGGAATCTATAAGTCTCTGTTTTATTGTCTGATCTATATACAGTTGCCTACAGTAGATTTTCTCCTTCATAACCTTTCCGTTTCAGTGTGGAAGTCACAATGAGTAAGAGGAAAGAGTCTGCCTGCTTTATGGGTTGGCAACATTTTAAGAATATCTATAAACTTAGTGTAAGTTTCGTAGTTGAAAAGCATGTAAGCATTTATTCAATTGTAGTTTGGAGGGGAGTGGGTATTTAAAGATACCTTTTACAAACATTACGTTTACAACACAGGTAAATACTTATTGAGGGGCCCGTTGTGTGCCAAGTATGTTCTAGGCACTGAAAGGTGTTCATTGCAGAAAGCTTAAAAACAAAGGAAAGTGTGATAAAAATAAAATCACTCTTTAAACCTTTCACCTGTTTTTTCTTTCAAGGCTCTTTTTATGCATATATATACACACTGGGATAGTATTTTTCATTTACAATATTAAAATCTGCTTTTCCTCTGCTTAATATATCATGAGCATTTGCCATCATGTCCTTGAATATTTTTGAAAGTCTAGTTGAATGTCTCTGGCATTCCATTTTTGTAGCTAGACTTGATTTCTCTATTATCGAATGTTATATTATACCGAGATGGCCAGTTTTTGTACCTAATTTTTGGCTCATTTCTGATTTTTAAAAATAATTCTTAGAAAAAAGATAAATAGAATACATATATTTTAAAAGAATGGAGAAAGCAATAGCACAACACACCTATTGGAATGGCCAAATTCAGAACACTGACAGCACAAAGGCTGGCAAAGACAACAGAAGTTTTCATTCATTGCTGGCTGGAATGTTAAAATGACACAGCCATTCTGGAAGACACTTGGCCATTTCTTAGGAAACTAAACATACTTTGTTACCGTACAGTCCAGCAGTCATGTTCTTTGGTATTTACAAAAAGGAGTTGAAAACTTATGTCCACACAAAACCTGCATATAGATGTGTTTTAGCAACTTTATTACTCTTAAGTGCCAAGAGTTGAATGCAGCCAAGAGTTGAATGCAGTCCTTCAGTAGGTAAGTGGATAAATGAATGATGGTGTATCCAGACGATGGAGTATTATATTATTAGACATTAAAAGGAAATGTTAAAAAAAAAAAAAAAAGGAAAAGATCTCAAGCCATGATAAGACAAGGAGAGGAGCCTTAAATATATATCACTAAGTGAATGAACCAACATGAGAAGACTACATATATTGTGTGATTCCAAACATAGTATTTTAGAAAAGGCAAAACTATAGAAACAGTAAAAAGATCAGTGGTCGCCAGGGTTTTTGGGGCAAGAGGGAGGGCAGGGGTGGGGGAATATTCAGAGCTCAGAGGATTGTTAGAGCAATAAAAATATCCTCCATGGCATTGTACATTTGTCCAAACCTGTAGAATGTATACCACAAGTGAACCCTAATGTCACCTATGGACTTCATAGGTTCATCACTTGTAACAAATGTACCACTACTCTGGTGGGGGTGGTGACCATGGGGGAGGCTGTGCGTGGGAGTGGGGGAGCGGGGTGTATAGTAAATCTCCACCTTCATCTCAACTATGCTATAAACCTAAAACTTCTCTTAAAAAAAAAAAAAAGGCTTAATATTAAGAGGAAAAAAATGATGCCCAACAAAGGAATTGTTGCAAAAGGGTGAACCGAAGCAAGTTTTGGGAAACTTAAGAAAAGTTGAGTAGAGATGTACTGGTGCAGTGGCACAGAGGCTCCACTCCTGTAGTCCTGTTTTCTTCTGTTTCTCATTTTCATTTTTACTTTCTTTTCTTTCCTTTCCTTTCCTCTTTCTTTCTTTCAAGGCTTATTTATTTTAGAGAGGGAGAAGTGGGAGAGAGAGAAGGAAAGAGAAACTCTTTAAGACTCTGCCCTGAGATGGATCCCAATGCCAGGCTTGGTCTCACGACCCTGAGATCACAACCTGAGCCAAAAGCAAGAGTTGGATGTTGAACCGACTGTGCCACCCGGGTGCCCCTCTTGTATTTCTGTGTTTTCTAAATGTCCCTGTCTCTGTAGCATGGTGTCCTCATGCTGTGGTATCAGTCACCTCTCAGTCCCGCTTTCTGATGTACTAGCAGTGGATACAGAGCATACACATCAGTTGTGTGTTGGGAATTGTGGTTTGGAACAAAATAATAAAACTCTTTGGGTACCTGGATGACTCTGTCGGTTAAGGATCTGCCTTCAGCTCAGGTACGATCCCCGGGTCCTGAAATCGAGTCCCACCTAGGACTCCCTGCTCAGCGGGGAGTCTGCTTGTCCCTCTTCCTGTGCCCCTCCGCTAGCTTATGCTCTTTCTTGCTCACTCTCTCTCAAATAAATAAAATCTTTAAAAGGGATACCTCAGGGCGCCTGGGTGGCTCAGTGGGTTAAAGCCGCTATCTTCGGCTCAGGTCATGATCCCAGGGTCCTGCATCGGACTCTCTGCTCAGCGGGGAGCCTGCTTCCCTTCCTCTCTCTCTGCCTGCCTCTCTGCCTACTTGTAATCTCTGTCTGTCAAATAAATAAAAAACCTTAAAAAAAGGGGGGGGGGATACCTCAGTGGCTCAGTTGGCTGAGTTGAATGCCTGCCTTTGGTTCAGGTCTGCTTCTCCTCTCTGCCTCCTGTTCCCCCTGCTTATGCTCTCTCTGTCAAGTAAGTCTTTAAAAATATATAAAAATAAAATCTTAAAAAATAATAAGGATCTTCATATATATTCTGAAAATTTCATAGCTTGATTTTACCTTCAATCTCTAAAGTCCTGATAGAACAAAGCAGACCATTGTTTATGGGACTATATAGACTTTGTGAGAGATAGGGACCACATATATAATCTCTTAATTTCCTTTAAAAAAAAAAAGATTTATTTATTTTCGGGAGAGAGAGAGCATGTGAGTGGGGAAGGGGAGAGGGAGAGAAACAGACTCCCTGCTGAGTGTGGAGCCCTAAGTGGGGCTCAGTCTCAGGACCCTGAGGTCATGACCTGAGCTGAAATCAAGACTTGGATGCTTAGCCAGCTGAACCACCCAGGTGCTCCTAATCTCTGAATATCTGACCATCGACTTTATAAAAGTTTCTTGATTCAGTTCAGTTTGTTACCTGGATGATCACACGTACTGTTAGGTATCACATAGAAAGTTTATAAAATACATAAAAGAGGTTAATTTACATGATAGGTTTTATTCCCATCTGCATGCTTTCATTGAATATACTCTTAAGTACTTAATTTGAGAACTTGTTATGGAATGGAGGGTGGTAGTCCATACAAATTTTGTTAACATTTCCAGACAAGTTAATATATTAGTTTAATTAAAATGAGCATTCGTACACACACACACACACACACGTATATATACACACACGCATATATGTGTTTGTTGTATCTGTGGTAGATTACTTGTTTAGAATATCAGGAAATCTATCAGCTTTTTTATAGTGTATTATATTTTTAAAATGTTAGAAATAAGTTTTGTTAGATGATTATTCAGCTTTTGTTTTTCTTTTTTTTTTTTTTTAAATTTTATTTATTTATTTGACAGACAGAGATCAGAGATGCAGGCAGAGAGAGAGGAGAAAGCAGGCTCCCCCGTGGAGCAGAGAGCCCGATGTGGGGCTCGATCCCAGGACTCTGGGATCATGACCTGAGCTGAAGGCAGAGGCTTTAACCCACTGAGCCATCCAGGCTCCCCAACTTTTGTTATTCTTGTATTTCTCACCATTCACTGAATTCTTTCTGCAAACATTAGGAGGAAGGAGCCAATAGTGAGACTGTATAGTAGTAATGGTACCCATAGAGCCAGGAGTTCTAGAAGAGTATTAATTTACTGTGTCTTACACTAGCATAGATGATATACCTAAAGTGGTTACAATTTGGAACCTGCTTTTTAAAGTGCTTCTTGTGATACTCGTGGGTCCTATTACAAAGGAGTGTTACTTGAAATTCATATTAGATTTCGTGGTAATATTTTGATGTTACTGTGTTTTGTTGTGTTGGCATTAAATACCCTCTATCAGCAAGTTTAGAAACAAACTAAAAAACAAAGCAAGAAGAAACTCTTGTCTGATCAGAACCAGAAGTTCTTGCTGTGAGCTACCTATTAGCCTTTGTCTTGGGAGTTAGACCTTGTAGGATATGTTGAAGTAAGTAAAACTACTAATAAGGGAGAACATTTCAGTCTTATTACCTGTTTTTTCAGTTCAGGTGATATCTTTGATCACAACATTGTTAGTTACATTTGAAACTGCAGGATTCTAAAATGTAGAAAACCTATTAGGTTCCATATTTTATGACTCTAAACACTATAAAAAATCAAATATTCTTAATATGGAAAGTTATTTTGGAAACTTACAAGAAGCCTATCTAACAGTTTGAGCCTTCAATTAATTGACAGTTGCAAGCAGGGATAATTGCAAGTGGTTCATTGGGAATGCCTTGAGCCTGCTGTGGCCTGGTATAACCTGATGTCATGAGCAGTTACATGAGTTAAAGCAACACCATTCACCTACTAAATTTTTTTTAAAACTCTTACGTGTGTGTGTGTATATGATTGGTAACTGCAGACTTGTGTTTATTTAGATCTTAAAAATTGCAGACTTTTTATGTATCTATGCAAACAACTATAAAATATACCTTGCAAAAATACATTGAAATTCTTAAAAAAGGAGGGGAAATTCATTAATAAATTGTGTTTTATTTCTAGTGTCTGCAGAAGCCAAACCTGAGCACAGACACAAAGGACAAGGAATACAAACCTCATGATATTCCCCAGAGGCAGTCTGTGCAGCCCTCAGAAACATGCCCCCCAGCCCGACGAGCAAAACGCATGAGAGCAGAGGTGAGAGCCTCATGAGGTTGATCAGACAGAATTCTTGAGCTCTTGTACCAATGTCTGTCTGACACTGGATTTCTCTCATGCGTGTGCTCTTCATAGTTTTGAACCTTGTTAACCTCAGAGAAGGATGCTGTTTGTATTCTAGGTTTCACACTTGGGGAGACTGTACTGTCAAAGCGATAAGGGATTGAAGAATTCTTTCTGGGTTTCTGCTGCCTGAACAGACAGCTGCTTTATTGACAGAGTTTGGAAGAATAGGCGTTCATTGTGATGTAGTTTGGTTTGCCTGTTAGCGTGATGAAATTAGGCAGTGTTTATTGAGGTTTGAGGCTAGGGAATAGAGAACTGGAAACTTTACTTTTTTCTTGAATAGAGAGGTTAGAGGATAGTGAAAACTGTTTTTCTCAGGCTTCCTGAAAAGGAGTATAGAATCTATGGGAGATACTTACACTAATACAGGAAATAATTAGGCAGCGTGGGGGTGGAGGCTTTGAATATATAAGAGGAAAGAACATGAGGGATGATCAGGAGGAATGAATGGATAAGAAAGCCAGTTTGCGTCAAGATTTTTCTGCTACGAAAGGTATATTTTGCTGGTTACCTTATTTCCATACAGAGGTGTGAAGGTTAAGGGGTTTTGCCTACCTTAATTGGACATGTAAATGTTAGGAATCAGTGATAATGTATTAGGAACATCTTAGAACTGGGAAGCCTTGTCGCATTAATCAGGTATTTAAATCAGTCCCTGGTTATTAGTAATTATTGGTCAAGATGGGAAAAAAAAAAGGAAAAAGAAAATATCTATTTTCTTTCCTGAAGAAATGGATATAAATAAGGCGATTATTTTTAACTTAGGTAAGTTAGAGATAGGAAAAAATTTAGTAACTCCATTTTTCTGAATTAAGATTGCCTCAGAATAGGAAAATAGGGTAATTTGAAACCCATAAACATACTTACATTTCATTAGTCTAAAATATTCTTGTTTGAGCACGTCTTGATCATTAAATATAGAAGACATGCCCTAGTGCTGTGGGTGTCTAGGTTTGCCTTGGTGAGAGATGCAGAGGGTGGTAATAGCACCCTGGGAGGGATTTGGTCAGCAGTGGACACCCTGAGTACATACAAATGAACACGGGCAAAAATGATCGAGTGTAGTTCTGCAAACTTCACAAAAGTTGTTTTGCTTTATTAGTAAGTATTACCACTTTGGGAAACATTGGAAATTTAGACTGACTTAATGATAGGGGAATCCTTAATACTTTAGTGGTGTTAGAAGAGTAGCTTGTGTTAACACTTTAACAGAAGAATTAATAGGAAATTATTATGGAAGCCGAGTTTTCTGTAAATGCGAGCCAGCTTTGGAAGAAGCCAGCAAACTTTTCAAGGCTAATGAAATTATATGATATTTATATAACTAATAAGGATTTGGCTTAGTGATGACTGAGTCAAGCATAAGGTGAGTAGATAAGAACTGGGAAGCTTCTGGGCGGAAAATCAGAGCTGATCCCAGTGGGGTAATTATTCTCCCCCGAATTTGTTCCTGATCCTTTGATTCTTCCCTATTTTTATCTTTCCCTATTCTTTTCTGACGTGTCAGTGTAGATACTCTTCTAACTTACTAGATTTTTTCCTTTCCTTAAATAATAGTAATTTTAAGGGTATATCACACCTCTGTGGGGAGAAAGAAGCAGGTTTTGAATGTCTGTTTATAAGATTATAGTCACCTGGAGATTTCAGTTGAATTTTAGATTTGTTTTTTAAAAGGAAATATTTATCTGTGTGACAACTTTTTTAAAGGCCATGAATATTAAAATAGAACCAGAAGAGACAGCAGAAGCCAGAACTCATAACCTGAGACGACGAATGGGCTGTCCAACTCCAAAATGTGAAAATGGTAAGAAAGTTTATCCATGAGTAGGAAAGAAGTAAAAAGTAAATTAGTAAAAACAAGTATTCCTTTTTTAAGAAAACATTACAACAGCTGTTGAATACTAGTCAGTGGGTTGGGTCTTGAAATAAAATCTTAGTACGTTAATGTCCCAGTTCTCATAGTGACCAATAGAAGTAAACAGATCTGCATATTAGAAATATGACTGAGTTTCTCAGCTGTCACTAATTGCTACTTTGGAATTAGGTTAAATGGCATTCATTGAAAAAAGTGATTTATGCATAGCATAGGTGCTTTTGACTGAATATCTGATAAGTTTATTTCAGGCATGGCAGGCAGACATGGTTTTTAAATCTGAATTTTAGTTGATAATTGCTTAGCTGGCTGTTGCTTGATGTTACTCACTGAGAGGTAAGTTTAAGACTCTAGAAAGAGAAATCCTCAACCCTATATGGGCAGGCACATACAAATGAAGAAGTTAATAAAATTGCTGCTTCTTAGTGATTGGTGAATTTAGTGGAAAGGCTGCACATTGTAGTGGAAAGTAGATGGATTTTTAAAAATACAGATCTGAATCTGAATCCTGGCCTAACCAACAAGTATGACTGTAGATATTTCTTAATTTTTTTTAATGTCCGTTTTCTTGTCTTTGAAATGGATTTGTTGCAAAAGGTAATCTATGGATAGCATATAGCACAGCACCTACCTATGATAGGATAGTTCATTAATTTTTTTTTTTTTTTTTAAGATTTTATTTGCCAGAGAGAGAGAGAGAGAGGGAGAGAGAGAACATGTGCAAGCCAGCACAGGCAGACAGAGTGGCAGCAGAGGCAGAGGGAGAAGCAGGCTCCCGGCCGAACAAGGAGCCCGATGTGGGACTCGATCCCAGGACGCTGGGATCATGACCTGAGCCGAAGGCAGCTGCCCAACCAACTGAGCCACCCAGGCGTCCCAGGATAGTTCATTAATTGATAGTTAACTTTTATAGCTGATATTGTCAGTCTTTGGAACCAGGATATTGGGGTAGTAAGTAGTCATAGGTTATGGAGGGATACTCTGTAATGTGGAGGAGGTACAGTTAAGGTCAGGAGGAACCTGCTTTCATCAATATATGTCATGCTAAGTATATATGTCAGTATAATATATGTTGGTAACATGTTAAGAAGACTGTATCTTCAGCTCCTATTTTATTAAAAGCCTATAGACCTGAGCAACATCTCTAGAAGTACTCATATCTATATTTATTACCACATTTAAATGGTGTGAGAGTTTTCATTTTATCACAAGCTATCAGCACCTAGCCCTTGAACATGATAACACTGGGTGCTGCTCCTGCATTGAAAAGAAACAAGGAAATTGTGTTTGTGTCCTGTGTGTGCTTGGGGGAGGGAGAGGTGAGGGAACAAGGTGAGCCAAGTGTAGTACATGAAGCTCTAACTCAGATTGCCTCTTTTACAGAGAAAGAAATGAAAGGCATCGTCAAGCAAGAAACCATTGAGAAGAAAGAATACATTGTAGAAAGCGAGAAGGAAAAACCCAAAAGCCGATCTAAAAAAGCCACCAATGCTGTGAGTTGACATGTTTAAACACTTTAACCATTTTTGTGCCTTACTTAGGACTGCTAGTTTAGAGTGTGACAATTAAAAGAACTTTTTCTGTCCATTTATATTATCAGTTTTTAATTGAAGAAATACACAAATGCATTGTGAAGATAATAGTAACATACGGGGGAGGAGGACATTCACAGCTATTTTTCTGGAGTACATGCAGTTTAAAGACAAATAATGTGAGCTGGATTGTATATGGAATGTTCCTAAGTCACTAGATCACGTCCAGATGATCTGAGAGCTAGATCAGAAATCCGGTTGATGTTTTCCAACTTTACAACAGGGTAGGAAGAGAAAAGGAAAGGAATTGGGGGAATAGGACTTGAGCGTCCAACAAGAATTGTAGGACTAGGTAGCCACTTACTCAAATGGAAACTTAAAGCTTGAGGACTTTACAGAGGATCTGGTTGCTTTTCTTCTTCTCTGCCCCTTCTGAGAGCTCAGTGAATAGCTTGACAACAGTGCTTTTTATCTTGGAATTTAAAATTATTCTAATTACGTGTTCTTCTATTCATCAATATCATCCCCACCCTACCACTAAAAAAAAAATACAATCAGAAAATGATCAGAGCCCAGGTTTTTATTTGCTACAACAGAAAGACTGAGAAGATACCCTGAGTAGTTGAATTCTTAGTAATACGGAAAGCATTACTGGGTGATATATTAGTTTTTAGGGGCTGCCGTAGCAAAGTATCACAAACTGGCCTAAACAACAATTTATTTTCTCATGGTTCTGGAGGCTGGAAGTCTAAGATCAAGTTGTCTAGAGGGTTGGTTTTTTTCTGAGGCCCCTCTCCTTGGCTTGTAGATGGTTGTCTCCTTCTTGTCTTCACATGGCTTTCCTCTGTACCTGTCTATGCCCTAATTTCTTCTTGAATACTAGTCCTATTGAATTAGAGCCCACTCATTATGAATTCATTTTATCTTAACCTCTTTATAAAGACCCAGTTCCAAATATAGTCACATTCTGAGGTACTGGGGGTTAAAACATCAAGATACAGGAAAAAAAAAAATAGACATCAAGATAATTTTGGGGCTCAGTCCATTAACAGATAATAACTATGTATTTTTATCACTGTGTTTGGGGGGAACTTCTTAACCATGAATCCTTAATTAGAATATATAGTGATTTATTTTATTCATTCTTTTGCTTTTATATTTATTTATTTATTTATTTATTTATTTATTTATTCGATTTAACAGAGATCACAAGTAGGCAGAGAGGCAAGCAGAGGGGACACGGTGGGGAAGCACGCTTTCTACTGAGCAGAGAGCCCAATGTGGGGCTCGATCCCAGGACCCTGAGATCCTGACCTGAGCCGAAGGCAGAGGCTTTAATCCACTGAGCCACCCAGGCACCCTATTTATTTATTTATTTTAATTTTATTTATTTGACAGAGATCACAAGTAGAGAGGCAGGCAGAGAGGGCAGGACAGGGGTGGGGGGAAGCAGGCATCCTTCTGAGCAGAGAGCTCGATACAGGGCTTGATCCCATGACCCTGAAATCGTGACTTGACCTGAAGACAGAGGCTTAACCCACTGAGCCACCTGGGCACCTCAATATAAAGTAATTTAATGTGGTTAATGAACTTAAACATTTTTCTTTTCTTTTAAGCGTGGCAAAATGGAAAAATTTTTTTTTTTAATTCTATTTTTGGTTAAGCTGATAATTTATTACTGAACATGTTCTTCTTCTAAAAGATTAGCATTTTCTAAGCCACTGGAAGCTAGATGTCCTAGTAATAAACTTTAAAACACATAGCTGAGGGGTACCTGGGCAGCATAGTCGGTTGAGTGTCTGACTCTTGACTTTGACTCAGGTCATGATCTCATGGGCTGTGGGACGGATCCCCACTTCTGACTCCCTGCCCAGCCAGAGTCTGCTGGGGATTTTCTCTTCTTTGCCTCTGCCGTTCCCATATATACTCTGTCTCAAATAAATGAATCTATTTTTATTTTATTTTATTTTATTATTTTTTTTTTTTCAAAAAAAGGGAAAGGGGCATGAGATCTGAGAACATGATCTGAGCCAAAATCAAGAGCTGGATGCTTAACTGACTGAGCCACCCAGGTGCCCTAAATTAGGGGGCGGGGGGCTTTATTTTATTTATTTATTTATTTATTTTTAGTTTATTTATTTTTTAAGATTTTATTTATTTATTTGACAGCACAAGCAGGGGGAGCAGCAGGGAGAGGGAGAGGGAGAAGTAGGCTCTTTACTGAGCAGGAAGCCCAGCCTGATGAGGGGCTTGATCCCAGAACCCTGGGATCATGACTTGAGCTGAAGGCAGAGGCCTAAAGGAATGAGCCACCTGGGTACCGCAGAGAAATCTTTAGAAACACACACACACACACACACACACACAGCTGAAAAAGTTCTGACATTAGAGTTTAGTGTTGAGAATGCATTAAGCATTATAAAACATCTCTTATAAAAAAGGTGAAGCATTTTTATTTAAAATACCTCTCATGGGAGGTGAATCATTTTCATTTGAAGGGTGGGAATACTAGATTACGCCGCTATCCATTTTGTTCTTAGAATTTCATAAAATCAAATGTAGCTCATGCTCCTTTGTTCTATACCTGTTTGTACTGCTGCAGGTGGATCTATATGTCTGCCTCTTATGTGGCAGTGGCAATGATGAAGACCGGCTGCTTTTGTGTGATGGGTGTGACGACAGTTACCACACCTTTTGCTTGATCCCCCCTCTCCATGATGTTCCCAAGGGAGACTGGAGGTGTCCTAAGTGTTTGGCTCAGGTAAGAATTAATAGCAGAGATTGTATTAGAAAATTTCCTTCACAGTATTTTTTTTGTTTGCTTTTGGGTTTTAGGTTTAGCAGTTGATAACAGTGAGCCTAATGATAAAGAGTGGGCTGGACCTGACTAGGAAGGTCTTGGCAGTGTGTCCCACAGCAACGAAACAAGCTAAGAGGCAGAAAAAATTTTCTAACTAACTACATTAAAAAATTTTTTTTTTCCATTTAAAAAAGCATTGCATGTTCTTTGCAAAAATTCTTAAACCAAATGACTTAAAAGAGAGTATGATTTCGCAGTTGATAGACAAGTTATTTTGTTGTATATCCATCCAGACGTTTTTTATATTTTAAACACTACATAACTAATTTTACTGATCTGTTTTTTAAAAATATATAAATAAAATATAACTATGTGTATATAAATAAAAATACTCTTTTTTACCTTTTTTTATTTTTGGCAGGAGTGTAGCAAGCCACAAGAAGCATTTGGCTTTGAACAAGCAGCCAGGGACTATACCCTCCGTACTTTTGGGGAAATGGCAGATGCATTCAAATCTGATTATTTCAACATGCCAGTCCATGTATGTACATACATACTGCTTTGATTTAGAATTTTAATAACTGTTAGAAAAAAGAGTATCAAGACCATTTCACTTGGCATTTATTTTTAACTTGTTTGATGGTGTTAAAAATGATACTAAAAATTAAAATGTTAAAATGCATTCTGATTTTTCACTTGATTTCTCTACAGGTAGTCTTTTCCACACACATCATACAGTAGCAATAACAGGATGTTAATAAAGGAAATTATCAGGAATCCTTTCAGTTCAACAAATGTAACTTAAAGAAAATTTCATAATTTATTGAATGACTCTTATGTGCCAGTCATCATGCTATGCATTGGGAACACATTTATATATTGTTATGTTGTAAGTTAGTATTGTAAACTTTAGGATGAGTTCATTTATGCTCTTAGAAGCATAAGCATGTTTCATTCAGCATTTAACATTCTGTCAAGTGAGAGCAGCAGAATTAAATGGTTTTCTGCCCTAATTCTGGACACTTGAGCTGTGTTTTTCTCACTTACCAACAAAGTGCTGTACCAGACACTTCACACATCTATATCTCTCTAGTTGGATTATTTTCTTGGGGTTTTTACTGAGGTACGATGAGAATATTTATCCATCTCCCCCACCCCCTTTAATGGCTGTATCATTTATGGGAACCCAGCAATGTGTGTGTGAACTTGTTTTTCTCTGATAGCACTAGCATTAGCTGTTAGTTACTTAAAATGTTTGCTTACTTGAAGGGCTTATAAATTCAAGTTCTACTCCATTTGAGTTTCAGTTCTTTTGACGCCTTATAACATTGTATGATGTCCCGGTATGTTTGCTTAGCCAGTCTTGGTGGTGCCCAAATTTAAGGCATTTAAGTTACCTTTCTCTAGATTTGCATCAGATTAACAACAGATCCTGGACACGCTGTCTGGTGGCTCTTAGTACTGCTGGAGGCTTCTGCAAAGGAATTGTTCTTTCTGTTCATATTTTGCACTCTGTCTTTTTCATCATGGTTGTCTGCCTTACTCTCAGCCAGGTCAAGGGCAAGGAGTGAAATGATGGACTCAGGTAGTGTGTTTGAACACGTCTGGAAGGATGAAGCGTCATTCAGACACAGCTATTAGTAGTGTATAATGGTCTACCAAGTTATAGGTTACATTTCTCACACACAAAAACATCTCCATTTTGATTCAGAATTTTGCTTTCCTTGATTTCCTTTTAGTATAGTGGCCAGATCAGTGATAGAGGAACATGAATTCTTAATTAGTTACTTCCTTTTTTAGTTACAAAAGTGCTTTTAGAAAATAGTCTGTGTCTAAACTGCTCGGGATCCATTGTGGAATATTATGGGTGTGATTTTCCTTAGGGTGTATTGTCCTGTGACTCCTGTCACTTAGCTAATATCTTCAGATTGGTCATGGGTAGTTAGTGAGTGTCTGAAAATTCAGTTTTTTGTCTTCCTCATTGTTTTGTTTCCAGATGGTTCCCACAGAACTAGTAGAAAAAGAATTTTGGCGACTGGTAAGCACTATTGAAGAGGATGTCACAGTAGAATATGGAGCTGATATTGCCTCTAAGGAATTTGGCAGTGGCTTCCCTGTCCGAGATGGAAAAATCAAACTTTCGCCTGAGGAGGAGGTAGGCTCACACTAGGAGGCACTTCTAGTCAAGCAGAGACCTGCGTTTAAACCTAATAGTTCCACATATCCTTATGTAAAGTGCTTAATACAGGATTAATTGCCTTAGTGCAAACATGCATGTATTTGGAACTTGAATTATTAATTAAAATTCTGTTAGGTTTGCTTGAAATAATTTATGATCACTTTCAGTACATTTTTGACTACCAGATTTTTAAAAATACTTATTTATTTGAGAGAGAGTGAACAAGCGTGAGCGGGGAGAGAGGAAGAGGGAGAAAGATAATCAGACTCCTGGCTGAGCAGGGAGGCCTGACAGGACTCTTGTCAGGATCCCAGGACCCTGAGATCATGACCTGAGCCAAAACAAGTGCCAGACACTTAACCGAATGAGCCACCCAGGCACCCATGATTGTTAGATTTTTTTTTTAAGATTCTATTTATTTATTTGACAGAGAGAGATCACAAGTAGGCAGAGGCAGGCAGAGAGAGGAGGAAGCAGGCTCCCCGCTGAGCAGAAAGCCCCGATGCTGGGCTTGATCCCAGGATCATGACCTGAGCGAAAGGCAGAGGCTTTAACCCACTGAGCCACCCAGGTGCCCCTA
The DNA here is from genome assembly GCF_964662115.1 of Mustela nivalis. Classification (NCBI taxonomy): domain Eukaryota; kingdom Metazoa; phylum Chordata; class Mammalia; order Carnivora; family Mustelidae; genus Mustela; species Mustela nivalis. Next base: position 42,495,571 of record NC_139035.1, on the reverse strand, counting down.
GATTTTTTTTTTTAAGATTTTATTTATTTATCTGACATACAAAGATCACAAGTAGGCAGAGAGGCAGGCAGAGAGAGAGGGGGGGAAGCAGGTTCCCTGCTGAGCAGAGAGCCCCATTCGGGGCTCAATCCCAGTACCATAAGATCGTGACCTGAGCCGAAGGCAGAGGCTTAACCCACTGAGCCACCCAGGCACCCTGATTACTAGATTTTCAATGATTTCAAGAAAAGCAGAGAGAGCCCATAGAAGAATTCTAGTCCCAGCTGTGCAATTACATTGTGATGATACGGGAAAATTACTTAACCTCCCTTTGCCTTCAGTCTATAACTGTGATACTACCTTCTGAAGAAAATGTGAGGTATTGGGACCAGACCTCAATTTATCTTTGAACTTTAGTGTTTATGAGTCTGTTATTTTCCACAATAGCAAACGTCTAGGAGGGTTTCTATTCCTATTCTAGTAGGAAGTCAGATTTTAAAAGATTTTATTTATTTGACAGAGATCACAAGTAGGCAGAGAGGCAGACAGAAAGAGAGAGAGAGGGAAGCAGGTCCCCTGCTGAGCAGAGAGCTTGATGCAGGCTCGATCCCAGGACCCTGGGATCATTACCTGAGCGGAAGGCAGAGGCTTGACCCACTGAACCACCCAGGCACCTGGAAGTCAGATTTTTAGAAATCTTTTTCAAGTGTAACATATACACAGGAAAGTACATAATCATATGCACACTGAATTTTCACAAATTGAGTACATGCATGTAACTAGCACTAGAACAGGAATTAGGACATTACCAGTTATTACCAGACCTTATCCCAGAAGTTCCCCTTTTGTCCTCCCTCTTTCGCTACCTTCCCTGTCTCAGGAAAACCACTTCTCCCACCTTCAGGACAATCACTATCCTGAGATACAGCACCATAAGTTAGTTTGCCTGTTTTTGGACTTGATATAAACAGACTCATTACTATCTTATTTCCTCTATAGCCAACACAAGGGGGTGGCTATACAGATACAGAAATATATACTATGTGAATCTATTTATATTAAGCTCAAAACCGAGTAGAAGTGGGCCTCTAAGAAGTTAGCATAGTGGTCTCCCCTCCTTTTCTCCAACCCTTACCCGTTAGTTTTGAGGGATTAGCATAGCTAATCCTTTATACCTTTTTTGTTTCCTTTTTAGGAGTACCTTGATAGTGGCTGGAATTTGAATAATATGCCGGTGATGGAACAGTCTGTCCTTGCTCACATTACTGCTGATATATGTGGCATGAAACTTCCTTGGTTGTATGTAGGAATGTGCTTTTCTTCATTCTGTTGGCATATTGAAGACCACTGGAGCTATTCAATTAACTACCTGCACTGGTAAGAAGTTTCACATAACCTTTGAATCGTATGCGAGCTAGGCTGGAAACTTTTTAAATGTGTCTGAAGAGTAACGAACTATTTTTTCACTACTGTTGAATCCAGGCATCTTTTTTTTTTTTTTTTTTTTTTTTAAAGATTTTATTTATTTATTTGACAGAGAGAGATCACAGTAGGTAGAGAGGCAGGCAGAGAGAGGGGAAGGGAAGGAAGCAGGCCCCTGCTGAGCAGAGAGCCCGATGCGGGACTCGATCCCAGGACCCTGAGATCATGACCTGAGCCGAAGGCAGCGGCTTAACCCACTGAGCCACCCAGGCGCCCCGAATCCAGGCGTCTTAATAAGGCAGTGGTTCTTAATGATCCTAGGAAATCCAATCAATCCCCTGAAATGGCATATACACTATTTTTCAAGTATAACATATTTCCGGGGAGGGGATAAACGGCTGTTAGTGAAAGCCTTTGCTCATGGAAAGATTAAAAAGCACTGAACAGGGGCGCCTGGGTGGCTCAGTGGGTTAAGCCGCTGCCTTCGGCTCAGGTCATGATCTCAGGGTCCTGGGATCGAGTCCCGCATCGGGCTCTCTGCTCAGCAGGGAGCCTGCTTCCCTCTCTCTCTCTCTCTGCCTGCCTCTCCATCTACTTGTGATTTCTCTCTGTCAAATAGATAAATAAAATCTTTAAAAAAAAAAAAAAAAAAAAAAAAAAAGCACTGAACATTACTTTTCCTATGGAGAAATCCCATTCTGTGGCAGGGAAAGCCCAGATATCCTTTGGGTAGTGGAATATAGGTCCCAAAGTGCCCTCCAGCTCCTTGGGCCTGCCAGCTTGTTTTGTTGTGCTGAGTTTTGGCATCATTACACACAGTAGAATGGATTTCATCAGTGCACGAGTGCGTGGAGGCGGAGTACAGACACTCAGACATTTTTTACTTTTTAAACTCTTCTTCCAAAGCCGTGTCTTTTTTCACATCTGTTTCTAACCTCTCTGTTTCCTTTGCTTTTCTAAGTACAGAAATATCTGAAGCTCTGTAACTCACTTAAATCCCCACACGAGGAATTTGAGTATGTACCACAAGAAAGAGAGAGTTAGGAAATATATGTGGAGCATCAGTTCTGCCTCCCTAGGCAATTGCTCCCAGCTGTAAAATGAAGATTGTATTTACCATACCTCACAGGGATGTTACAGATTAATTGGTTGACAGTTTAAAGTGCTTTGAAGAATAAGAGCTCTTTGGAAATGCTAATTGCCTTATTAGTGTTTGATTTACCCTTGCCTGTCAGAATGGACAAGGGAAAAGGAAGATGGAGAGTTGCCATCCCTTGTCAGTTGCTGTAAGAGACTGTGGTAACCACATATCCTGTAGCTAACATATGATGCCTCATATTTTTAGAAATTCTAGATATTTACATTTTCTAAAGAGTCAGATAAAAATGGGAGAGAGGAGGGGAGCCTCAGATGGAAAGTCTCTCATTGAAACTCTGTATGTGAAGGGGGAAAATGCATCACATATGTTTAGATCACATTTCTAATGACACTCAGTTTGAACATTTTCTTTGTGGCAGGGTCTGAAAAACATGACTTGTTAACCATTTTGTTTGTGTTAGTGTTGCAGACTGATTTTTTTCTAATGAAATTTGATGTTTATATATTTCTTGAGATTGATTTATTTTTACAATCTGTTTCCAGGGGTGAGCCAAAAACCTGGTATGGAGTCCCGGGGTATGCTGCCGAGCAGCTAGAAAATGTAATGAAGAAACTAGCTCCAGAGCTCTTTGTGTCCCAGCCAGATCTTCTCCATCAGCTTGTGACCATCATGAACCCCAATACCCTGATGACTCACGAAGTGCCTGTACGTTCTGGGTCAATTCTCCTGTACTTAGGCTTAACCCACCTCTTCTCTTCCCTGTTACTCAGTTTTTTTTTATGAAGTTGATTTAGTTATGTGTGTTCCATACTATAACTGGTAGAAAAAATAGCTGTTTGGTGAAATTTGATACTATATTGCAATAAACCAGTAGGACTGGATCCTCAGACACCATAAAAACTAATTTGTTGCAGCTAATAACTAGGTTGCTAGCGGCCATATTTTGCAAATAATAAGTATGATGCTTTCTTTTTTATTCAGTGTCTATTTTAGGGTTTCTAAACTATAATTTTTCTATAGAACTTCTGTCTTTAAATGCAATAAAACAAAAACCTTAATATTATTTGTCTGTATAAATTACTGTGAAAATGTCTGGGTTCTGTTACAATTAGATCTAAACTCTAGTGTCAGAATCCTTCATACTCTGTCCATACTTAAAAAAAATAATTTATGAAATCTGCATGAACTTAATTCTGAATGAGAAACTGAAATAATTTACATGCTCGGTAGATATTAAACCTCCACCCCTAATTAAGATTGCTTGCTTGGTTATTTAATTTTTAAGATTTGATTTCTTTGAGAGAGAGCTCATGCACAAGTTGGGGGGAAAGGGCAGTGGGAGAGGGAGAAACAGACTCCTGATGAGTGGGGAGCCCCAACATGGGAGGCTCCATCCTAGGACCCTGAGACTGACGTACCCAGGTGCCCCTCAAGAAAAAATTAATTTTAGGGGCGCCTGGGAGGCTCGGTGGATTAAAGCCTCTGCCTTCGGCTCAGGTCATGATCCCAGGGTCCTGGGATCGGGCCCTGCGTCGGGCTCTCTGCTCGTCAGGGAGCCTGCTTCCTCCTCTCTCTCTCTGTGCCTGCCTCTCTGCCTACTTGTGCTCTCTGTCTGTCAAATAAATAAATAAAATCTTAAAAAAAAAAAAAATTAATTTTAAGCTCCTGGGCTTGGATTTAAGGGTGTCTCTTCTAGACTGAAAGGTGCTGTTGATGATACTACCTCTGCAGTTGATATATAAAGTGACACTTATATACTGATTTCCTGTTGGAGAATGCTCTGAAGATATGTTGGGAGGCCAGATTGAAATGTATGAAATTGAGGGGGTCCATCTTAGTTTGCTAAGTCATATGTAAATGATATATTTATTGTGCTAAAGTGAATTCCTAATGGTGCTGTGACCTAAATTTCATGCTTTTGGGGTTCACAGGCTAGTAAATGGGGGCAGATGGAAAGGATTTTTCTTTGAGGGATTATAAATTATTCATGGACAATAGCTTAGAAAATTATGACCAGTAAAATGGTGGTCTCCTCATTGGTATTTTCCACATTGATTTTTTTCCCCCCTCATATTGATTGATCTTTCTGGTTTGTTATAAGTAACTTGCCCTAATGGGACTTCTGGCCATGGTTCTCAGTTATTAAATTGAAGAACCCTTGAGACTTGATTCTGGACCACAGAGATGGATGAGCGAACCTGTGCATTTGGGGACTCAGCCTGATGCGGGGCTCGATACCAGGACCCTGTAATCATAACCTATCAGAAAAGGCAGATAGTGTTTACACAGATAATGGCATTGTGGTGTGGTTTGATGGTGGTGTCGAGGAGGCTGACCCATTAACTCTATAGAGAATTAGAAAGGACCCAAAATGACCATTTGAACTAAAACTTGGATCTCTGAGAAGGAATATTTTTGGCAGATTTGGGGTGGAGGGAAGGAAGTACTAGCAGTAAGAGGGATTGTGTTCATGTGGTGGGTAGTGGTCTTCAAACTGCTAACTATATTTGAACCCTGATTGGCAGGTTACAGTACACATGGCGAGGGGCGCCTGGGTGGCTCAGTGGGTCAAGCCTCTGCCTTTGGCTCAGGTTGTGATCTCAGGGTCCTGGGATCAAGCCCAGCATCGGGCTCTCTGCTCAGCGGGGAGCCTGCTTTTCCCCCTGCCTCTCTGCCTACTTGTGATCTCTGTCAAATAAATAAATGTTTAAAATATATATATATACACCTTAGCTTTAAAAAAATAAATACACATGGCTGATCCTCACCCCCAGTTTCTTGTTCTGCTAGTCTGGGTGCTGCTCAAGAATTTACATTTTCAACAGGTTCCCCGTTCAGTCCAGGAACTACATTTTGGACAACCACTGATGGAGAAAGATACATTGAAAAGCTATTTAATTTTCTTATTTCGTAAGTTCAGTCTGAGGGTTTGGTGCCTAGAGCAATATAGGTTTTTTGTTTTTTTTTTTGTTTTGTTTTAAATATTTTATTTATTTATTTGACAGACAGAGATCACAAGTAGGCAGAGAGACAGGCAGAAAGAGAGAGGAGGAGGAAGGCTCCCTGCTGAGCAGAGAGCCCAACGTGGGGCTCGATCCCAGGACCCTGAGATCATGACCCGAGCCGAAGGCAGAGGCTTTAACCCACTGAGCCACCCAGGCGCCCCAATATAGGTTTTTTTAAATTAAAACTTTATTGAAGGGGGTGCCAGGGTGTCTCAGTCATTAAGCGTCTGCCTTCGGCTCAGGTCATAATCCCAGGGTCCTGGGATCAGAGTCCCGGCTGAGTAGAGAGCCAGATGCGGGATCATGACCTGAGCCAAAGGCAGAGACTTAACCAACTGAGCCACCCAGGTGCCCCTACCCCTAGAATATTCTTAATTGTAGTTATATTTAGGTATGTCCTAATCCTGGATGTAGCTAAATTTTTGTAGTCAAAGCCTAGTGAAAGCCATGTTTTCCTTTCACATACTAATCAGCCCTTATAATCTGGGATACTACTCCCATCTTGTGGCAGAATTGAGTATCTTTCTGATTATTTTACCGTAATTCTTTCTGTTACATTCTGTTGTGGTGTTTTTTTGGGTTCTGTTTTTTGTTTTTTGTTTTGGAATAAAGCCTCCCTTCTGGAGAATCATCTGATAGTCTGTGTCCAGATTATCTTTCATGATTGTCACTAAAAATCCCCAATTTCTGTCTCTCTAGGTTTACCGAACTAATCAGTGTGCTGGGGAGTTTGTGATTACATTTCCAAGAGCCTACCACAGTGGTTTTAATCAAGGTTTTAATTTTGCTGAGGCCGTTAACTTCTGTACTGTTGATTGGGTATGTAATCATGATGTAGTGCGCCTTTTCAAATGTATTGTTTTCTTGCAGAAATGGCATATAATACTTAAGAAGCTTTCAGGTGTGGTTGCTTAAACCTGTTGCTCCTCAAATGGCTGGTCTTACAAATTATTTACCATCCACAGTGGGATAAAGCACTTGGCACCACACTGTAAACCAAGCCTTTACTAACTCAACACACTGCTTAGTTCAGCTGATAAGTTTTTCTTCTGTAAAAGTGAGGCTTGATGAATAAATGAGTGTTGATTTACACTGGGGGCAAAATTCAGTCTCAATGCAAACTCCTCTAACAAAGAGTTCTGTCTTAAGACTATACAACGCTATCTTAGATCGTCTACAACACAACTTTTTTTAATGATGCACTTGCTTTCAGTTTAAAGTAGAATTTTTATATTAGTATTAATACTTTTCATTTACGTAAAAAGATCTCGTTTAAAGTATGTGATGTTAAATCTAATAAACAGCCTTGTTTCGGTGCTTTACTGAGTAATAGTACTACCTATATCTAAAATTATTTTCCATTTTGTAGTTTGGAGCATCATTTTCCCTGAAGTAGGTTTAACCACACCAGTTCGGCATAGTTGTTTCAGGGAATGTGTAAATTCACATGTCCATTTAGATTATACATTGTTCTGGACATTAACTACATTGTTAATACGTTGGGCTTTTTTAAAAGTGTCTTTAATTAATCTCTATATCCAACATGGGGCTGGAACTCACGACCCCACCATGAAGAGTTGCATGCTCTTTTGACCGAGCTGGCCAGGTACCACTGTATGTTGGCTTTTTCAAACTGCTTTTTAATTAAGGTATCTAATATGCCTGATCTTTGAGATGCAAAGATTAAGAAAGGCCCAAGGCCTCTTAGAGTCTGGCTGTAGGATTGATGTATGTATTATGACCTGGAATATGATCTTTGGTAATTTCATAATGGTCAGAAGTCTTTGTGAATAGGAAGGAAAAAGATGAATGTCACATATTATCCTCTGTCTTTTGACACAGCTGCCATTAGGCCGACAGTGTGTGGAGCATTACCGCTTGCTTCACCGCTATTGTGTATTTTCCCATGATGAGATGATTTGCAAGATGGCTTCCAAGGCTGATGTACTAGATGTCGTGGTCGCTTCAACTGTTCAGAAAGACATGGCCATTATGATTGAGGATGAGAAGGCTTTAAGAGAAACTGTCCGTAAATTGGTAAGGTTTCTGGAATCCCAATTGTATGGCTCTGGGTATAACTTTTAGTAAAATTCTTACATGTTAATACCATTTTAAGAAGTCTTCTTTGGCTACTTTCCTCTAAGACCCATTCTGATAGATGTGTATTAATATCTCATTGTGGTTTTAATTTTCTCTAATGGCCATTGATTTACTGAACATCCTATCGTGTATAAACGTATTTATTCTTTGTATATTATCTCCTTGGTTAACTGTTCAGATATTTTCCCCCCACCCCTTTTTTTATTGGATTGTTGTGAGATGTCCATTCATCCTATATACCAGTCCTTTATCAGATAAGTGTTCTGCAAATATTTTTTCCAGTCAGTGGCTTAACTTTTCATTCTCAGAGCACTTTCTAAAGCAGAAGTTTATTATTTTGATGAAGTTCAGTTAAGCAGTTGTTTCTTTTATGGATCTTTTGGGAAGGGTGGGTAGGGCAGAGGGAAAGGGAGAGAATCTAAAGCAGATTCCCCACTGAGGTGGGCCTCAATCTCACCACCCTGAGATCACAACCTGAGCTGACCAGAGCTGAAATCAAGAGTCAAATGCTTGGGCATCTGGGTGGCTCAGTGGGTTAAGCCGCTGCCTTCCGCTCAGGTCATGATCTCAGGGTCCTGGGATCGAGTTCCGCATCGGGCTCTCTGCTCAGCAGGGGCCTGCTTCCCTTCCTGTCTCTCTGCCTGCCTCTCTGCCTACTTGTGATCTCTACCTGTTAAAGAAATAAATAAAATCTTTAAAAAAAAAAAAAAAAAAGAGTCAAATGCTTGACCGACTAAGCCACCCTTTATCTTTTTTTATGTCTTTAAGGAATCTTACCTCACCCAAAGTCACAAAGGCCTTTTCCTGTTAGTCATCTAGAATTTTTAGTTTTAGGTTTTACAAGTAAATCTCTAATCCATCTCAAGTAATTTTTATTTATGGTACAATGTGTAGGTTGAAATTACCCTTTTTTACATATGGATTTCTCATCATTTCAGCACCATTTCTTGCGAATACCTTTCCTTTTCTGTTGAAATGCCCTGGCATCTTTGTTTTGAAATCAGTTTGTATGTGGGTCTATTGCTAGACTGTTTCATTCTCTTAACCTATGCATTTATTCTCTTGCTATTACCATATGGTCTTGATTACTGTAACTTTGTAATGAGTCTTGAAATTAGATAGTGTGAGTCCTCCAGCTTTGTTCGTTTTAAAAACTGGTTTGGCTATTTTAGTTCCTTTGCTTTCCATATGTATTTGAGAATTGACTTATTGATTTCTACCAAAAATCCTGTGACGGTTTCATTAGGACTCCATTAAATCCATGAATATAGTTGGGAGAATTGATATCTTTAACAGTGTTGAGTCTTCCAATTCATGGATATAGTAGATCCACCATTTATTTAAATCTTGAGTTCTTTCTTATTTTGCAGATTGCAACACATATCTTTCACATATTTTCTTGGGTTTAAAAATCATGTACTTGGGCTTCTGGGTGGCTCAGTTGGTTAAGTGACTGCCTTCAGCTCAGGTTATGATCCCAGCATCCTGGGATCAGGCCCTGAATTGGGCTCCCTGCTCTTTGGGGAGCCCTGCTTCTCCTTCTCCCTCTCCCTCTGCTGCTCTGCCTGCTTGAGCTCTCTTTCTCTGTGAAATAAATAAATCTTAAAAAAAAAATCACGTACATTATGTTTTTTGGTACTATTATAAATGATGCCTTAAAACTTTTTTTATTTCAGACAGTTTATTGGTAGCATTTATAAATGTAATTGACTTGTATATTGACTTTCTATGTTCTGCAACCTTTCTAAACTCAATAGTTCTATTGGCTTTTTTAAATAGATTGTTTTGGAATCTACAAATAGTGTCACACTGATTTTTTTTTTTTTTTAAATATGACTTTTCAGATAGAATCCTTGAATGTTGGCTCTCTGAAGCCTGTTATGGACCAACAGCAAGTTTATTCACCTTCCTCTGATATTTTATAGGTTACAGAAACAATGCCCAGAGGGTTTAAGTGCCTTACTAATGTCTTACATCAAAAATGGTAACTCATTTGAGGAACTTTGAGAACTTACAAGCTTTTCCAGATGTAGAAATTGACAAGTTAAAATTGGGTGAACTGTATATTATTCGTTCTTAACTAAGATCCATAAAGTTGGTCCTTAAGCTCATTTTAAATAAAAATTGCAACCATTTTTTTAAATCTTGTAGTCCTTTTTAGTTAGTTCCAGTTAATTTTTTTATTTTTATTTTTTAGATTTTATTTATTTGTCAGAGAGAGAGAGAGAGAGATAGAGAGAGAGAGCCCAAATGGGAGGAGCAGCAGGTAGAGGGAGAGGGAGAAGCAGGCTCCTTGCTGAGCAGAAAGCCCAATGCTGGATTCAATCCCAGAACCTGGAATCATGACCTGAGCCAAAGGCAGGGGCTTAACCAGCTGAGCCACCCACGTATCCCTGATCAGTTCCAATTAAAACTGAAATTCACTCATTAGCGGTTTCTTTACTCTCCTCTGTTTTTGTTGGTCCATGTAATCAGTATGAAGGGATCAAAAGGTTAAAATAAAGAATAAAACAGTAAAAAAAAGGAGCTTGATGGTTTGTAAATTGACTTAATCGGATTCTGGCATGCTCATGGTTGGATTTGGATCCAGGTTCTGATAGGAAGAAAAAGTGGTCAAAGCTTGATCTTTTAGTGACAAAAGGTATATCGTAGGGAGGACTCTCTAGGTGGTACAAACTGCAGTTAAAATTTATTGGTTTAAGACCTCATTTTACTTGATACTGTTTCAGTTAGGAAATGATTTATTATGACTTTAGTGTCTTGTACATATTTCTAAAATTTTAGATAAATACTATCCCTTTAGGTAACTTTACCTGTGAAAGCTAATTGACTACTCAGCATCTTCTAATTAGTCATTGCTTCATGATAGTCTTTTCTTCTTCCTTTTATTTACATTTGTTCTTTTTATGGATTCTCTAGCAGTATTACTCTGACGTTCTGTATATATAATAATTCCTCTGAAGTACAAAACATAAACATTTCTTTTGCTCTTATCATCTATACCCAAACTGTGGATAGAGCCAGCTTAGAGTAGAATAAAGAGCAAATCTCAATAGTCTATCGTCCTATTAATAACTGTTTTCTTACTCTGATCAAAATGGCCAAACATAGGAGCGCCTGGGTGGCACAGTGGGTTAAAGCCTCTGCTTTCAGCTCAGGTCATGATCTCAGGGTCCTGGGATCGAGCCCCACATCGGGCTCTCTGCTCAGCAGGGAGCCTGCTTCCTCCTCTCTCTCTCTGCCTGCTTCTCTGCCTACTTGTGATCTCTGTCTGTCAAATAAATAAATAAATAAAATCTTTTTTTAAAGTGGCCAAACATAAGGACCTATCTTGTCCAGAAAGACATTCTTCCCAAATAAGTGAGGTAGTTTACCTTGCCCATATTTGCTAGGTTGTTGTTACTTTGTATTCCACACATTTTCAATCAAGCACTCCTATTTTGGTGAGGCTCCCCCTACTCCCTATTTTAAAAAATGTTTAAAATTCACCTATTGCGTGTTTGTCTTGGGGGCTGGTGGATTATATATTCCTTTGGAGATCTCTAAAGTACACTTTATTCTAGGGAGTAATTGATTCAGAAAGAATGGATTTCGAGCTGTTGCCAGATGATGAGCGTCAGTGTATAAAATGTAAAACCACATGCTTCATGTCTGCCATCTCCTGTTCTTGTAAGCCTGGCCTGCTTGTTTGCCTGCATCATGTAAAAGAATTGTGTTCCTGTTCTCCTTACAAATATAAACTGAGGTGAGTAGGAAGAATGGTATTTTTCTGTGGAAAATCCTAAATCCTTATGAAAGTGATCTTTCTGTTCTAGGATTGAAATACTGAACATAAAATGTATGATTTTCTCCAAACCCAAATATGTCAAAACTAAGTCTGCTATTTTGTGTCCAGGTATAGATACACTCTGGATGATCTCTACCCCATGATGAATGCACTGAAGCTTCGAGCAGAATCTTACAATGAATGGGCCCTGAATGTGAATGAAGCTTTGGAGGCAAAGATTAACAAAAAGAAAAGTACGTGGTATACAAAGTGTGTCTTGGTGATTGACAAAATGGGACTGATTCTAATGTAGCCAATGTAGTTATCAACAGATTACTTGAAACAACCTGACTTTTTCCTTGTGCAGTCCCCCCCCCCTTTTTTTTTAATGATTTTTATTTATTTGACAGAGAGAGAGAGAGATCACAAGTAGGCAGAGAGGCAGGCAGAGAGAGAGGTGGATGCAGATTCCCTGCTGAACAGAGAGCCCGATGTAGGACTCGATCCCAGGACCCTGAGATCATGACCTGAGCGGAATGCAGACGCTTTAACATGCTGAGCCACCCAGATGCCCCTGAAGTTACCCTTTTTAGCCAGGTTTATGGAGTGTAAGCATACAAAGTTTTAAGACACAAGATTTGGCAGAGGAAAATCTTGATAGATGAATTAATGTATAAGATCATGTTTTTAACAATGATCGTATTATTAGGAAACAGAATAACCTTTTATACCTCTTGTCTCAGAAACAAAAATATCTCACATTTTATATGGAACCCTAGGAAAACATTTTAAAAAACTAGAGCTGAAGACAAAGGAAGTGTGTTATATATATATTTTTAAAGATTTTATTTATTTGTGAAATAGAGCGAGAGAGCGAAAGAGTGAGCACAGGCAGGCAGAATGGCAGGCAGAGGCAGAGGGAGAAACAGGCTTCCCCGCCAAGCAAGGAGCCGGATGTGGGACTCGATCCCAAGACGCTGGAATCATGACCCAACCCAAAGGCAGCTGCTTAACCAACTGAGCCGCCAGGTGTCCCGGAAGTGTGTTATATTAAATTAGGAGTTTCTGGTTTATCATTTTTCAGTGCTAATCAAAGTCACAGTTTCTGTCTCTTATTACCTTGAAAGTCACGACTTTCCCATCACAGAGTGTAGTAGAAAGGACTGGTCATGCAACAATGGGAAATCTACATTTGCCTTGTTTTGACAAGTCCATTGTCTTCCATCTCTGATATATTTGCACATTGAAGAGCCAACTCTAGGCACTTGTTTAAAACACTCTAAACAGGCTCCTGACTGTCTCAGTTAGAAGACCATGCAGCTCTTGATCTTAGGGTCATGAGTTCGATTCCCACATTGGGTACAGAAATTACTTAAAAATAAATAAATAGGTCTTTGGTGGGGGAGGAGTCAAGATGGTGAAGTAGCTGGCTGAGACGACATCAGGTAGCAGGAGATCAACCATATAGCTTATCAGTCCATTGCAGACACCTACAAATCCAACAGGAGATCAAAGAGAAGAAGAGCAACAATTCTAGAAATAGAAAATCGACCACTTTCAAAGGTAGGACCTGCAGAGAAGTGAATCTAAAGCAACGGGAAGATAGACCGCAGGGGTAGGGGCCCATTCTCGGCAAGGGGCGGAGCAATGGAGCACAAAATCAGGACTTTTAAAAGTCGGCTTCACTGAGGGACAAAGCTCCAGAGGTTAAACCGGGGTGAAGCCCATGTGGAGACAACATGGCCCCAGGTCCCGCGCGGTCACAGAAAGATCTGGGGTGTCTGAGTGTCGCAGAGCTTGCAGGTATTACTGCAGGGAAGCTGGCTACCGACAGAGCCAAGGAGTGAGCTCTCAACTCTGTGTTACCTGAACCGTAATCCGTGGCACAGGCCACTGCTCTGTGAGTGGGGACCCCACAAGATCAGGGGAGACCCCCCCCCCCAGGAGCTCAGGAATCTGCGGGGTTCCGTGACTCCAGGTGGAGCTGCGTGCCAGAGACAGAGACACTTGGTCACAGGCTGGGTGAGCTCAGAGTGTGTCCGGCAGCCAGGGAGACGGGAGTGATTGAGCGCTTTTCTCTGACGGCACACTGAGGAGTGGGGCCCTAAGCTCTCGGCTCCTCTGAGCCGGAGATTGGGAGGTACCATTTTCATTCCCGCCCTCCGGAACTCTGCGGAAAGCACTCAGCGAACAAAAGCTCCTGAAAGCAAACCCCAGCAGATTACTTAGTCCGGCCCCTGGTAAGGGCGGTGCAATTACACCTAGGGCAAAGACATTTGAGAATCACTACAACAGGCCCCTCCCGTAGAAGATCAACAAGATATCCAGCCAAGACCAAGTTCACTTACCAAGGAGAACAGCGGAATTCCAGAGGAAGAGAAAGCAAAGCATGGAATTCATGGCTTTCTTCCCATGAATCTTTAGTCTTGCAAAGTTAATTAAATTTTTTAATTTTTTTTTCTCTTCTGCTAAATTTTTTTTAACTTTTGTCCTTTCCTCTTTTAACGTTTTTTAACTAGTTTATCTTAACAATACTTTTCATTAAAAAAAACTTTCTTAAACCTTCATTATTATAGTCATATTTTATCCTTCATTGTATCTAACTTTATTTTTTGTATACACATAGCATTTTTTCTTCTAAAAAATTTGGGGTACAACTTCTTCTAATAGATCAAAATACACCCTAAATCTACCACCAGGCTTGTTCTAGTCTCCAGCCCGAGCAAATTCTCTCCACTTCCTTTTTCTTTATTCTTCCAACCAACTTACCTTATCAACTCCTTTTTTTTAGAAATTAAAAAAAATTTTTTTTTAATCTTTATAGTCATATTCCATTGCTTCATTGTATTTATCCTTATATGTGGTTTTCATTCTTTAGAATTTTGGGAGGTAGTTTCTTCTAAGAGACTAAAATACTCCCAAAATTAGGTGGGTGACCCTGTTCTAGTCACCAGTCTAATTTTTATTTGTTTTCTTTTTTTAAATTTTTTTTTTCCTGAACTTCTTTTTACCTCCTTTCTCTCCTCCACAATTTGGGGTCTCTTCTGATTTGGTTAAAGCACATTTTCCTGGGGTCTTTGCCACCCTTTTAGTATTTTATTTGCTCCTTCATATATATTCTTATCTGAACAAAATGACAAGGCAGAAAAACTCCCCACATAAAAAAGAACAAGAGGCAGTACTGAAGGCTAGAGACCTAATCAATATGGGCATTGGTAATATGTCAGATCTAGAGTTCAGGATGACGATTCTCAAGATTCTAGCCAGGCTCAAAAAAGGCATGGAAGATATTGGAGAAATCCTGTCTGGAGAAATAAAAGCCCTTTCTGGAGAAATAACTAAAATCTAACCAAGTTGAAACAAAAAAGCTATTAATGAGGTACAATAAAAATGGAGGCTCTTACTACTAAGATAAATGAGGCAGAAGAAAGAATTAGTGATACAGAAGACCAAATGACAGAGATTGAAGAAGCTGAGCAAAAGAGAGACAAACAACTACTGGACCACAAGGGGAGAATTCGAGAGAGAAGTGGTACCATAAGATGAAACAACATTAGAATAATTGGGATTCCAGAAGAAGAAGAAAGAGAGGGGAGCAGAAGTTATATTGGAGAGAATTATTATAGAGAATTTGCCTACTATGGCAAAGGGAACAAGCATCAAAATCTAGAAGGGGCAGAGAACCCCCCTCAAAATCAGTAAGAATAGGTCCACACCCTGTCATCTAATAGTAAAATTAATAAGTCTTAGCGACAAAGAGAAAATCCTGAAAGCAGCCCGGGACAAGAAGTCTGTAATATACAATGGTAAAAGTATTAGATTGGCAGCAAACGTACCCACAGAGACCTGGCAGGCCAGAAAGAACTGGCATGATATATTCAGTGCACTAAATGAGAAAAACATGCAGCCAGGAATACTATATCCAGCGAGGCTATCATTGAAAATAGAAGGAGAGATAAAAAAGCTTCCAGGACAAACAAAAACTGAAAGAATTTGCAAACACCAAACCAGCTCTACACTCTACAGGAAATATTGAAAGGGTCCTCTATGCAAAGAGAGACCCTAAAAGTAGTAGATCAGAAAGGAACGAGACAATATACAGTAACAGTCACCTTACAGGCAATACAATGGTACTAAATTTATATCTCTCAATAGTTAACCTGAATTTAAATGGGCTAAATGCTCCAATCAAAAGACACAGGGTATCAGAATGGATAAAAAAACAAAACCCATCAATGTGCTGCCTACAAGAACTCATTTTAGACCCGAAGACCCCTCCATATTTAAAGTGAGGGGGTGGAAAACAATTTACCATGCTAATGGACATCAAAAGAAAGCTGGGGTGACAATCCTTATATCAGATCAATTAGATTTTATGCCAAAGACTATATAATAAGAGATGAGGAAGGACACTATATCATACTCAAAGGATCTGTCCAAAAAGAAGATCTAACAATTTTAAATATCTATGCCCCTAACATGGGAGCAGCCAACTATATAAACCAATTAATAACAAAATCAAAGAAACACATCGACAATAATACAATAATAGTAGGGGTCTTTAACACTCCCCTCATTGAAATGGACAGATCATCCAAGCAAAAGATCAACAAGGAAATAAAGGCCTTAAATGACACACTGGACCAGATGGACATCACAGATATATTCAGAACATTCCATCCCAAAGCAACAGAATACACACTATTCTCTAGTGCACATGGAACATTCTCCAGAATAGATCACATCCTGGGTCCTAAATCAGGTCTCAACTGGTATCAAAAGATTGGGATCATTCCCTGCATATTTTCAGACCACAATGCTGTGAAGCTAAAACTCAATCACAAGAGGAAATTTGAAAAGAACCCAAATACATGGAGACTAAACAGGATCCTTCTAAAGAATGAATGGGTCAGCCAGGAAATTAAAGAAGAATAGAAAAAATTCATGGAAACAAATGATAAAACACAACAGTTCAAAATCTGTGGGACAGAGCAAAGGCAGTCCTGAGAGGAAAATATATAACAATACAAGCCTTTCTTAAGAAACAAGAAAGGTCTCAAATACACAACCTAACCCTACACCTAAAGGAGCTGGAGAAAGAACAAGAAAGAAACCCTAAACCCAGCAGAAGAGAAATCATAAAGATCAGAGCAGAAATCAGTGAAATAGAAATCAAAACAATAGAACAAATCAACGAAACTAGAAGCTGGTTCTTTGAAAGATTAAGATTGATAAACCCCTGGCCAGACTTATCAAAAAGAAAAGAGAAAGGACCCAAATAAATAAAATCATGAATGAAAGTGGAGATATCACAACCAACACCAAAGAAATACAAACAATTATAAGAACATACTGCGAGGAACTCTACGCCAACAAATTTGACAATCTGGAAGAAATGGATGCATTCCTAGAGACATATAAACTACCACAGTTGAACCAGGAAGAAATAGAAAACCTAAACAGACCCGTAACCAGTAAGGAGATTGAAACAGTCATCAAAAATCTCCAAACAAAAGCCCAGGGCCAGATGGCTTCCCAGGGGAATTCTAGCAAACATTTAAAGAAGAATTAATTCCCATTCTCCTGAAACTGTTCAAAAAAATAGAAATGGAAGAGAAACTTCCAAACTCATTTTATGAGGCCACCATCACCTTGATCCCAAAACCAGACAAGGATCCCATCAAAAAGAATTACAGACCAATATCCTTGATGAACACAGATGCGAAAATTCTCACCAAAATACTGGCCAATAGGATCCAACAGTACATCAAAAGGATTATTCACCACGACCAAATGGGATTTATTCCAGGGCTGCAGGGTTGGTTCTACATCTGTAAATCAATCAATGTGATACAATACATTAATAAACGAAAGAACATAAACCATATGATACCCTCAGTAGATGCTGAAAAAGCTTTTTGACAAAGTACAGCATCCCTTCCTGATCAAAACTCTTCAAAGTTTAGGGATAGAGGGCACATACCTAAATATTATCAAAGCCATCTATGAAAAACCCACCGCAAATATCATTCTCACTCGAGAAAAGCTGAGAGCTTTTCTGCAAAGGTCAGAAACACAGCAGGGATGTCCATTTTCACCACTGCTATTCAACATAGTACTAGAAGTCCTAGCCTCAGCAGTCCGACAACAAAAATTAAAGGCATCTAGATTGGCAAAGAAGGAGTCAAACTATCACTCTTTGCAGATGATAAGGTACTACATGTGGAAAACCCAAACGACTCCACTCCATATCTGCTAGAACTTGTACAGGAATTCAGTAAAGTGTCAGGATATAAAATCAGTACACAGAAATCAGTTGCATTTCTTTACACCCAACAACAAGACAGGAGAAAGAGAAATTAAGGAATCCATCCCATTTACAATTGCACCCCAAACCGTAAGATACCTAGGAATAAACCTAACCAAAGAGGCAAAGAATCTATACTCAGAAAACTATAAAGTACTCATGAACAAAATTGAGGAAGACAAAGAAATGGAAAAGTGTTCCATGCTCATGGATTGGAAGAACAAATATTGTGAAATGTTTGTGCTACGTAAAGCAATCTACACATTTAATGCAATCCCTATCAAAGTACCATCCATTTTTTTCAAAGAAATGGAACAAATAATCCTAAAATTTATATGGAACCAGAAAAGACCTCGAATAGCCAAAGGAATATTGAAAAAGAAAGCCAGGGGCACCTGGGTGGCTCAGTGGGTTAAGCCGCTGCCTTCGGCTCAGGTCATGATCTCGGGGTCCTGGGATCGAGTCCTGCATCGGGCTCTCTGCTCAGCAGGAAGCCTGCTTCCCTCTTTCTCTCTGCCTGCCTCTCTGTCTACCTGTGACCTCTCTCTGTCAAATAAATAAATAAAATCTTTAAAAAAAAAAAGAAAGAAAGAAAGAAAAAGAAAGCCAGTGTTGTTGGCATCACAATTCCGGACTTCAAGCTCTATTACAAAGCTGTCATCATCAAGACAGTATGGTACTGGCACAAAAACAGACACAAAGATCAATGGAACAGAATAGAGAGCCCAGAAATACACCCTCAACTCTGTGCTCAACTAATCTTCAACAAAGCAGGAAAGAATGTCCAACGGAAAAACATAGCCTCTTCAACAAATGGTGTTGGCAAAATTGGACAGCCACATGCAGAAAAATGAAATTGGACTCTTTCCTTACACCACACATGGAAGTAGACTCAAAATGGATGAAGGACCTCAATGTGAGAAAGAAATCCATCAAAATCCTTGAGGAGAACACAGGCACCAACCTCTTCGACGTCAACCACAGCAACTTCTTTCTAGGAACATTTCCAAAGAAAAGGGAAGCAAGGGCAAAAATGAACTATTGGGATTTCATCAAGGTTAAAAGCTTTTGCACAGCAAAGGAAACAGTTAACAAAACCAAAATACAGTTGACAGAATGGGAGAAGATATTTGCAAACGGCATATCAGATAAAGAGCTAGTATCCAAAATCTATAAAGAGCTTATCAAACTGAACACCCAAAGAACAAATAATCCAATCCAGAAATGGGCAGAGGACATGAACAGACATTTCTGCAAAGAAGACAACCAGATGGCCAACAGACACAAGAAAAGTGCTCCACATCACTCGGCATCAGGGAAATACAAATCAAAACCACAATGAGATACCACCTCACACCCGTCAGAATGGCTAAAATTAACAAGTCAGGAAATGACAGATGCTGGTGAGGATGCGGAGAAAGGAACCCTCCTACACTGTTGGTGGGAATGCAAGCTGGTGCAGCCATTCTGGAAAACAGCAAGGAGGTTCCTCAAAAAGTTGAAAATAGAACTACCTTATGATCTAGCAATTGCACTACTGGGTATTTACCCTAAAAATACAAATGTAGTGGTCCGAAGGGGCACTTGCACCCAAATGTTTATAGCAACAGTGTCCACAGTAGCCAAACTATGGAAAGAACCTAGATGTCCATCAACAGATGAATGGATAAAGAAGAGGTGGTATATATACAATGGAATACTATGCAGCCATCAAAAGAAATGAAATCTTGCTATTGGCAATGACATGGATGGAACTTGAGGGTATTATGCTGAGTGAAATAAGTCATTCGGAGAAAGACAATTTATGATATCCCCGATATGAAGAAGTGGAGATGCAATGTTGGGGATTCGAGGGGTAGGAAAAGAATAAGTGAAACAAGATGGGATCGGGAGGGAGACAAATCATGAGACTCTTAATGTCACAAAACAAACTGAGTGGGGTTGGGGGAGGTAGGGAGAGGGTGGGGTAGTTATGGACATTGGGTAGTGTATGTGCTATGGTGAGTACTGTGAAGTGTGTAAACCTGGCAATTTACAGACCTATACCCTTGGGGCTAAGAATACAGTGTATATTTATAAAAAATATATAAAAGTAATAGTGCCGGGGAACAATTTAAATAAATAAATAAATAAATAAAACTTAAATAAATAAAAACACTCCACCCTTAGCCCAAAAATAAAAATTAAATGACGAACTCTCCTCCTATATTTCATATCACTCGTAATAAACAATAATCACAGATAAAAAATGACCTTTTCTTTATTCCTAGGTCTTGTCAGCTTTAAGGCTTTAATTGAAGAATCTGAAATGAAGAAATTCCCAGACAATGATCTTTTGCGTCACCTTCGCTTAGTCACACAGGATGCAGAGAAGTGTGCCTCTGTCGCACAGCAGCTGCTTAATGGCAAAAGACAGACTAGGTATATACTTCTGCTTGAGTTTGGACTCTTTTGTGGCTAAACTTGGAAAACTATTATAACTAGTTTTTCCTTCCATCCTGTATTCCAGTGACATTGAATCTGAGAATGATGAATGTATCATGTGCTCATGGCTTCTTGGGCCTTTGTCTTTATAGATACCGATCTGGTGGTGGAAAATCCCAAAATCAATTGACAGTGAATGAGCTCCGACAGTTTGTGACACAGCTGTATGCGCTTCCATGTGTCCTCAGTCAAACACCTTTGCTAAAGGTAACTCTTAGAGCTATGTGTGGGGAAGTACTTTGGTAATCCTCTGTTTTGTAAATGAATTCAACAGACATGATTAAGTCATCTTGGGTGGTTAATTTGTACATTTATTTGCAGATTTTATTTTTGTTTTTTAAGATTTTATGTATTTGAGAGAGAGCGCGATCCCAAGAGGGTGGGGAGGGTCAGAGAGAAAAGCAGACTCCTGCTGATAAGGGAGCCAGATGCGGTACTAGATCTTGGGGCTGTGGGGCTTGATCGTGGGACCAAGGGATCATGACCTGAGCTGAAGGCAGTTGCTCAACCAACTGAGCCACCCAGGCACCCTATTTGCAGATGTTTTTAATAACCTGCTGAGTGTTTTGTGGTGTGTGTATAAAGAGATTATAACAGGCCTACAAAGGAGAGGTAAAGTTGGAAATTTTTACCTTAAAAGTAACCATCTGCCACTCTTTGCAGTAGGTAAAAGGCCTGTTATAGTCAGTTCTTTCAGTTGTCATTTGGCTTATATATTCTCTCATTTACCCGTACCATTGATAAAATCCTATGAGATGGAAGAGTCCATTTAATATGATTTGAAGATTCTAAGTACGAAAGAATACAATTACTAAAATTGCTATTTTGA
This sequence comes from Mustela nivalis, assembly GCF_964662115.1. Lineage (NCBI taxonomy): Eukaryota > Metazoa > Chordata > Mammalia > Carnivora > Mustelidae > Mustela > Mustela nivalis. The sequence goes on along the minus strand of NC_139035.1, from coordinate 42,474,580 downwards.
TACAACAACCTGTGTTTTTTTTTAGGATCTCTTGAATCGTGTAGAAGATTTCCAACAGCACAGTCAGAAATTGCTCTCTGAGGAAATGCCTAGTGCTGCAGAGCTGCAAGACTTGCTGGATGTCAGCTTTGAATTTGACGTTGAACTTCCACAGCTTGCTGAGATGCGTATCCGTCTGGAGCAGGCCCGTTGGCTAGAAGAGGTTCAGCAAGCTTGCCTAGACCCCAGCTCCCTTACATTAGATGATATGAGACGTCTCATAGACCTAGGGGTGGGTCTTGCCCCGTATTCAGCAGTGGAGAAAGCAATGGCCCGGCTTCAGGAACTGCTCACAGTGTCAGAGCACTGGGATGACAAAGCCAAGAGTCTTCTCAAGGCCAGGTAAAAAAGCAAACCCACCTCTTTCTCTTGGGGAAGGTTGGGTAATACGTCTCATCTTAGAGCAGTAGAGCACACCAGTGTTCAGAAGCTGCAGATACAGGTATAGAATACATGTAGAAATATTTGAGATGTTTGGAGTTGCTTTGGAACTCGAGTAAAGGAATATTAATTTTTTTTTCTTCCTTTCCTGATTGTGAAATGAATAGTTCAAAGGGGAATTGCCATTCCTAGAGTTGCTTGAAATTTCTTTGGACCCCTATGATACCATCCATCTTCAAGAGAATAAAAAGTTTTACAAATAAGTAGCAAACTGTTGAAACCCACAGATAGTAAGTTCCCAAAGAGTCTTGAAATGTTTGAGTTGAAGACATTTACTTGCTGGCACTGTTCGGTAAAATGAAGGTAGTGCCAGTAATTGCCTGCAGGAGTAGGAATGTACTTTTTTGCTGTTGGGTAGTGACATGGAACATCTTACCTGTGTTAGAGAGATTTGATTAGACTCAGGTAAACCATCTGAGAGAAAGATCAGGCCCTCCCTAGTTTTGCTTTCTGTCTGACAGATCTTCACTGGTCCAACTGATGACATAAAGTACCCAAAAAATGCATGGTTACAGACATTGTTCTGTAATCCTAAAATAGTAGTCTTTGAGTAGAGAGCACATTTTTTGATACTATGTTTTTGGTATGTTGATACCCTAGAGAATTTAAATTTCCTTAGTGCAACTGTATGAATCTTAACAGTGTATGTAATTCAACACAGTAAATGATCTTTAAGTTACCTTCTGCAAATGAAAAGTTTGTGGTTATAGCAGCATAAATTCAGGAATAGGTAGAACTTAATGCTTTATATTGGTTATTTCCTTTATCTTTGATGCTCTAAAGTTTTATGCAGACATTTGAAACTCGTTATTTGGATATTTAGTAGTTACTGACACTTGAAAAAAAATTATTTGCTATCCTGAAGTTCTTTTGAAATGGCTTTTCTAGTTTCTTTTGTAAACCTTAAGAAAAACAAACCACAGGGGAAAAAAAAGAAAAAAATGAACCACAATATAAAATGTTAAATAGTTCTTACATTTCATATTTTAGACCTCGGCATTCATTGAACAGCCTTGCTACGGCAGTTAAGGAGATTGAGGAGATCCCTGCATATCTGCCAAATGGTGCAGCTCTCAAAGACTCGGTGCAGAGAGCCAGGGACTGGCTTCAGGATGTGGAGGCCCTGCAGGTTGGTGTAAGAAAAAAATGTCTTAGGGTGCCTAGGTGGCTCAGTGGTTGAGTGTCTGCCTTTGGCTCAGGTCATGATCCCAGGGTTCTAGGATCTAGCCCCACATTGGGCTCCCTGCTCAGCAGAGAGTCTGCTTCTTCTCCCTCTGCCTGCCACGTCCCCGCTTATCCTCTCTTTCTCACTCTGTCAAATTTTAAAAGAAAAAAAAAAAAAAAAAAAGACCTTGCATGTATAGGTGCATCTATGAAGAGTAATAATTTAAAAATTTTAAAAGGTACTGTGTTGAATCTCACCATATAGATTGTTTTCAGTTGGCCAAATTAATAATTTTTTCTATTCAGCCTTACCTAGACCTATTTACCCACCTGTTGTCCTGACCAGTTGGCTTAAATATTTAAAGTTTAGATAATTCAACCAACTTTTGGGGGGAGCTTGGGATCCTGACAAACTTAAGTACTTGGTTAAGGTTAGAAGAAAAAGCTAAAAATAAAAGTGGGAGAAAGGTAGTTTCTGACCTTTGAGTACAGTTGTCTCTTGTTGGCTTGTTAACAACTTAGAGTACAGACAAGAGTAGCAGATTTAGTGAGTCTGGTTATATGATTACAAGGCAAAAGTAAGCCACAAGGCCTGGCATTTTTCACCAAGTAGTGACTTTTTTTCTTTTTAAGATTTTATATGTGAGAGAGAGAATGAGAGACTGGGGAGTGCATGAGAAAGCAGATGAGAAGAGCACATGAGAAGAGGGGAGGGTCAGAGGGAGAAGCAGACTCCTGCTCAGTAAGGAGCCTGATGCAGGACTCGATCCTGGGGACTCCAGGATCATGACCAGAGCCGAAGGCAGTCACTTAACCAACTGAGCCACCCCAGTACCCCTCACTAAGTAGTGACTTAAAGAACAGTGCCAGGGTGCCTGGGTGGCTCAGTGGGTTAAAGCCTCTGCCTTCGGCTTGGGTCATGATCTCAGGGCCCTGGGATTGAGCCCCGCATCAGGCTCTCTGCAGGGAGCCTGCTTCCTTTACTCTTTCTCCGCCTGCCCCTCTGCCTACTTGTGATCTCTGTCTGTCAAATAAATAAATAAAATCTTAAAAAAAAAAAAGAAAAAAAGAACAGTGCCTCCTCACCCCACAAAAGAAATGAAACTTAACAAGTTCCAAGTAATTAGCACTAAGTGTACGTGCTAGATGTCATACTTAAATGACTTGCCTATATTTTATAAAAGTGTTAAATTCACTTGTAGCATTATTAAGGTACAGACAAAATGCATTCTGTGATTTACCCAGTTTCATGTTGGATTGCTTCAATTGAAAAGTGGTTGGTGGATAGTGTCTTGCTTTTGTCTTTGTAATTGTCGTAGGTCAGTCTTACGGACCTATTGAGGAAAAAAGATCTTTGAATTCTTAAATAGGCTAGGTTTTTAAAAATTTATCTCATTCTGAGTCTCGAGTTCTGTTTTGTTGAAGCCATTGGATTCTATTCTTTTTTTAATTTTTTTTAAGATTTTATTTATTTATTTGACAGACAGAGATCACAAGTAGGCAGAGAGGCAGGCAGAGAGAGAGAGAAAGAGAGGGAAGCAGGCTCCCTGCGGAGCAGAGAGCCCGATGTGGGGCTCGATCCCAGGACCCTGAGATCATGACCCGAGCCGAAGGCAGCAGCCCAACCCACTGAGCCACCCAGGCGCCCCGAAGCCTTTGGATTCTAAAAATAAAAAATACTACCTGGTTTTCTGAATATTTTTCTCATTTTAAGTAGTGCTAATTGCTAAATTTTGCTAACAAGAAATGCCAAATCAGACAGTTTTAGCCAGATGTTTGCAACAAAACATCTGGTCATCTATTCTAGTTGAAAGGGAAGAGAGAAGACATTATTGTTTGATAGATATTATTAGCTAATTAAGGGGTGACCCCAGCTAGCCAAAGGAAAAAAATTTATGTACTGTGTACATAAACTTCCTTAATGGGAGTTTTAGGTGCAAGCTCTTGATAACGATGGAGATATTGTTGATTAGGTTTAGTCGCGGTCTCCCTTTTTACTTACAGTTGGTGGCAACCAGAATGGCAGGGTGAGGTCATTGCAGTAAGGAGAGATGAACATGTGGAATCAGGAGGAGGACGTACTATATACTACTTAGTACTGTGTTTTCCACAGTGCCCACAAGGACAAAAAGCAAGTCTTGCTCCATTCCTAAAATAATAGCCTGGCCTTTACTTGTACTATGTACTTAAGGACTAACGGAGGGACGTGATGAACAGCACAGAGCCTCTTGGTACCTTGTGGGTTGTGTACTTTCAATGTTAATCAGTACTCTACACATAGGAAGCACTCCGTTTATTTATTTATTTGCTTACTTATTTATTTATTTAGATTTTACTTATTTGACAGAGATCACAAGTAGTCAGAGAGGCAGGCAGAGAGAGAGGGAGGGAAGCAGGCTCCCTGCTGAGCAGAGAACCCCATGCAATGCGGAGCTTGATCCCAGGGTCCTGGGATCATGATCTGAGCCAAAGGCAGAGGCTTAACACACTGAGCCACCTAGGCGCCCCTCCATTTATTTCTAATTTAAATACTAAAGACAGCATGTAATTTGTGAGTCACCGCTTTTAAGTGTCTAGTAGAACATTTATGCCCTTACAGTTCCAGCCTGTAAGAATAAATATCAAGGGGTGCCTGGGTGGCTCAGTGGGTTAAGCCGCTGCCTTCGGCTCGGGTCATGATCTCAGGGTCCTGGAATTGAGCCCCGCATGGGGCTCTCTGCTCAGCGGGGAGCCTGCTTCCTCCTCTCTCTCTCTGCCTGCCTCTGCCTACTTGTGATCTCTCTCTGTCAAATAAATAAATTTAAAAAAAAAAAGAATAAATATCAAAAGCAATGAAACAGCAAGTTCCTAGTCTATGTTCAGTTTTCCTCAGTTTCCCCAAAAATGTCCCTTCTGGTTGTTTATCTCGTCTACCACCACATGTTGCACCTAACTGACATATGGCTTTAAGTTGCTCTGAGTCTCATGGTGTTTTCTTCTTGAGCCTTCTTTCTTTCATGTCACTGTCTAGAATAGTCACCCTGTGGTGAGTTCTGCCTCCTGGATTTGTCTCGTTATTTGTTTTTTTGTTGTTGTTTTGTTTTTGTTTTTAAATTTTATTTATTTATTTGACAGAGATCACAAGTAGGCACAGAGGCAGGCAGAAAGAAAGGTAGAAGCAGGCTCCCCGCTGAGCAGAGAGTCTGATGCGGGGCTCGATCCCAGGACCCTGGGATCATGACCTGAGCTGAAGGCAGAGGCTTTAACCCACTGAGCCACCCAGGCGCCCTTGTCTCGTTATTTCTTTATGGTGTGTTCTAGCTTTGGTATTTCCTCTAAACTGGAAATTAGTTTCAAAGAGTTGATGGGTTAAAGTTAAATATTTTTTACTTAGAGTAATCAGGTGATACTGTGTACTTTGTATTGCATCACATCAGGACATATTTGGATAACTACTTAGTGACGCTAGAATTTACCATTGTATTAGAACAAGCACACCAGTGCTCCCTACCCCCAGCCTCATGTTTTATTCTTCTCCTGTTTGGGTCTCTCACTCTCAAGGTGGTCCCAAGGGGTGCCTGGATGGCTCAGTCAGTTAAGCATCTACCTTTGACTCAGGTCATGATCCCACAATCCTAGGATAGAGCCCCGCATTGGGCTTCCTGCTTGGTGGGAAATCTGCTTCTCTCTGACCCTCTCACTCTGCCACTCTCCCTGCTCGTGCTCACTCACTCACTCACTCAGATTAATAAATAAAATCTTAAATGTGGTCTCAGTATCAAGAGCATCAGCATAATCTGGAAACATATGAAGAAATACAAATTCAAAAACAAAAAAAAGAAAGAAATGCAAATTTATGGGCTCTTTGCTGGTAACGTGAATCAGAATATCTGCGGATGGGGCCCGGGAAACTTACTTAAACAAGCTTCCGCTTGATTCTTAATGCATATGAACATTTGAGTACCATGGGACTTTTTGCCTTCTTTTAGTTTTCTGAATAATTTATACTGAGCTGCTTCATCATTGGGTGGATTGGAGTAAAATACTGTTGGTTTTATCAACGTAAGTCTGTGTAAAAACCTTTTGAGTTATTGCAAATCTGCATTTCTCTTGAATTTTTTTCAGGCTGTCTGTAGGGATCAAGGTGACAAATTTAGAAGGGCATTAAAAGTCAACAAGAGGGGCGCCTGGGTGGCTCAGTGGGTTAAAGCTTCTGCCTTTTGCTCGGGCCATGATCCCAGGGTTCTGGGATTGAGTCCCACATTGGGCTCTTGGCTCAGTGGGGAGCCTGCTTGCTCCTCTCTCTCTCTCTGCCTGCTTGTGATCTCTGTCTGTCAAATAAATAAATAAAATCTTAAATAAAAAAGTCAACAAGAGATTACAGTGTATGTCATGTTCATAGTTGTATCCTTGGCGACTAGTACAAACTACGTTCTTTTAAAGTATTAAGTGAAGGAACACATGTCACCCAGACCCCCACTGCCATTGGTCAGCTGGCAAATTTTGTCCATCTCTGTGAAATTAACATGTTGAAATCATGGAGTAGGTCTACTCTGAATTGTGCTTTTCCCACTTTGCAGAGAAGTATTCTTTTTCCTAAGTTGCTACAATTTTTCTTGACTCACTAGGTTGGAGGACGTGTGCCAGTATTAGACACACTCATAGAACTTGTTACCAGAGGCCGATCTATCCCGGTACATCTGAATTCTTTACCAAGACTGGAATTACTAGTAGCTGAGGTTCAGGCTTGGAAAGAATGTGCTGCTAATACATTCTTGACTGAGAATTCGCCATATTCTCTCTTAGAGGTAAGTTTGCAACCAGCCCACCTACAAGACCTTCGATCTCGTAGCTTATAGAACATGTAGTCCCTTCCCTTACAAAGGTGGTATCACTGACTGGTCTACATATTGGGAGTTATTTTTTCAGTAGAGCCAGGGAGATTCTTCTAAACTTCCAGTGAAATAACCTTTAAATGTCATCTGGATATACTTAGGGATAACATTCAGTGTCTAAAGAAGAACATTTTTCTCATTGAAGTTCCTCAATCTGGGTTGAAATTGGACCTCTAACCTTGGCCATGTGGTACCATTTGCATTTAATAAGCCTGGTAAATGGTCTCATCCACCGCTCATGAAGTGCTGGAGTTGCACTTGTATTTTTTGTAGCTGATACTGATGGTACATTATGACTAGAATTGGTAAATATCATGTTGAACTTAACTACTGTTTCATCCAATCTGTAATCAAATCAGTCTTTTTTGTGAAATTCATTCCCTCCCTCCTCGGCCCTCCCTTTGTAGAGGAGAGTTTTCTGACTTTAGGGCGGCATTTGACAGAGGAAATGTTAGATAAGTTTCCATCCTAACCACTGCTTAGGCTTTCATTGTGGGGCTTATTCCTAAGGCTTAATCTGAAATCTGCGCTTTGCCCCACGTTAGGTGCTGTGTCCTCGATGTGACATTGGCCTTTGGGGATTGAAGAGGAAGCAGAGGAAGTTCAAGGAGCCCTCACCAAGTGGAAAGAAGAAAAGCACCAAACTAGAGAGTCTGAGTGACCTGGAGAGAGCTTTAAGTGAAAGCAAGGAGACTGCTTCTGCTGTATGTAGTGGGCTTTTTCTTCTTTCTCTGTCGCCTAGGGAGGAGGATTTCTAACCCTTTCTTGTTCACAGGGATATTGGTAAAGCATGTAAAAGAATAACCTTAAAAGTACTCCGTTTTACGAAAGACTGTCTGAAAATTGTCAAAGGTGAATGTGAGTTCAAGCCCCATGTTGGGTGTAGAGCTTACTAAGTAAAAATAAATAAATACACAAACACACATGCTTAAAAAAGAAAAGTGTATTGGATACCTTTGCATCCGACTGTATTTCGTAAGCGCTGTTGATTCAAAGATATCATCATAAGGAGCTGAAGCAGTGTCTAGCTCATGTTTAGTGAGCCATAGTATTAGGACAAAAGAAGATAGGTGATTTAGATGTTTAGTGGTTTTTTTTCTTTTTTTTTCTTTTATAGACCTGTAATTGACATATAACATTGTTAGGTTCAGGTGTACATAGTTACGGACTTTTTCTTTTTTAATGATAAGAACTTTAAAGATCTATTCTCTTGGGGTGCCTGGGTGGCTCAGTTGGTTAAATGCTGCCTTCAGCTCAGGTCATGATCCCAGGGTGTTGGGGTCGAGCCCCGCATCTGGCTCACTGCTTAACGGAGAGCCTGCTTGTCCGTCTGTCTCTCCCTGGCACTCTGCCTACTTGTGCACTCCTAAAGATTTAAAAATTTAAAAAATAAAAAATAAAAATACTTATATCTTAAAGATTTAAAAATCTTTTTTAAAAAAATCTACTCTCTTGGGGCGCCTGGGTGGCTCAGTGGATTGAGCCGCTGCCTTCGGCTCAGGTCATGATCTCAGGATCCTTGGATCGAGTCCCGCATTAGGCTCTCTGCTCAGCAGGGAGCCTGCTTCCCTCTATCTCCCTCTCTGCCTGCCTCTCCGTCTGCTTGTGATCTCTCTCTGTCAAATAAATAAATAAAATCTTAAAAAAAAAAAAAATCTACTCTCTTAGCAACATCCAAGTATACAGTATAGTACAGTATTATCTGTAGTCAACATGCTGTACCTTATATCCTCAGAACTTCTTTTATAACAGGAAATTTGTACCTTTAGACTTGCCTTTACCCAGTTAGCCCACTCCCTACCCCTGGCCTCGGCAGCCACCAATTTGTTCTCTATATCCGTGGATTTGGTTTTTTGTTTTTTGGGTTTGGTTTATTTTTCCTCAATTCATACAGTGTTTGTCTTTGACTTACTGCACTTAGCCTAACGCAGTTACATTCCATCTGTATTGGTGCAAGTGGCAAGATTTCTTTTCTTTATTTTTTTTTTAAATGGCTGAGTAATAGTCCATTATATATACATACACCACATTTTTTTTTAAAGATTTTAATTATTTATTTGACAGATCACAAGTAGACAAAGTGGCAGGCAGAGAGAGAGGGGAAAGCAGGCTCCCTGCTGAGCAGAGAGCCCGATGCGGGGCTCGATCCCAGGGTCCTGGGATCATGACTTGAGCTGAAGGCAGAGGCTTAACCCACTGAGCCACCCAGTCACCTCTGTATACCACATCTTTATCCATTTATCCACTGATGGACACTTAAGCTGCTTCCATGTCTTAGCTACTGGAAATAATGTTGAAGTGAACATGGGGGGTACAGGTTAGTTAACACTAACTTTTAAGTTAGTTTTTTTCTTTTCTTCAGATAAATACCCAGAAGTGGAATTGCCAGATCATTTGGTAGTTCTAATTTTTAATTTTTTGAGGAGCCTCCTTATTATTTTCCAAGATGGCTGCACTGATTTACGTTCCTACCAACAGTGTATCAGGGTTCGCTTTTTTCCACATCCTCACCAACATGCATTACTTCTTGGCATTTTTTATAATAGCCATTCTGCTAGGTGTGAATTGATCTTGCATTGTGGTTCTCTGATTTGCAGTTTCATGGTTGACCACCTTTTCATGTACCTGTGTCCTCTTTGTTTGTCTTCTTGAGAAAAATACTCCTATCCTCTGCCTATGTTTGTATTCTACTGTTAAGTTGTATATGTTCTTTATGAATTTTGGATATTAACCCCTTATCAGTATGTGCTTTGCCAGTATTTTCTTCTGTTCTATAGGTCAGCTTTTAATTCCGTTTTCAGAAGCTTTTAGTTGGATGTAGTCCCATGTGGGTGCTGTAAGTTGCACAAAATGTTCCTCGCTTGGGGCGCCTGGGTGGCTCAGTGGGTTAAAGCCTCTGTCTTCGGCTCGGGTCATGATCCCAGGGTCCTGGGATCGAGCCCCGCGGCGGGCTCTCTGCTCTGCAGGGAGCCTGCTTTCCTTCCTCTCTCTCTGCCTGCCTCTCTGCCTGCTTGTGATCTCTGTCTGTCAAATAAATAAATAAAATCTTTAAAAAAAAAAATGTTCCCCGCTCTTCCAGTCCATTCCTTTGTAGCTGTCTGACCTCTCTGGTGATTGACATGGGATTGCCTTGATTTATGTGTTTTGACACAGATTTCCTTAGGGCATATTTGTACATTGAGTCAGATTCTAATCAGATTCTGCTGCTTGAGCATGATTCTGTGTTTGTTTGTTTGTTTGGGTTTTTTTAAAGATTTTATTTATTTATTTGACAGAGAGATCACAAGTAGGCAGAGAGGCAGGCAGAGAAGGAGGAGGAATGTAGGCTCCCCGCTGAGCAGAGAGCTCAGTGCAGGGCTCAGTCCCAGGACCCTGAGATCACAACCTGAGCCAAAGGCAGCTGCTTAACCCACTGAGCCACCCAGGCACCCCTCATTCTGGTTTTTTTAAGGTGCTGCTTTCCACTGTTAACTTCTGTGGTCTATTTTTGTAAAGCCATTTTCTTGAACTTTGCATGCTCTTTCAGAGTCTAGTCTCTCCCCATCTAGTGTATGAAGCTGTGGCTTAAGAACTCAGGCATTACTTGTTGACTTCATTTAAAACTCTGAAAAACAAGCTGTCGGCTCTCCATTTGTGAATTCTAGGAAGGCATCTTATCATATAAGATGTATGTATCGCCTGTACATTGTTTTTATCTACAGAAACAGTGGAGCTTTTAAAAATACGCCAAAGGTTTGTTCCCTAATTTACTTCTAGATCTTTTTGTTTCTTCCTATTCATTCATACTTTTTTTTTCCGTTCCAAAAAGATAATGGAGAGTTCATTTTGGCCTTATGACTCAGGGTACCTCATCTGGTGAATCATAATGGGTCTGATGGTAGGTGGGTGTGATAACTGTGAATGGTTTTAACTAACAGGTTAACATTTTAAGTATTTGTGAATAGAATTGGGGAAAGGAATGGTTCCCACAGCCTGTAGCTTCTGTTTCTAGAGGGAAGAGCTCAGTTTTAAAAGTCTACACTTTCTCCTCCATTTATCTATATTTCTGTATCAATAAAGTGCTGTTGGAGGACTACGGTGGTCCAGCCTTTTATAGGGGAAACTGGGTATTAAGATCAAGGTGGTAGTAGCTAACTCTTTTTTTTTTTTTTAAGATTTTATTCATTTATTTATTTGACAGACAGAGATCACAAGTAGGCAGAGAGGCAGGCAGAGAGAGAGAGAGAGAGAGAGAGAGAGAGAGAGGAGGAAGCAGGCTCCTTGCTGAGCAGAGAGCCCGCCACGGGGCTCGATCCCAGGACCCTGAGATCATGACCTGAGCCGAAGGCAGCGGCTTAACCCACTGAGCCACCCAGGCACCCGTAGTAGCTAACTCTTAATGTAGCCAGTAATTTTAGTTTATCACATTTAAATAGCTTTTACTTCATGGTGCATAATGGATAAATCTGTAATGCCTAGACCTGTTTATGTATTGGATAGCTTATATAGTTCATTAGTCCCTTTATATAAAGGTTCTAATTATGGACATCTTGTAAATACTGTTCAGGAATATGTTCAGTGTCACCTCAGGTTTTTACTGTGAAGTTGCTTCTGTTCATGAGTTATTTTCAAGTCATTTATACAGGTTAGCCGATCTCCCCACTGTTCTGGGACATGTCTCGTGTATTAATAGGGAGGAAAGATTTTCAATTTGAATATACCTGCCACACTCTGCACAAAAGCAACTTGCTTTTGTTTGTGCCCCAATGAGCTTATTTTCTAGGATGGACATGTGCTGGGTACACGTGTGTAAGTGAAGTCTGATAAAGTGTTCTCTGTTTAATTCTTTCATGAGGTATGAGGTTCATTATCTACAGTGGCTGTGTTCAGCACACACAAAGGCCTCAATGTTAAAGATTGTAGGAGGCATAAACTACCAGTCGTGTAGTGGCTGCTTGAGACTTTTTTACCCAAAGTGCCTTTCTAAGAGAATAGGAGCTAATGGAACTACGAAAACATGGAGAACCCCGGGAATTAGAGCATGCAGATGTGTGAGAAGCTGCTTCTTTTAAGAGAAGTAAATGTGCAAGGAAGTTAGACTTTAAGTAGTAGCGTGTGCTCAGTCATTGCTCACATTGTTCCCTGTGTGCCAGGCACAGCGGCTGCCCCGCAATCATCCCTGCAGGCCTGGGAGGTGGGCTCCGCATGTGAACATTGAGCTGCAGTGGAATGTGCTGCCCAGGGCCACTCACACAGCTCAGTGAGATGGAGCCAGGATTCAAACGTAGATCATCTACTCTGGGACCTGGGGTTTAGGAGAGGGCTCAATTCTCTCTGACGTTGTCCTTGATTGGTAACTCCTTTTTAGATGGCAACACTTGGGGAAGCTCGCCTAAGGGAAATGGAAGCCTTGCAGTCTCTCAGGCTAGCCAATGAAGGGAAGCTGCTGTCACCTGTCCAAGATGTGGAGCTGAGAGTCTGCCTGTGTCAGAAGGCCCCAGCTGCCCCCATGATCCAGTGTGAACTCTGCAGGGATGCTTTCCACACAAGCTGTGTGGCGGTACCCAGTATTTCACAAGGCCCCCGAATCTGGCTTTGTCCCCATTGTCGGAGATCAGAGAAGCCTCCATTAGAGAAAATTCTGCCCCTGCTGGCCTCCCTGCAGCGTATCCGCGTTCGCCTTCCTGAGGGAGATGCACTTCGATACATGATCGAAAGAACGGTGAACTGGCAGCACAGAGCCCAGCAGCTGCTCTCATCAGGGAACCTCAAGTCTGTGCAGGATCGAGGGGGATCGGGACTGTGGTACAGCAGATGGCAGGCCTCAGCGGGACAGGTGGCCGAGACAAATAAGGTGAGTCTGGACTTGTCTCTGCCAGTTCTGGGATCTGCCGAGCTCTGTCCCTTTCCCCTACACCTTTGCCCCGGACGTCTGCTGCTCCTGGCGATGGCTTGACTGGTACCAGTGCTGACTGCGCAGCTCTCCACTTCGAGGGCTCTGTGTCCCTGCCGTGTTGTTTTCGTTTCCTCTGCTCCTGGCACTGGGAAGATGTCTCTCAGGCAGTCTACTTCTGGAGAGCAGTTTTCACCTTTTCATAGATAACGTAGCTATCTACGTTTTCCCATTCTGTGGGATATGTACTTAACCTACATCAATTTTTGGAATTTTTGCTTGACTCTTTATTCCCCCCTGCTTCCTCTCGTGTAAGTCACTGACTAGAGGGGAAGGTGCTTTCTGCCTTGTGTCTCTTACTGCCCCTTGAGGAAGGAGTAGGTTTTGAAGTGTCTGAGTACTGTGCTGCTTCAGAGGAAAGGCAGTGCGTTTCATACCAGCCGTGATCTTTCTGCTATAAAAGCCAGATTCTCCTGATCATCACTGGGGTGGGCAGAGTATTTTGTCTTCTTCCATAGAACGTGGCTGCAGCAAAAGAATGTGAAATAGCAGAAAAGTAGAGTCAGGAGGGCCATATTCAGTTGTCTTATGAGTTTGACCTGATTTTCAGATCTCATACAGATTTTTCTTTTTTTTTTTTTTTTTTAAAGATTTTATTTATTTATTTGACAGACAGAGAGATCACAAGTAAGCAGAGAGGCAGACAGAGAGAAAGAGGCGGAAACAGGCTCCCTGCTGAGCAGAGAGCCCCATATGGGGTTCGATCCCAGGATCCCGGGATCATGACCTGAGCTGAAGGCAGAGGCTTTAATCCACTGAGCCACCCAGGCATCCCACATACAGATTTTTCTAGCTGAGATCTCATAGCTTGCTTATGTTATGCTATACTAACACAGACAGTGAATTATGAGTTAAATTGTTCAGCCGACCAAAGATAAAAGATAAAAAAATTGATTTCCATCATATATGTTTCCTTGTTTTCTTTTACATTTCTTTCCGGGCTTGTGAAATGCAGGCAGTGCCTGGCACTTAGCAAATGATGAATTAAATTCTTGTTGCATAGGGTGAGTTGTGGTCATTTGGGTAGCCTACAGGGGAAACATGTATGTTCTTTACATAAGATAGGCTAGAGGTTTACTTCTATTGATAAAAGGAGAGGACATAACTCTTCTAACTTATTTACTAGTTCATAGTCAAAGGAGTGTTTGTCCTAGCACTTTCTAATAAACACTGAGGAAGGGAAGAAGGGGGACATGCATGAGATCTGGCAGTTCCTCACTCGCTTTGATCAAAGGGGCGCATGTCTGTGTTCATTGTATTACAGCCTTCATTAGGAGAATTACATAGGGAATACAAGGCTGTATGATCTATTCTCATGCAAAGAAAATGCCTTATCTCCCAATGGTGGTCTTGATCTCTGTGGAATCAGTCCAGGTAAAACCAGGAAGATTAAAGGCTTGTTGGATATGAGTTGGTTTAGCTTGATCTAAAATAATTAGAGACTTCTTTCATTTGGGAATTGAAATCCTTCTTTCCTGTTTGCCTGCTTGATAACCCAGACTGCATTCCCTGGACTAGTAGGAGAATTTTTAATCCTGAAAAGGCCTTTCTATAAAATGTTTTCCTTCCATTAGGTGTCTCAGCCTACTGGCACAACATCCTTCTCCTTGCCTGATGACCGGGACAACAAAGCCTCATATGTACACTCTCCCTTCTCCACTGGCCGAAGTTGTATCCCCCTCCATGGTTTGTATTAATGTTGAGGAAGAGCGGGGAGGGCTGGGTAAGAACAAGTAATTTGCAATAGGGTTTTGTTGTTCAGGTCCATAGAAAGACTTTATCTTCAGATTCGGATATGGGTTACTGTGTATTTGCAAGGTAGGAGAATGATCATGCTTGAAGGTTTATAAATGCAAAACAAATAGAGAAAGGCTTTAACACATTGCTTTCAGAGACAAAAGGGTTAATCCCGTGCCAGCTGACATTTAAATACCAGTCATTTCAGTCGGATGCCAAGTCATGGGTTCTGTTGGGATCTTAGACATAATCTATGAAACCTGCCTCCTTTTTTTTTTTCCTATGTTGACTCTTGAACAACTCAGGTCCACTTAAACATAGATTTTTCTCAGTAAATACGTGACTATAAATGTATATTTCTCATCCTTGTGATTTTTCTGAACAGTTTTTTCTCCTTAGCTTACTTTATTCTGGAAATAGTATATAATACATAAATATACAAAATGTGTCAATCAGCTTTATTGGTAAGGCTTCCAGTCAACAGTAGGCTGTTAGCATGAAGTTTTGGGGAGTTGAAAGTAACATGGATTTTCAGCTGTGCAGGGACACAGCTCCCCTGACTCCGTTGTTCAGGGGTCCGCTGTGCTTGTGTGTACATGGCTGTCCCAGGAGTTCTCCCTGGAGCCACACGGGAGTTCTGACCCTTAGTCAGGCCCTAGGAGTATTTGTTTGGTAATGGGGTTGGAGCTACTCAGTTCACCCAGACTGTCCCTGAAAGCAGAAACTATCCAGGCAGATGTACGGCCTCCTCCGTGTTAGCAGTAATTGAAAGTGAAGAAGGGATTCCGTGTAGAATTAGTACTTCCCAGTAATCAGAAGCCTGAGAAAATCTTGTATGGGCTCTTACTATATTATGGCTTTAAACACATTATGTGAACCTGACTGCAACTGAATATAATTTCCCAAGGAGAAAGTGGCAGTGGTTTGAGGGCTAATCCTGCTTTGCTTGCATGTCCGTGTCCATGTGAAACACCCTCCATTTGTTGTCATTACACTTTGGTGTGTTCTTTGGCAGGTGTTAGTCCAGAAGTGAATGAACTGTTGATGGAAGCCCAGTTGCTCCAGGTATCTCTTCCTGAAATTCAGGAACTTTACCAGACGTTACTTGCAAAGCCAGCCCCTGCTCCGCAAACTGATCGAAGCTCACCAGCTAGACCCAGCAGTGAGAAGGTGAGTGTCCACCGGCAGCCGGGGAGGACAGCCTGGCGTGGGGGGCATGATGTTTAGTGTCATCCCATCTAATTAGTTCAGTGAATGGGATTCTGTTTTCGATCCAGAAAAGGATGCAAACTTCTACCTCACAGCCTCATTTCCTAAAGGCTCTGATAAACAGAAGGGTGCTAGGCATCACTCTGGCCTCACATCCTGGAGTTTGGTGCTGTTTTTTAAGTGACTGTGAATTTTTTTTTTCCTTTTAGCATGGTGCTTTTCATCATTTCCATATGTTAATAGCTAGAAGTAGAATTTCTTTTCTGTAAGAGAAAGACGGTAGAGATGAAAATGTAATTATAGCTGGGAAGGCTTTGGTATAAAGCTTTCAAAACTTAAAGAATATCTTGGAGTTAATGTTTAACAAATGTTTTAACTGCTCTAACCCTAACAGGACAGCTGGTGTGAGGACTGGGTCATCAGACTGAGGGTGCTCGTTTTGAGTGCTGACTTACTTGAAGGGGATAGATATCATGTATGTCCTACGTCTTAGCTTAAAGATGCTGCTACTCTTATGTTAGTGAGCTAGCTGACCTATAACATTCAAAACTCCTGATGAGAATGTAGTCAGGGTGGGGAAAAGAATCTTATTATCAACTATCATTTAGAATTTTATTTTATTTTTATATTTTTAAATTTAAAAAAGATTTATGTATTTGAGAGAGAGAATGTAGAGGGAGAGGGAGAGCAGACTCCCCACTGAGCGTGGAGCCTGACATGGAGCTCGATCTCACGACTCTGAGATCATGACCTGAGCCTAAAACAAGAGTCAGACGCTCAACCAACCGAACCACCCAGGTGCCCCTAGAATTTTATTTTTCATTATGATACCAAATAGTATTGTAGCACCATTATTGATGACGTTCCGTTAAGGCACTTTATTTCTTTAAGGGGTCGGGATGTATGTCCTTAAAGAAGGAGTATCAGCACGGTTCCTTAGAAGTCCGTAGGTAAGAGGATAAGCATACACACTTAGGTAGGAACTACATGGTAGTCTTTTACTCCTGTAGTTGGTGAAGAGAAGAATGGCATCTCCCCATTTTCTGCTGCTAATTTGAAAGCTAATCATGTCTTTAACATTTCCTTTCTCTATTCTTTCTTTTGATAGCACTAGCAGTTAAGTTAGCTAAACCCAAACAGGTTGTCCTGTAGGACATGAGAGAACTTGGTGGCAGGGGTGTTAGGATGCGGGTTTGGGGTTTTTTGGTTTGTTTTGTTTTGTTTTTAGTAAGTCTTCTCTACACCTGATGTGGGGCTCGAACTCACCCCCAGAGAGAGGCGAGTGCTCTTCCCCGACTGAGCCAGCGAGGCGCCCCGGGTTGCAGGCTTTTTTTTTTTTTTAATGTTGATGAGAGATCATCTGGTTTCTCATACAGCTAATACTTCACTAGTTTGAGTAACAGGCCAAGGGAAGGCTAAAATCCAATTTGCCTATCTTCCACCCAGAATGAGTGCTGCCGTGGGAAGCGAGACGGAATCAACAGTCTTGAGAGAAAACTGAAGAGACGCCTGGAAAGAGAAGGCCTCTCCAGTGACCGATGGGATCGAGTTAAAAAAATGCGGACCCCCAAAAAGAAGAAAATCAAACTGAGCCACTCCAAGGACATGAACAGTTTCAAGTTAGAGAGAGAGCGTAGCTATGAGTTAGTCCGTTCTGCCGAAACTCATTCCCTGCCCTCAGACACATCCTATTCCGAACAGGAGGACTCTGAGGATGAAGATGCCATCTGCCCAGCTGTGAGCTGCCTGCAGCCAGAAGGAGATGAGGTCAGTGAGGTTTGGGCCATAGAGGACGTGCTTTCCCTTAACTCAGAAACCCTGTAAGCTACACCTCATCTCGCTGGGTCTTTCTCTCCTGCTTATCTGCTTTGAGCTGATCTGAATGGATTGCTCAGCCCTCCCCCACTGATATCTCTGCTCTCACATCGTTCCTGGGTCTTCTCCCTTCTCTTGAAGAAACTCTTATTCTTCCCTTTTTCCTTTTCCTGCTCTTCCAGCTTTCACCTCCCGGCGCTAAGAAGGTGGGAGGGATGCTGATGTAATGCCCTTTTGCTTACTTATCACAGGGCGGCGCTGTCTTAACCCCAAAGCAGTCACGACTTGAAGAATGGCTTTGACTTGGTTGCTTTGGCTGGTGGGCCAGCTACACTCGTGTGGCATAGCTGTTGTGCCGGAGGTCCCAGTGGTGGGACGGTGGCCGTTGGTGGCAAACGGCCTGAATATCTTGAGGCTGGCCTGCCCAATTTCGAATCACATTTTTTTCCTCTGAAAACCCCGTCTCCCTGCTCTTTGTAACCAGGTGGACTGGGTCCAGTGTGATGGCAGCTGCAATCAGTGGTTTCACCAGGTCTGTGTTGGTGTTTCTCCAGAGATGGCAGAGAAAGAAGACTACATCTGTGTGCGCTGTACTGTGAAGGACGCACCAAGCCGAAAATAAAAAACACAAACACAAACACCCCCCACCCCAACCACTTAATGTAATTCAGGACTCCAACCAAGAAGATTTCTTCAATTTCTCAGCAAAGCTACAGGACTGGTATTCAGACCAGCCTGTAAACGGTGCTATTTCTATTCCTTACGGGATCATTTTTCCAGAACTCTTTGAAAAAAAGAAAAAACAACTAAAAAATTTTTTGACACTTTTGTATTTTTTTCCTTAAGAGCTGTTTGTGGTTGTTGAGGTGTGAAATGCTGACTGGTTTTTTTGCAGGGGTTTCCAGCAATTTGGAAGGCATTGGAGCTTTCACCTTTTCATGTACAGCATTAAAGTCTTACCTCTGTCTGGGATTTACCGGCTTAAGAGTCCAACTCAGTTCCAGTGCCCAGAAGGGCTCCAGAGATTCCAGTAAATCCTCATTTGAGGAATTTCTCTCTTGTTTACTCTGTTACCATATTGGGGAACTTAAGTTTTTCACTTTTGGGGTTTTTGTTTGTTTCTTTATCCACTTTTCTTTTTCCTGGTAGACTAGGTTTATTTATCAAAGCAATAACTTCTATGTTGGTTTCAGTGGCTGGAATTAAAACAAAACAAAACAAACTTCCAAACAGTGTGTTGGTGCTTTAGCATTTGGTTGATGTACAGAACACAAATGTCTAGTTTCTAGTGTCACTGATGAACTAGTGATGTAGAAAAGAGACTGCTCTGTAAGTAATTGCCACAGCTGTATTTTGGCTTTTCCCCTACCCCTTCCTTCCTCTCCTACTATTTTTTTGGTAGCTTGTATCAAATGTTGCAGTTTATATTGTGGAATAAATCCTTGGTCCTAATTTAACACTAAATGCTGGTTATTTAGAGCCATTAGACTACAGCTTCATACTCCCCTCTACTTTGTGGGCTTGGAAGAGCAAGAGGGGGGTTGCTTGCTTTTGCCTCTGCCCAACTAGGCTACAGCAGCGGTGGATGGTTCTTCTGTATCCTGTTCTGTTTGGTGGGCCATATGCCTCCCGTCTCTACAAATAAAGAACCCCACCTAGTCTTCAAGGAGTAGAACTTGTCTTTAAAGCCATGATGCTTTTCAGTAAGCTTTTCAGAATGGTGGCAAATCATTCCAATCCTCAATTCAGTCCTCCTTGTGAGAATGATGTCTTCATTATATTGGAATTGACAGGAAAACCTGGTTTAGGGTTAAGATGTCAAAAGGAAATCTAAGGAAGATGGTCCTTGCAGAGGGCTGGGAAAGTGTGGGTCGAGGGGCAGCTTGTAAACGTGCAGGCTGTGCCTCCGACACTTCCTTCCCTGCCTCTGACTCTAGCTGTCGTTAGTGGTTGTCCATAGTCCACAGTCTTTCTCCTTCTCTCTTTTTTAAAAGGCTCTGTTCTGCAGTGAAGAACGCCTTCTGCTGAACAGAACAGACGCTTGCTTGGGTTTTCATCTTCTGTTGGTAATACTTAACCACCACCACCACCCCCCGTTCTATAGCCATAAACCAGGAGATGGGTAGAACTAGTGGGTCTTGAATGAAAGAAAACAAAAACAGCAGTTTGTGATGTAGCAGAGATTTAAATGTACTATATCCCCTTTGATGCAATTCAAATAATTAAATCTTTTTAAGAATGACTTGGAATTGTCTGCAGTTTTCCCACAGTTGTTGTGATGTTTGTCCTCGTCTGTTGAGAGTTCTGGGGCCAAAAGAGAAGAGTCTCCAGAGGACAATCTGGAATAATCGTGCTTTGGCCTTTTTAAGTATCCGAATTCTTAGAACCCCTGACACTGGGACAGGATGCCAGCTGTCCCAATTCCATTGAGAATATAAGCTAAAAGGATACACTGCAGTTAAAGCCTTTGCCTTTAGAGAGCTTTTGCCCATCTGGTATGTACCTCCTCTGCCCCCTCCTCATTTTTCTTCCTCACGTGTGGGTTGTCCACAGTCCCTGACGACAGCGTTCCCAGTGAGGTAGCTTCTCTGCCTCTCTTGAGTCGGGGGAAGGGCAAGAATGTGTGTATTTACTACCCCCTCTCCCAGGAGAGAGCCTCTGATGTTTTCACATAACGATGATACTGAAGTTGGAGAGAGCTGTCACCTGCCCACTGTTAAGAACCCAGATCTCAACTGCAGAGTGGTATTATGTAAAAACTTGTTTACGGGGTGTTAGCTGTGAAGCTGGCCTGTGTCCTAAAAAAACTTCTGCACCTGAGAAAGAGGAGAAAACACAGAGAAACTGATGCTTTGTCTCCATAGTCCTGCAGCTGCATGAGGTGTGAGAAGGAAGGACCATCAGCCGGAGTCTGAGCTGGGAGAGGGGAGGAGTCTAGTGAACTCAGCGCCAGAGGGCAGATGAGTGCCCCTGCTTCATGCCGGTGGCTCTTGTGTTTTTGTTTTTCCTTCTTCCAAATCAGACTGGAGGATTTCTTATGTGGACTCAAGAAAGGGCTTATTTCTTAATGTAGGCTCTAGGCTGGAGAAAGGTTGTGTAATTTAGACTAGCTGTAAAGGAGTTAGACTTCTTTTCACAATTTCGTTTCAGCATCGTGGGAGGTGGAACTTAATTTCTTCTATTTCAAGGTTAGCCTAAAGCCAGAGTTGCTGTCCATGGTGGTGGAGGTTGGTAATAGCCTGCTTTCCATGCTTCATTCTGCCATACAGAGCTTCAAAAAATGCTATATAAAGATCTTGAGACTTTAGGTCTTCGTTTTGACAGAAGTATCTGGGATTCACTTAATTTGCTGTTAGAATTAACATGACCCTTCGGGTATTTATGCAGGATAACCGTGAGAACAAAGTGGAGTCCTACCTGGAAAGCGGGTTAAACTTGGTGTAGCATTGTACGTTTTGTTGAACTCAAGACCGTTTGTCAGGCGTTTCTGCCTCTTCTGTTTTTTCATAATCTTGCTGGGTATTTGGCACTGTATTAAGACCTGCTTCTGGCTTGGATCAGGCACTGAGTGATATTTTGTGCTCCTGGGTGTTCTGGGCTTAGTCCTGCCTAGATTTCTTGCCACATAGCACAGACTGGAATGGGTTATAGATGCTATTATATATCTGTAACAGGAGATAGAATTGAACGACAGATACTTCAAGTCATTAACCATCACCATTCAATATCTGACTGTGCTAGTCTATGATAGGTGTCTACCTGTATTAAGAGGCCTTTCGATGCCATATTGATGTAGAAAACACAGTCCTCTTCTGATGAAAGTTTACCTGTTGGGAAGAAGAGCTGAGGAAAACAGTGAAGATCCCAGTGCCTTGATTTAGCTCCATATGAGAGTCGGAGACCTTTCTCAGCTCCTATTTGGGCACCAGAGCGATGGCCTCACACCTTTTGCCTCTGTCATCAGCCCCTTGCATGTAGCTCCTCAGGCTTCCCAACTTTCTGAGAGGTTCCATGTGTAACTAACTTGTAATAGAAATGTTACTGAAAAGCTGCCTAAACAAAATATTGTATAAAGTAGGAACTTGTGTAAAGTAATACTGTTGTAAATCCATTTTGAAAGTATAAAGAATCAATTTGTAAAGTGTATATTTCATGTCTTCCAAATTTATGTAAAGTTTTCATGTTATCATGATTGCTTACATAGGAATACATCTTTACATTTTTGTCAGTGTGAACGGAACCCAGCAACAGGCCATCCAGCTCCCTGTCCTGGCTCTGGGTTAATTGTAAATAATGGAGGGCTGGGACATGGTGGGTTTGGACATGTCTTTTATTTTCAGGACAACTGCTGCATTGCCATCGAGGGATGGAATTGTGATGTCATTTGATCTGTTCCAGGTGAGTGGAGGCCAAAGGACTATTCTTTGTTTCCCCTTGGTTGGAAAAACAGAGAAATTAAAAAGTTGCCTTTCTGAGAAAACAAAAATGATTTAAAAAAATAAAATGCCCAAAAGCACCCTCTCCAAAAAAAGAAAAAGAAAAGAAAAAAAGAAAATCCAGCTCCCAGCAGTCTCCTCCCCACTCAAAGTTAGAGAGGAGTGCACTTTCTAGCACTGACTCCTCCTCTTGTCCCCTGCCAGTGGTTTCTCACCATAATTTTAGCGGGAATTTAAACAAAAGCCGCTTTTACATATGATTGGGATGGGTAGTTTGACAGTTAAAAAAGTCAGTTGAGTGTGAAAAAGTTCTACATTTAAGTTAGCCATACAGCATAGTTCTAATACGTATGCTTACTAATAAACTCTAAAAGTGAGGAAAATTATGGTTAGAAGGCAAGGAACCTTCATTCACAATAATCATAATGAACGATCTATGATTTTCAGCTTGGACTTCTTTAAAGTGAACCCTACTCTAACATGGGGCTCAAATTCCGCACCCCAAGATCAAGAGTCGGCGTGCTGTACTGACAGCCAGCCAGGAGCCCTAGCTTGGACTTCTTTTAAAATGGATAAGGAATTTAGACATTGTGCAGGATCTGGACTTAAGGATTCTAGATAATTTACTCATTTCTCCAATCTATAGTTTGACCTAAATCTAATTTAATAGCAAGTTTTATAAGCATCTCAATATTCACGTCACTTGTATGCCTAATGTGGGACTCAAACTCACAACCCTGAGGTAGACAGTCACATTCTCTACTGAGTCAGCCAGTCACGTGCTCTATTGATTCCCCCAATCTAGTTTTTTTTTTTTTTAAGATTTTATTTATTTATTTGATAGAGAGAGATCACAAGTAGACGGAGAGGCAAGCAGAGAGAGAGAGAGGGAAGCAGGCTCCCTGCTGAGCAGAGAGCCCGATGCGGGACTCGATCCCAGGACCCTGAGATCATGACCTGAGCCGAAGGCAGCGGCTTAACCCACTGAGCCACCCAGGCGCCCCCCAATCTAGTTTTTATACAGGTTCTTTTCACACATTTCGTTGGTTGTGTAATAATGAGAACATAATTACTTGTACAGATGAACTAGTATAGGATGAGGAACAAATGCGGCTCCACAGGTGATCAGAAGGGAGCAAATTACCAGCGCTCCTCAGGCCAAGACCACCAGTGCCTTTTACAGAAAGTACAAGCTTAGCTTAAGCTAGACTTGGTCTGACGGAGTGTCTCCTGTGTTCGAAGTCACTTGGTCCAGCTCTCGCGAGGCTTTCTCGGCCGCTCGGAGGAGGCTGTTGTTAGAGATGACCTGTATGTAGCCTCTGGAGCTGGCCTACGTACTGACCAGTTAAAGCGCAGAGAATTCTGTTCCTTTAATGCTAAGGGAGTCTCTGTCATGGTCACTGTTCTTTAGGGTGATGTCTGAAGGTATAGGTAGCAAGTATCCGTATTTCACCGGTGTGAAAACTAAAGCCAGTCCTAGGTCAGGTGGGCTTAGGAATGTGAGGAGACTGATCTGGAAGAACCAATCCCTCTGTGGTTTGTTGGTTTCTGGTCTGGGGCTCTTTGAGTCTCAAAGGACTCAGCATATTGGCTCCTGGCATTGGTGACCCCGCTTCACCCTCTGCCCCAGCCCCAGCCCCCACCTTCCTCTTGTCTCCAGACAGTAGGCGAGGAGTGGGCAAGTACAACCGAGGGTCGTAGTCCCCAGTGGGCCATTTGTTCTGTTGTGACTATGGTTGTGAGAGGTTTTTTATTTTCTAGAGATGACATGAAATCCAGCAGCCATCACTAGCCTTGAAGTGGCCACTCCCAAATTGGCAAAAAGCCCTCAAGTTTCCTTTTCCCAACAGTGAGTGAGAACACAGTCCATAACGTGTGTCCCATGAGAGTGCTGGCCTGTCAGAGACCTGTGTGTCCCCTCAGGCAGTTTCATGAGCGGAGGCAGGTCATGGGCTCAGGCCTCTCAAACTTGTGTAGGCCTTGCGAGATGTCCGAGCATGGCGGATGCGAGTGTCCAGGCTGTCCTCGTGATCTCTCCGCTGCTGTCCCACCCCGTTGTCCCCCCACCCGAAGAAATCCTTCAAGGGGGGAGTAGGCAGCTTAGAGTGGGGCTTCTTAACGAATCCAGGGGAAGTGGTGTCCAGAAACCAAAGCAGAGGAGAGTCTGAAAAAATCCGTGTGGGAGCTCTGTCGATGAGGCAGCTGCCTTAGGCTCAGGTTAGGATCCCAGGGTCCTGGATCAAGCCCCGCATCGGGCTCCCTGCTCAGCGGGGACCCTGCTTCTCCCCCTCTCACTGCCTGCCTCTCTGCTTACTTGTGCTCTTTGTCAAATAAAATCTGAAAAGTGTGGCGGGATACAAAAGCTCTCAGACTTCCTAGTCTATACATGGATGCATGTCCCTGAAGGAGTCGCTACTATAGGCAACCCTGGCTGTCGCTCCAGGCTTGGCCACCAGGGAGTGCTACTTGGTTTCCATAAACGCCATTGATCTTCCTGCCATGTTGATGTAGGTTTGTCCCCTTTAGATTGACCAGGAGGGAAGCAAATTAGGCTATTTTTAATAGGAGTTAAGGCTCCAGTCCTTTTTTGCACACAAAGCCCCCCCCCCCCCTGGCTTTGGTTTTTGAATAAGTTTATAAATCCAAGGGAAAATGGAAAAGGTAGAGATTAGGAGCAAAGGTCCTCTTGGTGAAGGGATTGGGATATAAGGGAAAACCCCAGAGAAAGGCTGGCCTGATCAGAGGAGTGAGGTGAGCTGATTGGAAGCCTGTGTCTTCCTCAGGGCCACCCTGATTGTGCCATAACAAAACTAACATAATTGAGGGCTTTCTATGAATCCGTAGTGGCTGGGTCCTCAAGGAAGCAGATGTAGGAGCTGCTCATTATCTCTGCTGTGTGGTGATAGTACTGAGGAAGTTGGGAGTGTAGGAATTGAGCTGAGCTAGAATACAGATAGAATTTGTATGAGGCTTGAAGCCAGTTGCTGAGCCAGACCTCAAACCCATATCCTGCTAGTACATGGCTCCTGCTTTTTCTACTGTGCCGTGACCTCTACCACATTCCTAAATTCTTTTTTAAAGTGCTTATGTAAGGGCACCTGGGTAGCTCAGGCGATTAAGTGGCTCAGGTCATGATCCTGGGGACCTGGGATCCAGCCTTGCATGGGGCTCCCTGCTGGGTGGAGAGCCTGCTCCTTCCTCTCCCTCTGCCTGCTGCTCTGCCTGCCTGGGTGCGCGTGCTCTCTCAAATAAAATGATTATACAACACAAATGGCCAGATAGTATTCTTCAGGGCTTTACATCTGTTAATCCTGCTAACAAAGTAGGGGCGCCTGGGTGGCTCAGTGGGTTAAAGCCTCTGCCTTCAGGTCATGATCCCAGGATCCTGGGAACAAACCCCCAGTCAGGCTCTCTGCTTGCCTCTCTGCCTACTTGTAATCTCTGTTAAATAAAGTCTTTAAAAAAAATTGGAATAGGGAGCACATCAGTATTCCTTTTGCTCCACATCCAGATCCTTTGAAGGACGGACATTCAGGATTCCTTAGCCTTTTTGCCCAGGAAGATAGCGGTCTATTTCCTAGCTGAACTAATGGCAATCACAGTTCTCTTTCTTGCTTCTACTATTAATGCTCTAATACACTGCTGCCATGGGGTGGGGCAGCATGATTTACTGGGGAGGAAAGTGGGTGTTTGCCGGGACCTCAGGACAAGCCTACAGGAACGTCTCTTACTTAATAAGCAACACAAGGGGGCAGCAGAGGACCAGGATTGGGCTGTTTTCCTACCTGGTTCCCAGAGCTGGCATGGAGCCCACCGGAGGGGAGGCCATGGTAGGCTAACACTCAAGATCATTCTTAGTATCTTTGCTTCTCTGTAACCTGCCTTCAGACACAGACTAATAGGATGTTAACCCCTTTACAAAGTTCAGTTCTCTATCTAACTCGCTGTTTAGAAAGAGCTTGAGTTGTAGACTTAAGATTGAAGCCCAGGCTTTGGGTCCTCATTCCACCTAAGGCAGAGCAAATTCCTAAACTGCTGGCTATCCTAATCATGTGCCCAGCATACTGAGCACCTCCTATATTCTTAGCCCTGCACTAAGTTTTATAGACTCAGGGTGGTTAGAACATGGACATTGCACCCAAGGAGCTCCAAGTTTAGCATAGAAGGTATCTATGTGAACGGTTTCTTCTCTAGCGGGCACGCATAATTGTGATGGAGCCAGAGGAGAGCAAGGCTTCAGAAAAGTGAAAAGTTGACACTTGAACTATGTCCTTACCAAACTGGCCTTGCTGAGGATGAAGGCTTAGCACATTTAAAATGAAGACAGGCTGGGGCGTATGGGTGGCTCAGTGGGTTAAGCCTCTGCCTTCGGCTCAGGTCATAATCTCAGGGTCCTGGGATCCAGCCCTACATCGGGCTCTCTGCTCAGTGGGGAGCCTGCTTCCTCCTCTCTCTCTGCCTGCCTCTCTGCCTACTTGTGATCTCTGCCTGTCAAATAAATAAAATCTTTAAAAAAAAATAAAATGAAGACTGGTTAGAACGCCTGGGTGGCTCAGTCGGTTAAGTGTCTGCCTTCAGCTCAGGTCATGATCCTGGGGTCCTGAGGTTGAGTCCCACATCCAGCTTCTTGTTCAGTGGGGATCCCTCCATTTGTGCTCTCTCTGACAAAATCTTTTTTAAAAAATTAAGACTGGTTTACAGGATCCCCAGGGACATCATTTCTCCTTCCCTCACCCAAGTTTGGTTTAACAACAGCTACCTAGAGCACCACCTAAGGTAGTCAAACAAGGACAGCAAATTGTTCCAGCGTCTGAGTAGGTCTTACCTAAGAGTGGGACACTTGGATACACGCACTCTGCTGTGTGAGTGGAGAAGGAGGGAAGTGGTCCCATGAGTCTGCTCAGCACCTGCAAGGATTCACAATGTGACCAGAACAAGATGTACATCTGGGGCAAGCTGAGGAAGAAGACATTTCGGGCAAAGAAATGCCATAGAATAAAAAAGGCCAGCCCAGCCCTTAGTATGTGCCGGGCATTCTTCTGAGCACTTTGCATATATAAAGTCATTTAGTCTTTACAACATCCCAGTGAGGTTGGCAGTATATCATACCCATTTTACAGATGAGAAACTGGAACTTAGGTTAAGACTGAAGGCCATCTAACTGGTACGTAGAGAAGCCAGGATTTTAACCCAGACAGCCTACTTCTAGGGTCTGGACCCATAAAAACAAGATAGAATCTCTCTTGAGGGGCGCCTGGGTGGCTCAGTGGGTTAAAGCCTCTGCCTTCAGCTTCAGCCCTGATCCCAGGGTCCTGGGATGAGCCTCTCTGCTCAGCAGGGAGCCTGCTTCCTTCTCTCTCTCTCTCTGCCTGCCTCTCTGCCTGCTTGTGATCTCTGTCTGTCAAATAAAATCTTGAAAAAAAAAAAAATCTTGAGTCTAGCCTATGGCTCTCCAAAGCAATCAGCCCTTCCTAAAATTCCCCAACAAACCTGCTGCCACCCTTCAATGCTGCGGGTTTTCTCCTTCCCACCACCAGTAGGCTGAGGCTTATAGAAGCCTTATTTTTAGAGGAGTGAGTGAACATTCTTCTCTTTCCTAAACTGGTTTGGGTGTTCAGCTGCCTCATTAACATCCCGGTATCTGCTGCCTCGGGGTACAGGGTGCCTTGGCATACAGGCCTGTGTGCAGGGACTCTGCCCTCAGGAGCTTCCTGGGGGTGGATAGTGGCCCCCCTCAGCTATCCTCCAGCAACTCCGCCCACTAGTAGCCAAGTCCCCTTAGCTGGGACTGAGGTCAGGCAGATTTATTGTGTTCCTGGCAACAAGACCAAGTCAGTACTAGAAAACCAAGACCTTTAGTGATAAAAGTTGCATAAGTATGGAGAGTCTCCAGGTGACTGGCCTAACTGGAAAGAGGACCTGCCCCAAGATCAGCTGCCCTTGAGGGGCCAGAAGCTGTGGTCAGTGGCTCCTAAGCACCATGCAAGACCCAGCAGACCTGCATTGCCTGTGGGGCTTAGCTGCACGCACACAGAGCCCTCTTCAGTCCAGACAGGTGCTGGCACCTAACACGGTACCCTAGGGGGCGGGGGGCAGGCTCAGAGTTCTGGGTCCTTTTTGAACCTTCCCCTAGCGGAGCTGGCTTCTAGACTTACTGAAGTTCCCTGGGAGTCACTCAGGTGCTCTGGGGCAAAGGAGAAGATGCCTCTTTGCTGCCTCCTAGCACCAGAAGCAATAATTACTGCTGAGTGCTTCCTAGGGTGTCTGGTACAGTGCCAGGAGCTGGATCCCCTCAGTTAACTAATCCTATAAGCCCATCTCTGTGAAGTCACCTAACTTGCCTGAGGGCTTGTGAGAGGCGAGTTGAGATTTGAATCCTGGCAACTGAGCTCCAGAAGCCCAGCTGGTGACCGCTTTCCATATTGCCTCTTTTGAGAAGCCAGCAGGGGAAGGGACCTTACAGGATCTCCAAACCTACCCCCTAGTGAGTGGTTTTTCCAAAACATAAAACTGGCCCTGCGCTTCTTGTGTTCCTTCACAGTTTCTGTGGCCTCTGAAGAAAATCCAGACAGCCTGATCTGCAGGACCCATCATGATGTTGCTTTTGCCCCCCTGATCTTTCCTGATTCCCCAAAGCCACCCCTCACTCCATAGCCCCCGGGAAGCGATTTCCATTTCCTTAAGCAGAATAATAGTCACTATCTTTTATTAGGACCCCCATCAGTGCTTCCAAACATTACATTATTTGATCTTCACAACAGTGCCTTAAGGTATGTGGCGAAGTCTCCAACAGAGAAAGAAATGGAGGCTTTAGAGATGTTAAGAAATGTGCCCAAGGTCCCAGCTTCCTGATTTGGACTTTGAAGATCTGCAGTGAGTGCGGTACCTTTTTAACCAGGCAGGTGTCTCTGCCTGGAGTGCCTTCCCCTTCATCGCCCACCTGGACAACCAGCCCTTCCTCTGAAGGCTGCTGAAGGTTCTTGCATCAGGGAAGCCTGCCATTAGTTCTCGCCCTCCTACCCTGTGGAGTCGGTGGCTCTTGCCACCTTCGTGCCGTACACTGTACACTCTTCTGGAGCACATGTCTCACTCCCTGCACTGTGGCTGCTTATTTCCCCGCCCATCCTCCCTAACTAGGCTCTGAACTCTTTCGGTACTCACCTCCACATTGCCAGACCCTAGCACAGTGCCTGGCAGACAATATCCTTAGTGGTGGTAAAATTTTGGTGGTAAAATTTTGTGACTCGGGTGATGATGACATGAGTCAAGGAGTCTGCAGTTTACCAGATTTTGCTCCAGATTTACACCTAAGACTGAGAGGAAGGTGGCAGATGGTCCTGGGACCCCCAAGCAAAGAGCATATTCTTCCTAGAGCTTCTTCCCCAGATGTCCTCCGCTCTGGCTTCTGATACTTCCCTCCCACAGCTAGCGCACGCACCAACAGCACATCCGCGATACAACCTCAGTTTACGGAGGCTTGTGTTTTTTTGTTTGTTTGTTTGTTTTTAAGATTTTATTTATTTGACAGAGAGAGATCACAAGTAGGCAGAGAGGCAGGCGGCAGGGGGATGGAGGCTCTCCGCCGAGTAGAGAGTCCAACGTGGGGCTCGATCCCAGGACCCTGAGACCAGGGCCTGAACCAAAGGCAGCGGCTTAGCCCACTGAGCCACTCAGGCACCCCAGTTTATGGAGGGTTTTACTGGACAAAGGAACATTAAAGGGCCAGGGTTAATGATTCAGAAAGTGTTTCAACGGACTTGTTTTCCATCCCCTCGATGACAGGTAGCTTTATTTTTGGTTTAAGGTTTTTTTTTAATTCCTCAAAGTAAACTCTGTCCCCAATGTGGGGCTCCTACTCCTGTCCCCAAGGTCGAGTCACATGCTCTCCCAACTGAGCCAGCCAGGCGCCCCAGGGATGGGTAGCTTCAAAGCCCGTGTTCACTCCCTGGGAAGAAAAGACATCCTTCCCTTGTATGATTTCTAGTTCTGAGCCACTCATTCTTCACATTCCAGAAAGCAAGCACATCTCTGCGCATACGATCTCCTGCTTCTTTTTGGATTCACTAAGAGTACAAGTGCGAGGGGAAGTGGCTGGAGAAGGAGACAGTTTGGACATTGGGCAGACTAATCCAGAAGAACCATGTCCTCTATTAGAAGAATGAAAAAACGCTCAGACTGACTTACCTAGGACGTGAAGCTGTGTGACAGGTACTTCCCTGAGGAAGGAGGACCAGTCTATTCTGGTGGTTAAAATTATTAATCCTTTTGTTTTATTTATTTAAATAATCTTTATTTTGGGGCGCCTGGGTGGCTCAGCGGGTTAAAGCCTCTGCTTTCGGCTCGGGTCATGATCTCAGGGTCCTGGGATCGAGTCCCACATCGAGCTCTCTGCTCAGCAGGGAGTCTGCTTCCTCCTCTCTCTCTGCCTGCTTCTCTGCCTACTTGTGATCTCTGTCTGTCAAATAAATAAATAAAATCTTTAAAAAAAATAATAAAAATAAATAAATAATCTTTATTTAAATTATTATTATTATTTTTTAAAGATTTATTTATTTATTTGACAGGCAGAGATCACAAGTAGGCAGAAAGGCAGGCAGAGAGAGAGGAAGAAGCAGTTATTTATTTATAACTTTAAAGTTTTATTTATTTAAATAATCTTTACACCCAATGACTCCAAGATTGAGTCTCACACTTTTCTCACTGAGCCAGCCAGGCGCCCCTAAAATTATTACTCTCTCTGAGAAAGAAAATAATTTCCAGACAAATTAGGAGATAGAAGAATGTAAAAAGATGAAGTCCCCATGATATAAATTAATTCTTGGAATCTGATAAAATTCTGAGATTATTATTTGTAACTTTGTGAATTTCTTTTATATGCCCAATAGGGTCCAGAAAACATTAGAATGCCTCCCCTGGAGGAGTGTAAAATTATAGATAGGAAGACCTCCTTCACCCTCCTCCTCATTCTGTTGTATTTAAGAGTTTTATTTGACTCCATTTTACTTATTGTTTTGTTTCTTGCATGGGGAAGAATTAATTACAGTCCACTTAATCAGCTTCCTGGAGGAGCTGGCCTTCACTGGCCTTTTAGAGGCCAGGGGTTATTATTATTTTTTTTAATTTTTTTAAGATTTTATTTATTTATTTATATTTATGTTTTAAATATTTTATTTATTATTTTGACAGATCAGAAGCAGGCAGAGAGGCAGGCAGAGAGAGAGGAAAGGAAGCAGGCTCCCCGCTGAGCAGAGAGCCTGATGCGGGGCTTGATCCCAGGACCCTGAGATCATGACCTGAACCAAAGGCAGAGGCTTAACTCACTGAGCCACCCAGGCACCCAGGCACCCCCAATCAGGGGTCATTTTTAATTTAGACCTAAGATATTGTGTAGAGTGTATATATTTTTTTCTTTCCAAATAAGAAATTATTATTTTTGCATTTAAAAAATCACAGAACTCCAGGGGCGCCTGGGTGGCTCAGTCGGTTAAGCGGTTAAGCGTCTGCCTTTGACACAGGTCATGATCCCAGGGTCCTGGGTTGAAACCCCATGTCTGGCTCCCTGCTCAGTGGGGTGTCTGCTTCTCCCTCTCTCTTTGCCTCTCTCCCCAGCTTGTGCTCTTTCTCTGCCAAATAAATAAAATCGTTAAAAAAATAAAAATCAAGAACTCCAGACTGAATATTTTTTTTTTCTAAAGATTTTATTTATTTATTTGACATAGAGAAATCACAAGTAGATGGAGAGGCAGGCAGAGAGAGAGAGAGAGAGGGAAGCAGGCTCCCTGCTGAGCAGAGAGCCCGATGCGGGACTCCATCCCAGGACCCTGAGATCATGACCTGAGCCGAAGGCAGCGGCTTAACCCACTGAGCCACCCAGGCGCCCCAGACTGAATATTATTACACACACACATACACACTCATTCAATTCAGGAGTCATCTCCTATCCTGCTCCTCTACCCCACTCCCAATGTCTCAAAATCTGGCTGAGTTCTGCCGCAGGGAAATTTTCCTATTTAACCCCACACACCAGCTTAGGATAAACAGAAACACTGAGGTCTTTGGTTTCACCCACAGTTCCAGAATGCTCTTACAGGTCAAGTATTCCTTGGAGGAGCTCATTTTTGCTGGGATAGAAATCACACTGGGGTCATCACTGCCCTGGGTTGTATGATATTTAACTTTATTCATGTTTTTTTTTTTTTCCTCCCCATCTAATGAGTTAATGTCTTCTGGATTAAAACCATTTCTAGATAATATCTGAAAGTTAAGTGGATTTTAGTATGAAATATGTTAATTTAAATAAACTTTAAAATACAGTTGCAGTTGGCATGTCCCCAAACTCAGATCAGAAGATGAAAACCAAGATCTTTGCCGACAGGACTTGCATCTAAGGAAGTCTTTACAACTGTTTTCTCAATGCCCATCTGTAAAGCAGGTGTTGCTTCTTCAGCCGAGAGTTTAATCCTTGTTTGCTTAGTTGTCAGGAAGATAGAAACTGCTCCAGAGGAGAAACGGCAGGCGTGTGCGGGGTGGTGGGGTGGTGGTGGGGGTTGGGATATGGGAATAGCAGGGGGTGTTAGTGTTGGCATGTGTGAGAAGAGAAAGCAGGACACAGGAGCCTGGCCGGGGCCTGCGGTAAGGCCGGCTCGCCTGTCTCCGGCTCTTTTCTATTTGCTCTGATGACAAGCAGAGCTTTGGAAAGCTTGGTGGAGACAAAGACCTCACCAGAACGAGGGGAATCCAATCCAAGTGTGAGGAAGTGCAAGTGTTAGTGGGGTGGGTGGGTGCAGGACAGGGTTATTTAAGCTGAAGATAAGCCACCCATGGGGAGGGCACAGGGAAGCTGGGTCCCCCTCCCGGGAGAGGTGCTATGGAGGCGATGGTGCACTTCCCTGCCCTGTCCTCTCTGCTCCCTAAGGAAAACCAGGAAAACCAGAAAAATGAAACCTCCAGGCAGCACTGTTCAGTGGAAAGTGGTGAAACCACCTGTAGCCAGGGAGTTACAGACTCTTCCTCCCTGGAAAACGCTTGTGATTAGTCAGGCAACCCTGTCTCCCCAGCATCGCCATGGGTGCGAGGGGATGTGGTAAGGAGCCAAAGAGGTCAGTTACCTGGATGGTCCCTGACGCAAGTCAGGGATGGCGGGTCTAAGACTTCCAAGGGCTTTTCTTTTTACAAAAAAGTAAAAGTACTTTAAAAAGTTGAAAAGTAAAGTACTTAAAAAAAAAGAAAAAAAAGTACTGGCTAATTGGCTGGGTGTGGAGGGGACGGATGTCTTTTCCATTCTTTCCTTTTCCAGCTGAAGCCTGGGGGAATAAGCGTGAGGGAGGCTGAGCTCCTGATTAGGTTTATAACTCAGACACTGCTGGTCCTGATGAATTAAAAGAACATTAAGGCCATAGCTGGGGACACCACATTTTTCATTTAACCAAATTGATTTCAGCACTGACTCTCTAAATTATAGTCTGGAAAGGCAGGCTGGCTTCTTCTACACCTCCACCCCAGGCTCCTAGGTGGACTTAGGAGAACTCGGGGGCAGCAGATGGGTAACAAGGTGAGACAAGCGGTGGCCCATGAGTAGGACTAGTTAGCTTGGCTGGGGTCTGTGTGAGGAGGCTGCAGCTCTCTTTGGCCTCCTCCCTAATGAATGTCCTGCAGATTCGTTGTCACGGAGGAGCACACTGAGCCCCTCTGGTGAAGCAACAAGTTCTGGGATGCTCCCAGCTGAGGGTGGGACTGAGTGTCCTCTGAGGACACTGGCTGACTTATTAGTCTGGTTCAGTCCCTCATAGATTCAGACTCAACTCCCCATTTCCTCCTCTGCCCCTTGCAGCAGATGCCCTGCAGGGGGGTGGGGATGACCTCTGAGCCTCCGGGGATGGCAGGCACAGCTTCAGTCTCATTTAGGACTGCCTAAAGACCTTCATCACCTCTTTTGTGAGAGCCACTGAGTGGCAGCCCTGGCCCCTTGCTTTGAGGCAAGGTGGCCTGGCATGGTCTCCATGTTCTACCTGACATTACTGGCAAAGTGATCTGAAGAAGCCCCCTTCGGTGCTGCTTCCCTCCCTGCCCCCAAGCCTGAAATCCCATTTCCTCTTTGCAGTCCTTCAGCTAGTCTTTCACTGGGTCACTAGGGATTGAGGACTGACGTCAGGTCAGATCCGGAGGGGAGCCTCTCCCAGTATCCACGGGAGAGGAGAGGCTGGGTGCTCATGTCCTATTATAAAAGTTGACTCCAGGGGCGTGTGGGTGGCTCAGTGGGTTAAGCCTCTGCCTTCCACTCAGGTCACGATTTCAGGGTCCTGGGATTGAGCCCCGCATTGGGCTCTCTGCTCTGCGGGGAGCCTGCTTCCCTCTCTCTCTCTCTCTGCCTGCCTCTCTGCCTACTTGTGATCTCTGTCTCTGTCAAATGAATAAATAAAATCTTTAAAAAAAAAAAGTTGACTCCACAAGAGCTAAAGTGAATATTCAAATTGTGCCATCAGCAAGTTCTGCTGCCCACTCCTGGCCCTGGCCTGGGCTCCTGGGCGGGTGAGGAAGGCTCCACCTTGTCCTCGAAACTCTTCACCCCAGACTCTTTCATGCCACCCCCGACTGTGTGTCTGAGGCTTCTTGCCCAAAGTACCATACAGAGGCTGTTTCCTCACTGCAAACTACTCGTGACCCTACCTTAAAGGGATGTCTTAAGCATTTAGAAACCAGCATGGATTTCCAGCGTGGAAAGCGTGTCATTGAATAGATGGGAGTTTCCTCTTTTCCTTTCCACCTCCTTCCAGATCCTCCCTCTCCTCCCACCTTTCCTTGCCCCTCCCCGTGCTTTCTCTCCCCCCCCCCCCTCACCCTATTCTCCACCTGTAACTTCTCCCAAGCATCCCCTTCTTTGTCATCAACCCCTTAGGCTCAGAAGCCCCTACTCTCCAGGTGGCCTTAACTTGGAGAACCAGATGGGGGGGAGGGGCTCGGAGATCCCAAATGGCTACATGGGCTCTTGAGGCCAATAATGGAGCCTTGAGCTGCGGTGGGTTCCGGGGGTTGGGAGAGGGAGCTGGCTCAAGAGTGACAGCCCTTCGCGGGTGGGGACGAGGACGCCCAGATCCCGGTCCGACTCTCCCGGACCCCTAGCTGCAGCCGTGACCTTGAGCGGGAGGCGGGGGCGCGAATCGGCCCGGGCCCCGCAGGGCAGGTCTGCCACGCCCCGCCCCGGCCTCTCCCGCCCCGCCGGCCCCGCCCCCCGCGGCCGCGTCTCCTCCCCTCACTGCAGCGCTGGCCGCGCTCGCCCATCCATCAGCCGCCTCCCGCCGCCGCCTGGGCGCAGACTGCCAAGCTCAGCAAGTCTTGCGGCAAAGGCACTTCGCACCGAGTTGGGGCCGGGGCGGAGCGGGGACTCCGGGCCCCGGGGGAACGGACGCCCCTCTGCGCCGTGGCCAGCGCAGCGCCCTTGCAGCCCGCCGCCCCCTCACTTCGGGGACCCGGGATCCCTCCTGCCTGGCCGCTCCGGGTAAGTCCGTCCCCCCCGCCCGTGGGGGGGCACCGACTCCCCCCTCCAAAGTTTCTCTTCCCCGGGCGGGTTTTCCGCTACCGAGCGGAGGGGCCACTCGGTGGGCCGAGGGGGCTTCCGGCGGGGGTGGGCAGGGTCCGGGAAGTTCGAGGCCAAAGGGGCCATGCGTCCGCACCGTCCTTCCTTCGGAGGCAGTTTGGACGCGTGCGGGTGGGAGGTTCGTTTGCGGAAGCTGGACCCGAGGGGCGAGGAGTCCGCGGCTCTGCGGGCTTGGGGCGGGAGGAGGGAGCAGCTTTCCTCCCTGGGCTCGGGTGGGGGGAGAATGAGGTGCAGAGCGGAGCGGCGGGCCGACGTCCCCGGAGCTCTGGGTCCCCGCGGCTCCCGCCCTGTCTCCTGGACGCCCCCCGCCCCGCTTCTCGCCCTCCCCCTGCCCTTCGGGGCCGTCTCCAACGCAGCTTCCTTCGCCCCCGCCTCGCGCTTCAGGGACCCCCGGCCCCGCCGTCGTGGGAGGGGGAGAGAGGGTTTGCGGGCTCTAGGAGGCGAGGGGAGGGCGGGGGGCCGCGGGAGGGCGGGGGACAGACTCCAGGGACTATCCGGAAGTGAGGGTCGAGAGGAACTGGGACAGGGACGCGAGAGGGGGATGGAAGCACCCCTAGTCTCTCTCCAAATCTCATGACTCAGCACGACCTAGGACGTCCCGTCCCTGCTTCAGCCCTCCTCCCCAGGGCTGGGCTCCCAGACCTAGGCCCAGAAAGTGCCAACCATCCCACCCGGCTTTTCTGGACTCCTTCATTTACCTTCCCCATTTGGGGTCCCACCTTCCCCTGTCTCTGTTCAACCTCCTTTCTCTCAGGACACAGGGGCTTTATTTTTTTTTTTAACTAAAAGGGTAGATGATTTACCTTTCTCCTATCCCATTAACCCAATACCCCCTCCTTTCTCCTTTCTCCCCTTCCGTTGTTGCATTCCACAGGTGCTTTCTGGACACCCCCAGCCCAGGGTATGTGTGGGGGCCTCCAAAGTCCCATGGCCCCTCTGCAGCATCCTCCCCCCATTCACTGTTGAGGTAGAGAAGTAAGTGTTCTGGCTGCTTTCTCCTGTGGCAGCAGAAAGGAGTGCAAGGACACAGGAGGTGGCCCAGGATTGGGGGGGGGGCGCTGCAGTTGGGGAGAGAAGGGCAGAGGCCTGATGGGGTGGGTGGACCCGGATTGGAATGGAGTAGATGGAAGGATGGAGAAGTCCTTAGGCTCTGTGTACCCAGAGAGACAGGAAGGTGGGCCATGTCTAACCTGGAGAGAGCTGGGGGTGCCCTTCCCCCTCCTCCTGCTGCCATCCTGAGAGGGTCTCCCATGTGTAATAGATGATCCTCAACCTGAGTCATCCAGTCCTTGGCAACATGAACCCTTCATCAGAGGGTGTGACCACGAGGAGCAGGATAGCCCTTAATCTTCCTCTCCCCCTGCTTAGGTCCAAATGCAGATTTTGGGCTGCTAGAACTATCTCTGTGCCCACCAGAGGAGCCAAAAGAAGAGCCATGCCCTAAGATGGGGCCAGAGGGGCAGGTGGGAGGGATGGGGCGGTTCTGATGCAGTGGGACGTGCGTGCCTGGCGTGTGTCCCTGGCAGCCACTACTGGCTGTGGCCTGTGTCAGGGCCCCAGGGGTGAGTCAGCTTCAGGGGTCCAAAGCAGGCAAACTGAGACCTGGGCCAGGGAGCCCAGCCCCAACCCTGCTTCTCTTCCCCATGCCCCTGGGAATGACTGGTACCAGCTCATCCCTCAGTCCTGGGCTGCTCTGGGGTGCTGCCAGCCTCTGTTCTGCCTGGCGCTCAGACAGACCCTGGCTTCACCCTCTAGGACACTCCTGGGGGGACTTGCTTTTTCTGGGGACCTCTTGGGCTTGACCCTGGCCCGCTCTCCATGCCTTGCCCAAGGAGGAGCTAGGGAACTTCTGGAAAGCTGAAAAAGGGGAAGGCAGATATAAGTGTTCTACTTCCAGAATCACAGAGACCTGGCCAGTTGTCCCTAGGAGAAGGGGATCAGAGGTCATTCTCCCTTTCACTCTCAGTCAGCTGCTGTGCAGGAGTGGCAGGAATGTCCCTGGCCCTGCAGGGAACTGTGGGCAGGTGGGCTGTGGATATGGCTGGAGAAGCCTCTTCCCTGCCTCTTCCCCAGCCCCAGGCAAGCCTGACCTCCTGACACCCTGTGCCTCTACCTACACTCTGTCCATTCTCAGTGGAGTCTCCTGTCTCTTCCCACAGACCCTGTGGAGTCTGTGGAGCCCTGTCAGGAGAGCGGATAGACGGCCAGCAGTGCTCCGGGATCCAGGGCGTGGGAAAGATAGGACGGGGGATGGAGGGGGAGGAAGTTGAGGCTCAGTGGGCCGGGAGAGTGGCTCGTCCTCCCCTTCCTCGGACAGAAGCATCCTCGGGGATAGTCAGAGACCCTGGAGAGTAGACTTGTTATTTTGTTTGCCTTTGGGATTTGGGCTTTCCTGGTCTGGGTTCTAGCTGAAGCTGGATCTGCTTTGTTTGAGCGAGACACACACAAAGTCCAGAGTGATGGAGATGATTTCTGGGAACTGGAATGGCAAGCCAGAGGGAACAGTAGAGGTTGTTTACTCAGGACAGGGTGGCGGTTAACAAAGGAAGCAGCAAACCCAACAGGTTTGGGTCCATCATCCCAGGGCTACTAATTACACAGCGTGTAACTTTGTTCATTCATTCATGCTACTTATTTACTGGTGAGCACCTGCAGTGTGAGCGCCTACTATGTGTTTCTAGTCACTGGATACAGCAGTGAACAGACAGAAGCCCTGGGCGCTGTGGATTTTGCATGCCATGGGTCTAGACAAGTTGCTTAGCTGCTCTTGAGGATCAGTTTCTACACTCATTCAACTATTAGCTTACGAGAGTCTGCTGTGTACCGGGGAGTTTGCTCGTCCATGGAGACTCAGCTGGGAACAAAACAGGCCTGGTTCCTGCCCTCATGGCACTTACCATCTAGTGTGTAACACACAGGATTAAGCAGATTATTACATAAATAATTCATCATAACTGTGACACCTGTTAGGGAGATGTACAGGATGCCTCGAGACCGTGCAGTGGGGTTACCTGACCATGTCTGGAAGGCTTCATCCATAAATCCCACAATAATATAACAATATATTATCCCACAAGGTAGGAAGCATCCAGTAAATGATAACCTGTTCATGTGGTGCTGTGGATAGATACAATTCTAAAGTTCCTCCATGCTTATTTGTCCTCCACTAGGTCAGAGGAACCAAGGTAGAGACACCAGGATCCGCTCCTGGGTTCTCATATGAGGACAGGGAGCCTGTGACCAATACCAGGCTTCCACCGGTGAGAGGTCAAGTTGTGGAGATGGTGTTGTGCCTCCAGCCAGATTGCCTGGGTTCCTCCTGGTTCTGCCCCTCCCTCTTGACTTGGGGCAAGTTAATCAAATTCTTAGTTTCTCAGCTTCTTTCTCAGTCTGCCTGTCTGTGAGTGGAGATAAAACCTGAATCTGACCTGGGCGGTTTTCCGCCAAGGCGAAGCGTGAATTCCTGGAAAAGGTTAGAGCAGCGTCTAGCAGCTGGTCAAAGCCCGGCAAATGTGTTCCACTGTTGTCCTGTTACCTGCTGGCCCTCCTAGCCCTTTCCCTGCCTGCAGCCCAGAATCTCTCAGAACACTCTCCACCTCTGTTAATCTTAAAAACTCAAAGGAAGGAACTGCTATAACTACTTTGGTGGCCATTCCAGAATTTTTTTCCTCTGATTTTCACGCAGTTCTTTATGCCCGACGAGGCCCTATGTTGCCAAAGCTTAATTTCTGGGAAGGATTTGTCCCAGCAGTCTTTCATTTTCCTCCCAGGAACTGATAGTTCAGGGTAGGAGCTAGAGTGATGGGTCCCTTTGACTCTGGGTCTAGAGGGACATGAACAGTCCTGCTGAGTCGAGTGTATAGAGCACCTAGCTGTCAGCCCCCTCTTTCCCCCCACCCGACAGACACACACAGAGGTCTGTGCTTCGGCAGGGGGGTCTAAAATTAAACATCAGGAAGGATGCCCCAAATATGTGGTACGCAAGAGATGTTCTAAAAGCTTCCTCCCTGGATAATTTCCAGACTAGGACAGACCTCCCCACCTGGCTGGTCAGCAGACCGCAGGATTAAATATGCCTGGGATGGGGAGGTTGGCTCCTTAGGGAAGGAGGCTGGGAGTTGCTCGGTCTGTTATCATAGCCACTGATGCTTGGAGGGGTGGGTGCTGCCAGGCAGCTCCCAAGTTGGGGGCCTGAGGCAAGAAAAGAAGAGGACAGCCCTGCGGTTGTATAGTTGGGAGAGCCCCACCTTCTGACCGTTTTTGTCCGGGGCCTTGGCACTCCAGCTTTGGATGTAGGCAACACTTGGCTCTCCAGCACCAACCCCCCACCCCCCCCACCCCCCCCCTGTCCGCTCCTGTCTCAAGCTCCCCTCTTTGTTTCTCCTTCTGTGATAACGCTTTTCCGCATCCCATCCTTGCGGGTCTCAGGACCACAGAGGTCTCGAGCAGACATCACAGTCCCACTTCCAACAAAGTGGCAAAGGCCCAGAGAAGTTGCGTGAGTGGTTTAAAATCTCTCACCGTGGAGGCCAGAGCCAGGTCTCAAACCCAGAATGTGGGCACTCTGGGGGCGGGGGGGTGTCTTTCCAGGCCGCTGTAGCTGATCAGTCAGAACTTTACCTCCCCTCTTCCTTCTCCCCAGCTCCATCTAGAGTGTGGAGCCTGCCCACATGGTCAGGGGTACCCCGAGTCATTAATGCTCTGAGTATAAGCAGGGGGCCGGTCATTGAAATCACGTAGCAGGCTTTTACAAAATTAGGCAGCGATCCCTTGGAGAAAGGGAATCAGCTCTCCCTCTCCAGTCTTGGGTTTCTCTGGGACTCCCCTTGAGGAATTTGGCATCTTCAGGAGCACCTGCTCTGAAGCGAGGAGGGAGGAGCCCCGGCCGAAGGAGCAGAGCAAATGCTGGGGCACCCGGGGACTCTGTCCCCAGCCTCAGGCGGCCTTCTCTGAATGGGGTGCTGGCATCTTCAGCAAGTCCCAGCTCGGTCAAGTCTTCTCTGAAGCCCAGAGGACCCAGGCACGGGCACAGATGCTCGTGTCTGGTTGGTATCTGACTGCCTCTTTTCTTCAGAACGTCCAGGCTTGAGAAGTCAAGATCCCCATGGACTTGACAGCCCAGCACTCAACCCTCTTGTTTAGCGGCAGCTAGAGTCCAAGCAGTGGCAGAGCCAGAGCACACTGTTCCTGATTTCCCACTTTCCTCCTTTCCTTTCCACTTCCAGTTCAGATGGACCAAGCACCTGTTCTAGAAAAGGCTCTAGGGATTAAAAGGGAGCTTGGAATAACCACGTATTGTTCGTTGGCCTGGGGTTTCCCCAAAGGCAGACAGCATGAGGCTCCCTCTCCTCTGCTGGGTGCCCCCCAGCCCTCAGAGTAGTGCTCTGTAGCCAGGAGCATTTGTGATGGCTGGGTGCAAGGAGCCTGGGCTCCCAGAGCTCCCCGACCCCAGGGTAGCTGCCTGCCAGGACCAGATTTCCCTCGGTCCTTGGAGGCTTGTGCCCTTCCTGTCTCTGCAGAGAGACTGAGAACCCCAAAGGGCTCATCACTGGACAGCCTGGGACTAGGGTGAGGCAGAGGCTGAGCGGGAGAGTCAGGGAGACCCAGGTGTCTCTGGGTGGGACAGAGTCCTCAGGTCTTTGAAACCCCTGACAGGGCATCTGATAATTGGGTTAAAGTGGTAGCTCTGGAATTTAGCAATTGGAGGTGGCAGTCACCCATTACCATGGCATACATCTTAATATTGAGTGTAAGTGGTTATAACGAGGAGCTTGGCACTAGGGAGCTGAGGAAACGGAAATGAATGGAGGAATGGGATGGGGGGGCCTCTTGGACGAAGCATGGGGGTGGGGCATGGAGAACATGACCTGGAGGGGAGACCCAGGCTGGGTCCCCTGCAGATGGCAAGAGGTGACTGTGGTCGAATCAAGGAGACTCACCTGGGCCTTCAACATGCTCCTTTAGTGGGGAAGCAGCTTTTATGGTCTTTATGGAAAGGAATTCCTTTCTGATGTCTTTCTGCTCCACCTCAACTTCATATCCCCTGCCTCCCTCCTGGAGAGGAGGAGAGCCTGACAGGCGACGTGAGGGGGTCCTGGGCATGGGCCCTGCATCGTGGTCTCAAGGGACCCTCTTTGTCTTTCATTTTCTGTGTTTTTTTTGTTGTTGTTGTTTTGTTTTGTTTTTTGAGAAAAGCATATTAAGCAAACACATGGTCCTTTATCTCTATCCTCCGTGGGGCTCCTTGGCTCCCCATTTTCATTGGTAGCCATGGATCCCTTATTGTGCCAACCGCCATGGACCAAAGTCATGGGCCAAGTGATGGGGTCGGAGAATAGGTGCCACACCATTGCGTTCCTGTGTTTCCACCCTATCTGAGGAGTGTACAGAGGATGAACAGGAAGCTAGCATTTTAGTGCTCTGGGATCCTACAGAAGCAGACCTGGGGGCTGAAACCCAACCTCATCATTAGGAGCCAAGGTGAGTTAGAATTAAGCTCTAGGAAGCACAGGGTGGCGGTAAGGTGGGGTTGGAGTCAGCAAGACACTTGGAGTTAATTGAGGGAAGGCAAGAGGGCTCCCTCTCCCAGTCTGACTCTCCCGTGAGGAGGAAAAGGCATCACTTTAATAAGGCTGCCCTGGTTCCAGATCAATCCTGGCTTTGCAGGAGGCGAGTGGGGAAGCACACGGAGAAATTAGATTAGCTCTTTGATGCCTGATGCCGGCAGCTGCTCTAGGAGGCAGGGGAGTAGTGAGGGCTGAGCCTGCAATGGGCAGGCAGCTCAGGCCCCCAGAGTTTGAGGCTTCCCGGGGAGACCTCGGTCCCCAGTCCTGGCAGGTGTCCTTCTGGTAGAAGAGTAACAGAGGTGCCTAGGGGGGACAGACTGTAGCAAAAGCCAGGTCTTCACTACTGCAGAGGCCGGCAGGTGTCCTCAGGCTTCCCCAGGGATATAGATGGTGAGCTCCAAGGGCTGGGGAGGACAGGTGATGGGCAAGGTGGAAAGGTGATGCCCGACACCCCCTGGGTCAGTGCCCCACAGCTGTGAGTTTTGCAGGGCATAACAGACACTGCACCTGCCCTGTCCTGCCTGTGTCTCCCCAGGGAAGCCACTTGGACTGAGCTGCAGGTTCTCATTTGAAAACGGTGATAGTATTGTTCAAGGGATATAGCCCATGGGAAGAGTCCACGAGATGTCCTAGGACAGCAGTTCTCAAAACTGTGGGCTGTCAACCTCTGAGGGTCCCCGAGAATTGTTCAGGGGGAGCCATAAGGTCAAAGCTATTTTCCGAGTAATCGTAGGGTTATCTGCCATTTGTAATATGGTGACAGTGACGGTCCCGAGGCCATGGGTTGAACTCCTGGTACCGTAGTGTGGATCAAGGCAGAGCCCCAAACTGTTCTGGTCGCTGCATTCTTCCCCACCACACGCCTGCTAAACAAGAAACAAATAAATGCCGGTTTCACTTAAGAATTTCTTGATGGAGGAGTAAAGATTACAAGTTTTATTAAATCTTGGCTCTCAAGTGCTCATCTTTTTAATGTTCTTTGTGAAGAAATGAGGACACACAAAGCCCTTCTTGTTTTAGATCCTATGATTTCTCACCCTCTTTGTGAGTCTCAGAAAGGGGAATGTTCCCAAGGTCACACTGCTAGTGGGGGGCTGAGTCAACATACAAATACAGGCTTGGGTGCCCCCCCCCCAATAAACAGTTGCTGCTGCTGCTGCTGCTGGGAAAAAAAGGGGGAGGGGCACCTGGGTGACTCAGTCTGTTAAGCGTTTGCCTTCGGCTCAGGTCATGATCCCAGGTCCTGGGATCTAGACTTGCATCCAGCTCCTTGGTTAGTGAAGAGCCTGCTTCTCCCTCTCCCTCTGCTGCTCTCCCTGCTTGGGTTCCCTCTCTCACTGTCCCTCTGTCAAATAAGTAAAAAATCTTAAAACAAAACAAAACCAAACCTCCCCCTGTCACCGCCCTACTTCCCCAGACTGCACACTGTGGATGGGGCTGGTCAGGCTGGACTGTGTGTGGGTGGGGGGCAGTCAGGCTAGACCATGGATAGATGCCCACTACAGACTGGTATTCACAAGGCTGTCTCTGGAACTGGTTATGCTGGTGGAGTCTGGACACTGGTTCTGTCCAGCTCTGGGGATGCAGAGGAAACCTGGATGCCAGCCCCCTTTAGAAGTAACCTTTAGGCTTCCTGTTGCCTATCTTGTAAGGGCATCTAGAACTCCTTATTGGATGGCCCTCCAAGAGCCACCTGGTGGGAAGTAAAATCAGTCCTTAATGGTAACCCCCTAGAGTGAGGAAGTTCTTTGTTTCTAACCGTATCTCTCCTGCTGTAGAGTTCCTATTTCCTCTTATAAAATACATCCTTTGCCGC
Source organism: Mustela nivalis (assembly GCF_964662115.1). Lineage (NCBI taxonomy): Eukaryota > Metazoa > Chordata > Mammalia > Carnivora > Mustelidae > Mustela > Mustela nivalis. The sequence goes on along the minus strand of NC_139035.1, from coordinate 42,430,957 downwards.
CTCCTGCCGGGTGAATCTGGGGGTCAGTGTACGCAGTCCTGTAGCCACAGAGAGGCTGCAAGCTGGATCCCGTGTTACAGGCTGTGTCTGCCTGGGCACCCGCCTGTTGTAATGAAGAGTCAGCACCCTGATCTGAGAGGCCGGGAGGTAACTGCTCCTGCCTCAGGAGGGACAGGCAGTCTTCGTGGCTCTTCTGTGGCTTTTGTGGCTTGGGCACTGAGGGAATGTGGTCGGTTCGTCCTGGGAGGACAAGTGCAGGACAGGGCAGGGAGGCTCTGGAGGACATTGGAAGAGCCACCTTCAGACGAGGTCAGGTGTCTGCACACGAAATCTGCCCCCCCCCCCCCCGGGACATGTGTCTCACAGATCTTCAGCGGCCGCATGGCTGGGGAACTGATTGTCCTGGCACATGGCTCCTTCCCCGGCTCAGCCATCCTGGACTTGTCATCCTCGATCAGGAATGGGAAAGACGGAGACATAATAAAAGATGGAGACCTTCCTGGATGAGAGGGTCGCAGGAGTAATTTGTCCTTTCTTGGGAGAGGGGAGGGAACATGGAACCCCTGGAAGCCATCCTATGGGGTCGCTGAGCTAAAGCAGGATTTGGGTTCCTGATCCACTCTCTCAGCCCCATGAATGTGTTTCTGTCCCTCTGGCTCTTTCTCTCGATGCAGGAGATGCCTTGGAGAGAGACCCTGGGCTTGGCAGCTGGTGCGCAGGGAGACTCAAAAGTAAATTTGGAAGCACAGAGAGACAGGACGGGGCTGCCTCCATAGGGCAGGGTGGTACCCCCAGGACTCTCCGTTTGGGGTGCAGAGCTCTGGCCTTTAACAAGCTAGACAGATTCCCAAACAGCCCTTCCCAGAGTCTATCCCATTGCCCTACTTTCAGAAGCATTTCCTTGTCTGGGGTTTGTGACATCCTGGAGCACTGGGCTCGGAGTAGGGAAGACTCACAACTCCACATAAACACACAGATGCAGACCTACCACACACACACACACACAGAGCTCTTGGCAGGTTGCCTGTGGGCAGTGGGGCCTCCCTCTCACATTCCTTGGAAATTGAGAATGAAATTGGATCTGAGACCGTATCTTCAGGTTGGAGAGGACTTCTCCAGGTGACATGTGCTCTCCTTTTCCCTCCACCTGCCACTTCCGGGCTAGGCCAGGAACTGCTGGGGGCGGTGCTAGGCTGGGGTCTGGCATGGTGGCCCGGGGCGGGGAGGCCTGGGGGCGGGTGGCGGGGGTGGGGGAGGCGCATGGCAGCTCTCTGGTCGGCTCGCAGGATTTGGACCCGTGGTTTCTCCCGTAACTATTGCTGCCTTTCCAGACCCTGTGGCAGTTGCCATCTGTGATTAGGAGCTAATGTAGGTGAAGCCTGCTTGGCGGTGGCTGTTAGCTTAGACCTTTCTGGAGGCAGCATTGATGGGGGGTGCTGTGTTGTTCAGAAGCAGGAGGCTTGGTGGGTAGGTGAATGAGACAGGGTGTCTGGGACCCGGGCTTGGGGCTCTAGTGACAGAGGTGATGTGGCAGAGGTGGGGGCGGGGAGAAAGATAGGTAAGAAAATATGTAGACTCACTAAATCCTTTCCCCAACCACTTGAGGTGAAGGGCTCACCTAAAACAGGGGACTGCTTCACATGGACCCCATAGTGACAAATCTCCTTTCTGTGTCCCAATTCTCTAGTAAAGGGAGAGTGGTGACATTACCTGTTCCCTCTCCTCAGTGTTGGAGGCAGGGCAAGAAGCTAGGACCCCCAAGCCTTGCAGCCTCTCTCATTTCACACTAGCCATGGCCACCTCTCCACAGGCCCCACTCATTCATTTATTTATTCAGTCTCAGGGCACCTGGGTGGCTCAGTTGGTTGAGCGACTGCCTTCGGCTCAGGTCATGATCCTGGAGTCCCAGGATCCAGTTCCCCATCAGGCTCCCTGCTCCGCAGGGAGTCTGCTTCTCCTGCTGACCTCTCTCCTTTCATGCTCTCTCAAATAAATAAAATCTTAAAAAAAAAAAAAAAGACTTTATTCAGTCGCTCATTCATGTAACAAGCACTTAGGAGCGAGGCTGCAGTGGTGATAAAGTTGGTCTGATCTTTATAGTCTGAGGGAAGCAGGGCACTGAAGAGAAGAAAGAAGCACACCATTGATTATTCAACGACAGTTATGATAATTGATGTGAAGTAAAAAGAGCTCAGTGCTCCTAGGGCTTATAATGGGGGTACCTAGCAGCGTAGGGCTAGTGGGCATAATGGCCCCCATGGCTCCTGAGCTCTGGAGAGCCATAAGCACTCCTGGGCCACTCAGGTCACTGCCAGGGAGCTGCAAGGCAGGCTCTAGGTTGCAAAGGGCAAGGGAGTGTCCGGCTCTGCTTCTGATTACACTGGTGACCCTGAGCTTGTCATTTTCCTCCTTTGAATTTGTTCATTCCTCTGTAAAATGGGGATCTTTGACCAGAAACCCCTGCAGTCCTTTCTCAGAGTCCCAGCAAAAGCATTAGAGATGTTCAAAGGCCGAACTATAGTTCTCTAGGAGACTGAGAAAGGAATTCAGGAACAAGGATGTGAAAGCTTCTTGGCCACTGACTCCAGAGAGCAGTGGGGAGAGAATAAGCCCAGAGCCAGGGGATCATGGTTCTCTGAGGTCACAAAGTGGGGAGTGAGCATGGCGGTGTGTCCCCGGAGTGGCTGGAATCAGGGATGGAAACATAACAGGATAAGGTTGCTGTCATTGCACCAGGAGTAGGACTACAGCAAGGAGTGGAAACTGAAGCAAGCCAGGTTTCAGTTAGATATCCGGCAGCACTTTCATGCATGTTGCACTGAGAAATCTGGCAGGCCATCAAGGGGGTGAAGAGAGAGCATCAGGTATTCCAGAAAGTAGAGAAAAAGCTTTTCCGAGGGAATGTTTGTGTGGAGGTGGGTGCGGGGGCGGATAGATGACCTTACTAGGTCTCCCTCAGCCAAGCGAGTCTGTGGATATCTTGCATTGCCATCGATGTCAGCGCTGTCTGATGTCTGGGAGAGGAAGATGTCAGGTCCTCTTGGAAATGAGTTTTTGAGCATAAACTATCCCCAGTTCACATCTCTCAGTGACACATGTGGCTAACTGCAATTGTCACACTCAATCAAATCGAGCCCAATTACACCTTTGCTCTCTTGTCCGGCTGTAATATAAATATGGCTTCTGAGAAGTGTATTAGTTGCTGGCAGTGTGATCGCTTGGGAGTCTGGGTTTGGGGGCTAAGGGAGGCCAGGGTGTTTTATGTTGCAGACCCAGAAACAAAGGCTGGAGATGGGCATCTTGAGGGTATGGGATTGGGCAGCCCACGAGACCTTCTTCTCAGAGGACCCTGAGGCAGTTCTCTCTCCATGAATGGGGGATAGATCTGATGCCATCTCAAGGGTTCTTTGTGACCTTGGACTTCTTAGTCGTTATTTTCCACAGTCACAGGTCCTCCGTGTGTACGTAGGTGGGGTGAGTATTGTCCTGGTGCATGTCTCTGCCTCTAGACTGAAAGGTCCAATGACACCCTGCTCCTCACTCCCCCTGAGGAAGACGCTCTTCATCTTCAGTGATTCATAATGTCAGAATAGCATCCTAGAGCATGAAGGATTTCAGGTAGACATAAAGAGGAATTTCTGAATGGTAAATGTGGTTAGACGTTGTGACAGAAAACCAAACAGATGGTGAGATCTCCAAAAGAAGAGAGTCTGGGAAAAGGGAGATATTTATTTATTTATTTAAGATTTTACTTATTTATTTTACAGAGAGATCGCAAGTAGGTAGAGAGACAGGCAGAGAGAGAGAGGGAGAAGCAGACTTGCTGCTGAGCAGAGAGCCCAATGCGGGGCTCGATCCCAGGACCCTGAGACCATGATCCAAGGTGAAGGCAGAGCCTTAACTCAATGACCCACCCAGGTGCCCCAGGACAGCGTAGATATTTAGAAAGGATAGACTGACTGCCAAAATTTTCTGCATCCTAGGGTTCTTGAGTGTGAAGGTAGACATGCTGAAGAGAGTTGGCTGTGCGCACAGTTGTTACAGTTGACTTGTATTCAGTGGTGTATCACAGTATGGGAGGGGAAAAGGAAGAGGAGGAGGAGGAGGAGGAAGGGGAAGAGAATAATGCTGTGCATAATAGGGCTCAGGAGAGTAAAAGCCCTTTATCAGTATTAAGATGATATCTCTGAGGTAAGGGATGGTGTGTGTGTGTGTCTGTGTGAACTCAGTATCAGGAGACTTCTTTTAGGAGAGTCAAACCTGCAGCAGAATGTGTAGATGCCTGCTAAACTGTGAGCTGCCCGTTTAAGTTCAAGATGCTGTCCATCTCTTGCTAGAACAGCTCCTGTTGGTTTGTTTTAAGTAGGCTGTACACCCAACACGAGGCTTGAACTCACAATCCCTGAGATCAAGAGTCACATGCTCTAACAGCTGAGTGAAGCGAGCACCCATCAGACAGCTCCTTTGTTTGGGGTCCATTCACACATGCTGCGGATTTGCTTTCCCAACAAGGCACCGTCATTCAGCCTCCATATTGAAGAGAGTACAGAGCCAGGGACTTTGTGAAGAATATGGCTTCTGGATTTCTCTCAGCATGGACTCCAGTTTGGGGCTCAGGCTAGACAAACCTTTTTGGAACAATCCTGACAGTGGATTTACTTTTCATCCCCGCTCTCCCCCCACTTGATTCCAAGGAACCGCAGAAGGGTCCCAGTCATGATTCTCGACTTTCGGGGTGTGACCTTGAAAGATCCTGATATCCAGTCTCCATATTCATGGCAGAACTTTTCAAAATCCCCCACATCTTCTGAAGACTCACCTGTTATCTACATATACTCCAAATTTCTTTTGGCCTTTGCTTCTGGTGACTTCTTTCTTAGAAAATTTGTCTTGGAAACTTTGAGACTAAATGCTGTCAGTCACATAGTTTTCTCTGAAAGGACCTGTATCTCAGTATCTTAGAACCAGAAAGCCATCCCCAGTTCAAGAGGATGAAAAGAGGTCAGGGGTAGGGATGGTGCACCATCCCCTTCCCCATTCTCTTGCACATCTTGCCTGTTTATCTCCTTGGATTAGTCTCTCCTTCCATTACATAAATGGTCTCCTGGATTATATTATCAACTTTTCCCTGAATCTTCCATAGCACCCTTGCGATGCTACAGGCCCCAACACTGACAGTGCTTAAAAATGCAGGTCTTGAGGGGCTTCTGAATGGCTCAGTCATTAAACCTCTGCCTTGGGCTCAGGTCATGATCCCAGGGTCCTTGGATTGAGCCCCACATCAGGCTCCCTGAGGAGGAGCGGGAGGCCTGCTTCTCTTTCTCTCACTCCCCCTGCTTGTGTTCCCTTTCTTTCTATCTCCCTCTCTATCAAATAAATAAATAAAAATTTTTTAAAAATGCAGGTCTGAAAAAAAATAAAAGTAAAAAATTAAAAATAAAGACAAACAGACTTCTAGGACTGGGAGGTTCAGCACCATGGACAGAGCACTGCACCCGCACACTTGGTTCAGACTGGATGGTCACAGGCTAAGCCGTAACTTTCCAATTTTGGAGATAGAGAGGCAGGGGTGAGAGGAACATTGGTGTTGTAGAAATTTGTTATCACCCTTTCTTGACTGTGAGACCTTGGCCAAGCTACCTCCTCTTCCTGGATTCCACTTTTTACTCTGTAAAATGAGAGGGATGACCTCCAAACATGCTATGAGCCTGAGTGTCTACATAATCATCTTTCCCAGGAGGTCTTTAAAAGTAGCTTTGACACGCCTGGTCTGGGTTAGGGGAGGGTCAGTTTAGCTTGTAGGTGATAGGAATTCATGACCTCAAATCCTGGAATCTGGCTCTCGTCTCCTGGAGTCCGTGACCTGCATCTCCCTCCAGCTTGCTGAGATGTGTAAAGCAGGGGCATCTTTCCTGTAATATTCACTATTCCAGATACCCGATGTCCACTCCATTCATAGACAAAAATCTAGCCTGGGTTGGTGGGAGGGGAGGGCTTTCGTGGTAGGGTGCGGTCACATGTAGCTTAACTGAAGACAGAGTGCTGAAATGAAGCTGGAGCTGATTGGTCATCCCTGCAGGGGAGGGGACTATGTCGGAATTAGAGTGGAGAATCCAGTCCTCTCCTTGTTGGGAGGTCAGCAGGGTGTTAGAACTGAGGCCCTCCCTCATTTGTGGGAGGGCTGGGCTGCTGTGGGAGCAGGCCTACAACAGGAGAGGAAGAATGGCTGCATCAATTGGCATGGGGCCAGGTGTGGGGGTTGGGTGGGCAGAGACTGGAAGCTCTGCAGAGCTCTGAGGACTGGGGGAGCCTGTGATCGTGGGAGAGAAGATATCAGACCATGTATCAGACCATGACTGTATCAGAGTATCAGACCATGACTGTGTCCTTATGTGCCTGTAGGAGGACTACACCACCCTTTCAGCCTCTTGGTTCATCTGAATGGGGTCATTCCTCTGCTTTCTGCCCCCCAGAAATCCTGTAAGGGGAGCGAAGCTCTTCTTTTCTGTCCTCTAGTTCCTCCTTTTCTCATTTTCCCTGCATCTACATTTCTTCCCTGATCACCATATATTTTCCTAAAATGATAATCCCAACACTCCTTGTTTCCCTGTCCAGGGCACTTAGTGTGGGGGAGAGTGTGTACCTGTCATTCTTTGGGTCATTAGAGAGGCAGCTGGGGCTCTGCTTACTGGGTGGGATCCCTTGGAGCCCTCCGTAACTTACCCAATACAAAAGGCAAATTCCAGGCAATATTCTGGTTACCTTCTGTCTCCCCTCTGTGTGCTCCTCCCCTTAGAGACATCAAGTGCCTCCCAGCTGTCCTGTCCTACCCAGTCCTCCCCACTCCGCTCTGCTCACCTCATCTCCCTTTCACCAGCCCCGAGAACAGTGCAATATGTCTTTTTCTGCAGCCCCAGGAACAGATTCAAGCTGCTCCTCTCCTGAACATGGCACTCCTCCCAACAAAAAGGCATCTGCATGTTGAACAGGCAGTGATGCCTACCCAGAAAAGGCTGGATAAATAATGATGGGATTCCAGGCCTGGCGAGGGCTATTGGGGAACATATTTAAGGCAGTGCTTTCCTCTGTCGTTTATAACCCTGCCTACCTCACCAGTGGGCAGAGCCTGCTCTTGGGAGTGGAGTGGGGACAGGGAGAGGTGGAGCAAGTCTTTTGTTTGGCAGAGAAGACTGGCATTTGCATTTGTGGGTACACTATTCTTTTTTTTTTTTTTTTAAGATTTTTTAATTTGTTTATTTGACAGAGAGAGATCACAAATAGGCAGAGAGGCAGGCAGAGAGAGAGAGAGGGAAGCAGGCTCCCTGCAGAGCAGAGAGCCCAATGCAGGGCTCAATCCCAGGACCCTGAGACCATGACCTGAACCGAAGGCAGAAGCTTAATCCATTGAGCCACCCAAGAGTGCCCATTGCTCAGGTCCTGTCCTGAAAACCATTGTCTAACCATGACCCTTTGGGGTACAACTTCAGCCTGGAGGAGCAAGCTGGGTCCCACAGTCTTACTCCAGTGAGCCCAAGGCTTTGGTCTTAAAAGACAATTGATTCTATTTCTCATCTTCTAGGTCTAGAGAGCACAAGACATGTGGACACTAATTTTGACCCACCGTGGGGAAGATAGTTCTAATAGAGCAAAAATTTGGTCTGTGTTGGGTGTAAACCTAGTGTCTCATTCAGTGCCTGGCATGTGGAAGACACTCAGCAAATATTTACTGAACGGATGTTGAAGGATTAGTACATCCAAACACTCAGTGCCTTTTCTCAGGAGACACAAGCATCCTGTCCCAAGGTGCGTTCACTGCCATGTCGCTGGAGGGGCTCCTGTGACACTGATGACTTGGTCTTCAGGGCCCTTTCTCTCCAACTCTGAGAGGACTCTGATTTCTTTTGAAGAAGGGAGACCTTTGGAATGGGGCCAGAACTGGCCTGACCATGGGAGTCTTTATAAGGGACAGATAGCCCCATACCTTTGGCCCAGCCACCTCTGTGAAATCAACCTACTGCCAAAGACACTTGTTGAACTTGATAAAGGAGAATATCTCTCTCATTTCTTGGAAATCCTCAGCGCGCGGCTGGTGTGTGACAGCCTCAGCTTGGCCTGTGACTTGCTTGGCCATCTGTTCGGTGCTGTGATGTCCGTCTGACTGCCATGCTCACTTTTTGGAGATGTGTGCTCAGTAGGACCCTCGGTGGGCCAGGGGGATGGGAGAGATTGCTGGTCGCCTTCTAGGGGGAGTGGAGGTGGAGTGGGTGTGGGTCCCAGCGCCAGCTGCTCCCATGCTGCGTCCCTGGCCCTGATGAGGATGAATAATTGATGGTGACTAATGGATCATTGCTCCCGGATGAAATATTCAGCAGGGACTGTGGCAGGTTTGTGTAATCAGATGTTTCATGCTGCCCTCCTGGTAGGCATGGGACTCCTGGGTTTCCCCGACTCTCAGAATCCTGGGGGGGGGGCACTTCCCCAAAGAGAAGTAGGTTGGTGCAGAGGGCCCCTTACAGCGGCCTTTACGGGGTGCACTTTACAGAGAAAGGGGGCAGAGGCCCATAATCCTTTCTTCTGGACTTGCCTGCTCTGTGGGGCAGTGTACTGCCCTACTTTCAGGATTTTGAACTACAGAGAGGATGATAACACAGACACCCCTGGGCTATCTGAGAGGGGGCAGTGAGATGCTGACTGGCACAGAGGATGGGGGAAACCCCCTCTCTCACAGTGCTCCCTACCCCTTGGGTACTTTAAACAACTCTGTAGAATGGCCTTATTATGCAGATGAGGAAGAATGCTTAGAGGGGTTCAGCGATTTGCCTAAGGTCATACTGTTTTAGGGTTGCCGAGCTGGGCTCCTCCCACAATGCCTCCCAGAGCTGGGTCTGCAGTTGACAGTCTCTTGGCCTTTTCTCCCCACCCCAACTCTGCCTTGTCCCCTCCTCTCCTTCCCACTGACCCTGTGGGAATGATGTCATTGGGATCCCGGGATTGAATTACAGCCCCAAGCAGCTGTGCAGAGAGGGCTGGCTGGTCCACTGTGGGGGATGGGATGATGGAGTGGGGGTGGGGGGAGAGTGTGTGTGTGTGTGTGTGTGTGTGTGTGTCTGAGTCTGATCAGCTCAGCAGGGAGGAGAGGAAGCCCCTGAGTATATCAGAGCCAGGAATTCAAGGAGGACACTGCCAGATTTGCAGTGAGGGCCTGGCTCCATGGTGGGGTTGAAAGGAGTACCTTCCCTTGCTAAGCCCCAGCCCACTCGGTCAATATGTGGTTGGCCTTCCTGATGCTGCTCCCAGGAGCATTTAACCTTCCATGGAGCTCTAGATCCCAACTAGAACCCATAAATCCTGAGTCCCATAGATCTTCCTTCTGTCCCCACGTCTTCCATCCCCACCAGAAGCTGGGTCAGGGGCTGCCTGAGGACAGGACTGTAGGATGAACAACCTAACTCAGCCCACCCTCCTAAGTTCTGAAATAGCCTGAGGAGAGGGAGAGGGCCCCTGCCCCTGGCCACCCATTTCCACATCTCACCAGCTCCTCCCACCGTCAGGAAGTTCTTCTGGCTTCTAGTCCCATGGCCTCCTGCTGCAACCAAGTGTATCCTCTTTTCTTCGGGTCTGCAGTTCTCTCCCTCCGCGGTCTCCTGTAACACCACAGGCGTGGGAGATGGATGAGTAATGCTTGCTTAACAGAGAGGAAAACGCAATTCAGGATTTGGGGTTGGGAGCCAAATCCCTGTGTCGCTATCTCTCATTTCCAACTTGACACATTCCTCCGCTCGATACCTGGGCGCTGTCCAGGAGGCCAAATCAGAACATCTAGCAGGCCGGTTCCCTGCCTCATGTAGACAGACCCTTGACTGTGTCCTCCCACTGGGGCAGGCCGGAGTGTTATAATAAAAGGGTCCTCCTTGCTAAGGAATGACTAAAAACCTCAGTGGACTTTCACCACCTCCCTCATTTCACCCTCCTGATGCTAGGGGTAGAGAAGGAGTGAGGTCACGATGGCAGATTTCATTAGCCCATTCTACAGATGGGGAAGCTGAGACTCAGAGTAAAATGGCATGCCAAAGTTCACACTGCAGTGGGAGTGTGAAAGTGTTGTTGGTGTGTTCTGCTCAGAAATCCAGGCTGTGGGTATGGGGAGTGAGCATGACCAGAAAACCACGAGGATCCTACTTTCGAAAGTTGTTTCTGTTTTCTTGGCCTCTGCTGCAGGAGGGGCCCTGGTGGACTAGATGGGCTGAGGCACAGAGTGGGCCCATGCTGCCATCTGGGGCACTGTCCCTATTCCATTATCTAACCCCCCCCTCAAAGTAGGCTCCACACACAGCCTGGAGCCCAACACAGGGCTTGAACTCATGACCCTGAGCTCAAGACCTAAGCTAAGATCAAGAATCAGATGCCTAACTCACTGAGCCACCCAGGCATCCCTCCCTGTTCCATTAATATGCTCTCTGAGCTGTGACGGCTTCGAAGGCTATTCTTGCTTCTTTTAGCTTTAGTTCCGTGTTAGGTGCAAAGGACTTGGCAAATAGGAAGGCACAGGATTCGAGGCAAAGGATAGCTTTCATGCCTCGGGAAATATTAATGGTTTGGAAGAGGATCTCTTCTTTAAAAAAAGAAACAGGGGCGCCTGGGTGGCTCAGTGGGTTAAAGCCTCTGCCTTCAGCTTCAGTCATGTTCCCAGGGTTCTGGGATCGAGCCCCGCATCAGGCTCTCTGCTTAGCAGGGAGCCTACTTCCTCCTCTCTCTCTGCCTACTTGCCATCTCTGTCAAATAAATAAATAAAATCTAAAAAAAAATAAAAATAAAAATAAAAAAAGAAACCAACAAGGCCGTTTCTCACAGAGCAGCCCTCCTCCTGTCTGAGCCACACGTGCCTTTGGAGTTACCGTCCCTGGACTTCTGTCCGGCAGCTGGTTGAGGGGACATCCCTCTCACAGAGCTCCTTTCTCCATCCTTCAGTCACTGAGTCCTCAGGCTCTGCTGCAGGGCTACCGCACACCAGCCCAGGGCTAGGCTGTGCAGGGTGAAAGGCTCCTCTCTGCCCTTGGGTGACATGGAAAAAAGATTCAACTCCCCGGGGGGGTGAGGGAAATGGCAGGAGACGGCAACACAAACTTGTCACACGGATGGGACAGTCAGCATCGGTGGGGGGAGAGGGGGCAGCCACACAAGACAGGAGGGTGAGGAGACCGAAGACTGCTTTGTTGCAGGCTGGAGGACCTCCTGGAGGAGGACACTTACATCGGAAGCACGCCTCACTGGGGTCTTTGAGAGCTCACTCATTCATTTTACAAATATTTCATTGAGTACCTATCAGGGGACAGTCACTATGCGTGCTGGGGGTAGAGATGTTTAATGATGACATGCGCCCCTCCCCCCATGGGCTTAGGGTCCAAGCACATCAGCAAGTAATTTCAGGATAGAAAGGTAAGTGCTGAGGTAAATTTACAGTGTACAGTGGGACAAGGGAGGGAGCTGTCTGTTCTTTTTTTTTTTTTTAAAGATTTATTCATTTATTAGAGAGAGAGAGAGAGAGCACATACTCAGTGAGTGGGGGGAGGGGTGGGGCAGAAGGAGAGGGAGCAGGAATCTCAAGCAGACTCCCTGCTGAGCAGGGAGCCAGCCACGGGGCTCCATCTCAGGACCTTGAGATCGTGACCAGAGCCGAAACCAGGAGCCAGATGCTTAGCCGACTCTGTTACCCAGGCATCCCTGTCAGTTCTGCTGAAGGGAATCAGGGAGGACCTCAACCAGGAGAAGCCTGAGCTGGTGCTAGAAGAAACGTCAGGCATTTTCCAGATGAACAAAGGGAGGATGCTCATTTCCAGCAGAGGGAGTCACCGGAATGGAGACTTGGGAGGTTGGAGTTATCCTGGGGGGATTTGAAAGGCCGGTCGGGGGGAGGGGGGCAAAAATAGTGCCAAAAGGGGCAGTGAGAAATGGGGCTGGAGGGGGACAGGCAGGGGCCCCTCCCAGGAAGGTGGTGAATGTTCAGTGGGAAGGATGGAGGTGAGCTAGTTGAGCCCCCGGGGCTCTCACTCAGGCAGGGTGCAAAGAATGGCGAGGAGAGTGTGCTAAGAGACAGGAAGCTAGGATTGGGGACTTTTGAGCAGCATTGGCCCTGTAAGTGGTGGACAAAGGGACTGGTTGGAGCCCGAAGGGGTCTCTGTCCCCGCCCCCCTCAGCAGAGTATAGGGAATGGGTGTCAGGGTAGCTTGTCCTTGGCTCCTTGGGAAACCTGGGAGTGGGGAACCTGCCCCAGATTATGCCTTTGCTTTCTCAGTCTAATAGAGACAGGCATTAGAACTCCACCTTCAAGAAAGAGAGACGTTGTGGCCTCACTGTTTTCCTTGAGACCCTGTCTATCTGTCTGTCTAAAGTAGGGTTGATAAGAAGACAGGCTGGCGCAGGAAGGCCACAGGGGAGCACCCATGGGGCACAGTGCTAATGGGGACCAGGGTCACATCCCCTTGGGCTGATCCTCTCTCCAGCGGATGTGCCTGTCCCTACCCCCGGGGTCCCCTGGCAGTCACCCCCGGGAAGGCGAGAGCTCTGTGCACCTGTGCACCCCATGCCCAGACCCCATGGGACTGTTTCCCAGTGATCTCATTTCCCCCGCCTTGCTTGCGGGGACCATGCCTTCTAGCCATGTGAGCCTGTTTCCCTAGCTAATGGAGCTGGGGAAATGTGCATTCATTTTTCCCCTGAGCTGTGACAGGCAATAGGAAATTTGCCCTGAAATATGCTTCAGTGTGGATTGAAATAAAACACTTGGTGTATTTTGCAACAGAGCATTAAAAAGGAATAATGTGGGGATCTCATCCAGACACCAGCTTTCAAGGGTACATTTCCCCCAGACTTTCCTCTGTCCCCCACCTGAGCATCCCAGCCTGTGGGTGGGGTGGGGTGAGGGGGTGAAAGATGTGGGAAAGGAGCTGTGGAGGTTCCAGAACCCCAAAGCGCCAGAGATATCGCTAGAGCTGAAGCCTTGTATTTCTAGAATGATGGCGACTTTAGACACACAGAAGAAATAATAGGCATGTTTAAAGCTCCTGGATACCTGGGCCTGAATAATTAAATTCCATTGATTCTCTGCATTGCTAGTGGAATTCCTATTGGTGTGAGCAGTGGAGCTGTTAGGATGGGCCTGGCACCCGGGGGTGTGTGGGCACTGGTGCGGATCGGGTTTTTCTCAGCACACCCCACTTCTGTTTCTCATAACCTGCAAACAGACTGTACCCAGAGAATGAATAATGCCAGCCAGGTGAATGGGAAATGGCTCTATTTTCGTTTATTTTACTCCTTAGGAGGTAAAAGTACTGTTTGTTTGGGCAGTTACTTCCTCAGCGGGCGGTTTGCCAGGAGAGGGCTGAATTCCCAGAGCCGGATTCTGCCAAGGGCTCTGTCTCCCTCCCTGGCAAGGGGGATGTCCCCAGGGATGATTCTCGATTCCAAGCTTCTGCAGCCTTCTCTTCATGCTGCTGCCGTCATCCTATCTAGACCAGTGTCCTGGCACCCAGGGCTCCTGGTCATTCCCCAGCCCCCACCCCCTGCCCACGGCTACACTGATATCCCTGAACTGTCATTTGAGCATGTCCCTGCCTTCCCCTCCCCCACTCAAATGCTGTTTCCCAGAAGGTGTCAGGGAGCCAGAGGGAGGGTCTAGGTGTTGATGCCAACAGTGGGCGAGTGGGTTGGAGGTGGGTTAGCTGGGATGGAGAGTTTTGACAGATCCTCATAGCTTGGGGACAGAGAGTCAGCTCTGCAACATGTCAAGAAACATGTTGAGTTCGGCAGGGTAGGAGGAAGGGCTCACTCCCAACTGAGACCCATTATATCGGGGGCAAGAAGGAGGGGGGACACTCAGGACAATTACCTGGGGACAAGGTTCTGCATATGCTCTCTTTTTAAAAACCTTTGACTGAAATATAAACATCCTAAGTGTATAGTTGGGTGAAATTCACAAATGAAACGTACCTGTGTCTCCTGCGGCCAGACCAGGGGATAGAACATCTCCAGCCCCCCAGAGGGAGGAGGTGCACCGGGTAAATGAGAAATGCCTCATTTCTCCAGCCATGGCTTCTAGCACTATAGCTTCAGTCTTTGAACTGGAATAATACATTTCAGAGTGCACTCACCTGTGACCGTCCTCTTCCACTTCACATTTGTGACATTAACCATGTCATTGTCTGTAATTGGAGTTTGTTTCCTCTCATTGCTGTGTCACAGCCCCTTATGACAATGTACCTCAATTTATTTGTCCATTCCATTGTTAATGGCATGTAGATCGTTTCTGGCCTGGGGCTGTGGTGAACGGTGCTGCTGTGACTTATTTCTGTATACCTCTCAATAAACACATTTCTCCTGCTGGGTCTTGGGGTCCATTCATGGTTTGTTTTGTCACTGGAGGCCATGCATTTTCCAAAATGCTCTTGCCAATTTACACTCCTATCAGCAGTGTTGGCGGGTCGCTGCTGTTCCATATTGCCAACACTTAGTACTATCTGTCTCTTTATTTTAGCCGTTCTAGTGGGTGTTTGTTTTCTCCTTTTGATTTCAGTGTACACGTCCCCTGTGACTGAAAAAAAGCTCAGCCTCTCTCCATGTACCTGTTGGCGGTTCAAACAAATCTATTTATTTATTTATTTATATTTATTTATTTTATTTTATTTTATTTTTTTTAAGATTTTATTTATTTATTTGACAGAGAGAGATCACAAGTAGGCAGAGAGGCAGGCAGAGAGAGAGAGGAGGAAGCAGGCTCCCTGCTGAGCAGAGAGCCCGATGCGGGACTCGATCCCAGGACCCTGAGATCATGACCTGAGCCGAAGGCAGCGGCTTAACCCACTGAGCCACCCAGGCGCCCTATATTTATTTATTTTAAAAGATTTTATTTATTTGACACACACACACACACAGAGCATGAGCAGGGGAGCAGCAGGCAGAGAGAGAGGGAGAAGCAGACTCCCCACTGAGCAGGGAGCCTGATGTGGGACTCCATCCCAGGACCCTGGGATCATGACCTGAGCCGAAGGCCAATGTTTAACCAACTGAGCCTCCCAGGTGGCCCTGGACAGCTTGTTTTAAAATTACTCTTGTTTAAGTCTTCTGCTCATTTCTCTGCTGGGTTGTCTGTCTTCTTCTTGTTGATTTGTGCACATCCGGCCTATTAGGCCTACTTCTCTTAAAGGCCCATGCCCTGACCTTTCACTCGTGCTCTTCTTCTGAAAGCACAAGAGCTGGGTCGGGTAGTTTAGGAAACTGGGACCTGGCTGGTTAATTGCATGTTCCCTGATTTCCATCAACATTGACCTGTTTGGATCCAGTTGCTGCTTGTCTAGTGTCCATGCTTGGCCCCGCATCAGCTCTCGGGCTTTATCCCTCACTCCTCCCTGCATCCCACTCAGAAAAATCCTGGGCTGGGTCAGATTAGACCACATCCCAGCCCCAGATCCACTCTCCGCTTCCCGCCTCGGGGCCTTTGCTCTGGCATGCTCTTCACCCGGAATGCTTTCTAGGAGCCTTTTGGGGTATTCAAATCCCAGTGCTCCCCCAACCCCATTCAGATGAAATCCCCCCTCTTCTGTGAGACTTTTCTCACCTCCAACAGCTCACCGCGGTCCCTTCCCCTTTGATGGTTGGCCCTTCGTGTCTGTTGGCCTCCTTTAGCAATTAATCACCCATCCATCCATCCATCCGTCCGTCCGTCCATCCGTCCGTCTGTCCATCCATCCATCCATCCATCCATCCATCCATCCATCCATCCATCCATCCATTTGTCCATCCATCCATTCAGTCAGTCTTGTGACACCTCTTCCATTATTGTCTTATTTTGTTAACTTGTTGTGTGTTTTTTTTTTTTTAAAGATTTTATTTATTTATTTATTTGACAGACAGAGATCACAAGTAGGCAGAGAGGCAGGTAGAAAGAGAGAGAGGAGGAAGCAGGCTCTCCGCGGAGCGGACAGCCCGATGCGGGGCTCAATCCCAGGACCCTGGGATCATGACCTGAGCTGAAGGCAGAGGCTTTAACCCACTGAGCCACCCAGGCGCCCCTTGTTGTGTGGTTTTGCCTCATCTCCCGGAGTTGGTGGTGTCCCTGTGTTTCCGCAGTGCCTGGCACGATATAGGTGCTTACTTGAGCCAGGAAAGGGGAGGGGGCAGTCAGAAGTCAGGTCACAGGACAGCCTCATCATCCTCCCTTTGTCCTCTCTGCAGACCCACTTGTCAGGCCACTCAGTCAACCAACACACCTTTTCTGTGCCTCTGCTCGGTGCCAGCTCTGCACTGCAAGGGTAGGGATGTAGCCATGAGCAGTACCTCCCCTCCATGAGTTCACTCTCTTTGGGGAAACAAGACAGAGGCCCAGGAGCTATAGAGGTGGTACGAGAGCAGGTATGGGCTGGGGGGTCCAGATTGAGAAACCCGAAGTCACTGCCAGGCTGTGGCCCCGACCTCATTAGGAGGTCCTATAATCAGAAGGCTGCACCATTGACTGGTTGATGGGGTGGCTGATGAGGTCACTGTCCCAGATCTGATCCCCACCAAGGCTCACAGCTGCTCTCAGGAAAGCAGTGTCGCTCACCTCTGTTTCATGCACCCCATTTCCCACCTCACAGGGGAGGCTCTGCTAGGAGATGGGAATTCTTCACTTCCTGCTACTTCGGTGTGCTTATTAGTGCTATAGCTGGGGGCAATAGGGGGCTGGGGGGCAACAGGAATAGCTCCTTGCCACACATTCCCCACTGCTGGGAACAAGGAGCCCCTGCTGTCTGCGCCCCGCCCCCCATACTGCCCTGGGATAGCATCGCAGCCCGCAGAAGGGCTCTTCTGACCCCACTGCTCCCACTCTGGAGGGTGACTCATTCTGCTCCCAACTGAGTCCCCTGGGGAGGCAGAGGGGGTGCATTCCCAGCCTTTGCTCTTGTGGCTGCAGATTCTCCTCTGGTCTGAAGCCTGTTCTCAGCCCTGGAGGCCGATGGGCTTTCAGTGGTTCTCTTAGAGATTCACTTAACATTTCCTGAGTGCTCCTGTCTGCCGGCCTCACCTGGAGAAGTTAAGGGCCCTGCTCTGGGGATTTCCCCTGTTAAGTAAGACGAGACAGAGACACTGTGGGGAGGCTGCAGATCCTCTACAATGGCCACCTCGCACTTTCCATCTCCTGCAGCGGGGATCCTTCCCTCTAGTTTGCTACCACCCTCTGGGCCCCCTGGGCCTGGAAGCATCGCGGGGGGCCCCCTTGAGTTTAGGCCAGTGGGTAGAGTGGGCCTCGAGAACGCTCTGAGCGTGATGGGCAGCAAGGGAAGGTGGGCTCCTGATGCCCGGTGGCCGTGGCTGGGGGCGGGGCGTGTGTGTGTGACTGGAGCGGGATGTGGTGGGGAGTCAGCCTGGGTCCTGGCGGTGCTGAGGGAGCTCACACCTCGCTGAGGCACCGGCCATGCTGCATTGGCTCAGCCAGAACCACCTCTACTTGAGTGAAGGACTTTGGACATGGCGCCATCTTGGAGGCATAATCGTGGGCTTTGGGCACCAGCTGCGGGGATGGGACAGCTGTTTTTGCCAAGGGCTCTTCTCTGTCTGTTCAAGTCACCTGATACTGATATCGTAGCTCAGGGCCATTTTCCTGGGGTCCACGGCAATCAGTGGGGCCTGCAGAAATCCGCTTGCTCACTCAGGAGTGATGGATCATTCCACTCTCTGTCTACATTCCTTCTTGGCGGGTTTGCTTCAGGAATTTGCTGTTGGACAACACCAAGGTTTCATTGCTGTGGGCTGGGACTTTGGTTCTCTGGGAATGCTTTTAGGTGGAGAGAAGCAGGGGCAGCAGGTAGCGGGGAAGAAGCTGAGAATGTGCGGGAACGATGCAAATTCTGCAGTTAAGTGGGATGTGGGGTTACTCTTCCGTTCTCCTCTCGGGCACCTCCCTGCCCACCTTCTTGCTCCATCGCTTCTGACAGTGACACATTTCATCACCAACGGGTTCTACATAATGAGAGGAAGAATCATTCACAAAGATTGCATAGGTAGGTCCCATTTGCTAGACCCCCTAGAGGCAGAAGCTCGCATGTTCCGGTTTCCTCTTTCAGCAACAATTACATGATGGCCCATATTAATTAGAATCCTCTGAATTTTCATGTTTGATTTAAGGAAGCTCTATATTTAGCCAGAATGTATGGAGTTCCAACTCCATACACTCCACACTCACTGTGTTGGCTTCTGAGGTACAGAGATGATCACGGCCCCGGCTTTCAGAGAGTCCATGTCCCAGGGAAACTGACATGCAAGACGGTACCTCAGTTCAGCAAGATGACGTTCAGAAGGATGGGAATACGTGCTAAGGAAGACCTGGTGGACAGCAGGGGGGAGGTGTCATTCCATAAATGTGAAGGAGTAGAGGTCACTTGTTGAATAGAGTGTCCTAGATGGAGGGAAGGTGATGGATGCGAATGGAAAGGCATGATGAGGACTGAAGGCTTTCTGGGCTGTGCAGAGAAGTTGGGGATGAGGCCAGACCGTGAAGGATCGTGCATGGCAGGCTGAGGAGTTTGGGTTTTATGCTTTGCCGGATAATAAGCAGGGTTTTGATAAGTAAGACCAGACGTGCATTTTAGAAATTTCATTCTGACAGAGGTGTGATTCCTGGTTTGAAGGGGGGCAAAGACAGAAGGCAGGGGAAGCGGCAAGGAGATAATTGTGGAATGTAGGTGAGAAGCGATGAGGCCTGGGCCTCTGGGAGCTGGAGTCTGCGTTCGAGAGCTAATTAGGAAGAATAATGCACCAAACCTGATAACCAATTACACGTGGGAGGCAGAGGGGAAGGGGGCTGGGGGTGATCCCTGAGCCTCTGAACCCGGAGATGAGTGAATGATGATGGCGCTGTGCGTTGAGAAGGCAAGTGGGGCAGGAATGATGGGTTTAATTCGAGAGATGAGAATGAATTCAGTTTGGGATGGAGTGAGTTCAGAGTGCCTCTGGGACGTCTGTGTGGAAATTACAGATAAACAGCTGCAAGTGTGAGTCTAGTGCTCCGGAGGGACGGGGCATGGGGGTGGGGTTGCTGAGGATGAGATGTCAGGGGAGGTGTGGGGGGAGCAGGGAGGGAGGACAGGGAAGGGAGTGGGGGTATCTGCCCCATGGGGTGGTTGCTGAGGATCAGATGTCAGGGGAGGGGGGGCTGGGCAGGGAGGAAAGATAGAGAAGGGGGTGGGGGTGTCTGCCCCAGCAGGACAGGCCTGGTGGGGGAGGGGAGCAGTTGCTGCAGAACAGAAGGTGGGTTGTTGCCCCAGAGCAGGTGGGCAGGGGGAGGTAGAGGGGCTGGGACTATGTAGATGCCAGTGAGGTCAAGCAAGGCAGTGGCTGGAGGTGTCCCTGAGAATCGGCCCTCCAGGGGCTACTGCCAGAGCCAGACCCCGTCAGATTATGGGGCCAGTAGGTCTGGGGTGGGCAGGAAAGGGAGTACGTGTGCTCCAACAGGTGATAGCAGTGTGTTTGTGTCGGGAAGAAGAGATACGTGTGCATGGCTGGAGGTTGTACGTGTGTTTAAATTTATCAATGGAATAAACTTGAGCTCCTCTGTAAGTGGAAAAGGCAAGGCAAGCGGAAGATAGAGGAGCCGCTGGGGAGAGGCGAGGAGTAGGACCGTGGTGGGGAGTGTGAGGAGAAGGGCACAAGGAGACCGGTTCATGCTGGAATAAGGCCAGTCCTTGCCTGGGAGACTTGGCGGGGGGAGGGGGGGGCAGAATGGTGGGGGTGGGGGAAGACAGGGACAGGGAGGAAGCCCTGGAGATGGAGACCCATTTAGGATCCCAGAGGGAGAGAGTTTAACAACGGAGCTGTGGGACCGTGGGGGAGGCAGGGAATTGGGAGAGCCTCGAAATGAAAACAAAAAGGAAGGGGAGAGGCAGAAGTGCCTCGAGAGACACAGTCTCACTCTCCAAATCACAGACTGCATCTGGATTCGCACAGGTTGTAGAATCAATTTTGAAAGTTGCCATATTTTTTAAAAAATTGTTTTTGGAAAATTAAAATCACGGAAGAACGTGACAAATGTCCATTTTCACAGAACTAACAACTTCGAATGTGTGTCAGTCTTTTTTTCTATATATTTAAGAACAATACAGGGGAGCCTGCTTCCCCCTCTCTCTCTGCCTGCCTCTCTGCCTACTGTGATCTCTCTCTGTCCATCAAATTAATTAATTAATTAAAAAAAAAGGAAAAAAAAAAAGAACAATACAAATAATGTAGGTGTACACTGCCCTTTATGAAAATATGTGTTTGGATGGGACACATCACAGAATGAAGCCAGGGTCCCCCCTGGAGTGTCCCTTCCAATCTCGCTCCCTGTCCACTTCTTTGAAGGCTGCCGTGAGGATTTTGCTGTGCAGACTTCATAAACCAGGTGGTGTGTTGCAACAGCCTACCTTATGGGACTTGATAAAATGCCTGAGAACCAGCCACCCCAAACTAGTGTCCTAACACACCCAGCATCTACTTTGCTGATACATCTGAAATTTGAATGGGGCTCAGCAGGGACGGTTCCTCTCTGCTTCACGTGGTATCAGCTTGACGGAGGCCTGGAGAGTCAAGGTGGTCCATTCAAGGGGCACCTGGGTGGCTCAGTGGGTTAAACCTCTGACTTTGGCTCAGGTCATGGCTCAATCATGACCTGAGCCAAAGGCAGATGCCCAACCAACTAAGCTACGCAGGTACCCCACCGAGCTTACTTCTTATACATGTTGTAGCTGGCGTTCAGGTTCAGAGAGTGAGGGAGAGCTGTTAGCAATATTATGGGTTTGGTTTCAGTGTAGCCCTATATTAGTAAGGCCAATGGCTCACCTGGTGGAAAGCTCTTGCTTTGATGAGTGCTATCACTGCCAAAAGGCTGAGCCTGGTTGTCTGTTGGGAAATTCCAGACTCTTGCCACTTGTTCAACTGTAAATCTCAGCAAGATAAGGCAAAGAGAAATGTAATCAGTCAAAATGAATTCAGTGAGAGTCTGTATGCTGAGTTGTAAGGCAGGCAAAGAAATCTAAGGCAGGGTTCTCGCCCCTGAGAAACTAGTAATCCGGCAGAGGAGACAGGCACCCACAGGGATGGTGAGGTCTGTAAGTGGAGTTCAGAGGGTGTGATCAGCAGGGGCTGAGTTAGAAGCTGCCTTGGGGCGGGGGTATCCTGCCCCTAGGCTCCTGAGGCTAGTCTGGTTCTCACCCAGCTTCCTGTCCCCAGTCCGCTGACGGGCTCCTGCCTTTTTAAATGCATGCCGAATGAAGGAAATGGGATTGGAGTTGATGGGGGGAGGAGAGAAGATGAGCATTCTGTGGCAAGGGGCTGGGACCTGGGTACCGGGGTGGGAGTGACCGCGAGCCACCTGCCTGGCTGCTTGGATGGAAAAAACCGTGGCCTTGGAGAGACTGTCCTTTGTAGTGAGTTGGGCTGGGATGGAACCTGCCACTTCCACCATTTCCTCGTCAGATGACCGGGGACAAGTTATTTAGTCTCTCCATCTGTAAACTAGGCAGACTAGGAGCGATGATGGCCATGCAGGCAAAGGCCAGGGGACAGGTGGCTGGAACCTCAATCGAAGAGCTTGACTTTGGTCCTTTAGGTGTTGTTTCAGGTTAGCAACCTGGCTGGGTGGGATGGATAAAGTGGGGGAAGCTGGAGCCAGACCAGCCAGGAGGCCACGAGAGGAACCCATCTGGGTGTCAGCGAACGAGTAGGTTTCATCCTGAAAGACTGGAAGTTCTCCCTGCTCTGTGTCCAGCACCTCTAGTGATGACAGCTGTGGAGGGATAGACACACTCAGGATGAGAGTGCAAAGTGCAGCCTTTACTGGTGTTACCTCAGCCCGGCCATGCCTACAGCCCTCGGGAGTGCATTTGTTCAGTCCTCAACTCAATCGTGTGACCTGGTCAAATACTCTCGGCTCTCTGGGCTTTGTGTTCCTAGTCGGGGCATAATTTTATGTTTTTGAAAATTTATTGTGTGCCTCCCCCACTAGACTGTAAGCACAATGAGAGCGGGGCTTATTAGCATGTCCCCAGGGTCTGTTAGAGTGTCTGGTAGGAGCTCAGTAAATATTTGTTGAATGGATGACTGTATATTAAATATAGGGTAATAGAGACTCACTCTAATTCCTGTGCCCGGAGTCCACGGACACTCACTGCATCTCCTTTTTCCTTATGTGTATCTCATGGTTGAGCATGTAGAGTCCTTCATCCAACAGATACTCACTGAGCCATTCCTGGGTGCCAAGCTGTTCTTGGGGTACAGACATAAACAAGAAGTCCGGGGCCCCCCCTCTGCCTCTTGCTTTGTCGTGGAAGGCAGGGACAGATGGTAAACATAGTAAATACAGGAAGAAGATCATTTCAGAGGGCAGTAAGTGCTCTGAAGAAAATGCTATGGTGATAGAATGAGGAGTGACCTCTTCGAAGAGGAGACATTTGAACTGAGACCGAGTCCTTGTGTTCCCTCCCAAATTCATAAGTTGAAACTTAATCCCTAATGTGATGGTGTTGGGGGGGGGGCTTTGGTGTTGGTTGGGGGGCTCTGTTCCCACATCATGAGAACAGAGCCCTCATGAACAGGATCAGTGCCCTTATAAAGGGGACCCCTGAGAACTCCCTTGTTCCTTCCACTGTGTGAAGACACAGTGAACAGATGGCCATCTGTGAACCAGGGAGCAGGCCCTCACCTTGATCTTGGACTTCCCAGACTCCAGAAATATATTTCTGATTATAAGCCACATAGTCTATGGTATTTTTGTAGGAGCCCGAGCAGACTAACGCATCTGGGGGAGGAGGGGTGGAAGAAGTGGTGAAGGGCCTGGGGCAGAGGCGACAGTCTGAGGGGTCCTCGAGTATGATGGAAGAAGCCAGCGTGGTGGGTGGAGGAAACACTAGGGAGCTGCTGTGACCAGAGCAGTGCAGGAGAGGCTGCCAGTGGGATGCTGAGGTCTGTGTGCTGGACAGGCTGGACCACAAAAGGCCTTCAAGGTCTGAATAAGGACTTGGGATTTCATCCTAAATGCACCAGGAACTTTTGGGGCAGTGTAAGCTGAAGAGAGGTAATGTGGCTCACTGTTTCGGAAGAACTGTCTGGTCGGTAATGGACTGTGCTCCCATGGGTTATATAGATACAGGTGTGTGGCTGAATATATGTGACCATGGTATGCACACATCGTCATCGGATAAAGCTCCTCTTCCTGGGTGCCTGGGTGGCTCTGCTGTTGAGCATCTGCCTTTGGCTCAGGTCATGATCCTAGGGTCCTGGGATCGAGTCCCTCCTTGGGCTCCCTGCTCAGCAGGAAGAAGCCTGCTTCTCCCTCTTCCACTCCCCCTGCTTGTGTTCCCTCTCTCGCTGTGTATGTGTGTGTGTGTCTCTCTCTCTGTCAAATAAATAAATAAAATTAAAAAAAAAAAGAAAACCTCATCTTCCCTCTATTTGTGCATGTATACAGATAGCACCGTATGCTGCAGACTTCCATGCTCTTCTGCACAGATGTCCAGATGCTCGACTGTGCCATGCCAACCTCTGGCCTTAGGTGTAGTTAAATACACCTGCACTCTCACCACATGCGAGGACGCTCATGCACCAGCCTGGACTTGACTTCCACGGGGCACACGAATTTCACGTCCGCGTCAATGCACACACACACGTTCACTCCTACCCGGAGTTGGCCAACGCGCGCCGCCCATCACCCAGGCAATCTCATCCAGATTTCTAATGGCAAATGAGATCAGAACTCTGTGAGGAATTGTCCTTTCTGTTGAGCATGAATGTGCTAAATAAATCTCCCTACCTCGAATAAATCTTGTACAGATGTAGAAAATGCATTCAAGTCTTAGCGACTAGAGGCGGCTGTAGACGGTGGTGGGGACAGGGTAGTAAATCTGTGAGGGGCGTGCCGGCAGCTGGGGCTTTCCACTTGCCCGAATGCGGGGAAGGAGGCTGGAAGGTCACCGCAAGGTAACGGAAGCTTCCTTCCCTGGTGACAGGTGACGTGTGCTGTCAGTCCTCGCTGTCCGGTCCGCCCCCAAGGATGGGGCTGAGTGTTGTTGGTCTTCTTGACATAGAAACGTCCGTATCATTTGATTCATTCTGGGAGGAGAAGCGTTAGTTGAGTCCGAACTCACTTCCCACTGTTTCTGGAGTATCTAGCCAAAACATCTGTATCTTTCTGGGGCCTGATCGGATACAGACTGCTGATTCTTTCCTGGAAAGTCACTGAGGTTTCAGGCCCATGGTTTTACAATATTGTTTGGGCCTTTTCACTTATTTTTTTGACTTCTATGTCCCAGTGCCGAAGTTGACCTGCTACACGGTCTTGGGAGATTTATCCTGCTGTTTATTCTAAAAGACTTCTCATTCGTATCACTAAGCGAGGCTTAATTGTACCTATCACTTAGACGCCTGTCTCTTCCTGGTTGGTTTGTTAGAATGTTCCATAAATCCAGCCTCTCCATCTACACTTGGTGGACTCACGTTTCTCATTTCCTCCTATTTCCCATCCCCGAGATTTTCTTTTCTCCCTCCCCCCACATCCATGGGCCCAGATGTCCAGGCAGGGAGTAAAAAGTGTCTTCATTCAGCTTCCATCCTAGCAAACTTCTGGATATCATGAGAAAACCGGCATCTGTACTGCTCTCCTGGCTCTTGGTTTGCTTGCTTTGGCTCTATATTTTTAAGATTTTTTTTCCTTTGATTTTGTGCAGTTTCTCTTGGACATGTCCACTGTGAATTTCAGTTCCCGTTTTCCACTTGGGATTTGCCGGGGTCCTTGAATCTCCTATCAGCTCCGAATATCAGCCCTGGATATCTGTCCCAGTCTTCATTTCTTTAAATATAACCTCTGTCCCTTCAGCTCTTTTTTCTTACTGTAATTCCAATGAAATAGATATTTTCCTCTCACTCTTGTATTTATTTGTTTGTTTATTTATTTTTAATATATGTGCTGCCGAAGCGAGCACTATTTATTTATTTTTAAGATTTTACTTACTTATTTGACAGAGAGAGAGATAACAAGTAGGCAGAGAGGCAGAGCAGAGAGCCGGATGTGGGGCTCAATCTCAGGACCCTGAGATCATCACCTGAGTGAAGATGGAGGCCCAACCCACTGAGCCACCCAGGCATCCCTCTTTTTTTTTTTTTAATTTTATTTATTTGACCTACAGAGAGGGAGAGAGAGGGACAGGCAAGCAGGGGGAGTGGGAGAGGCAGAAGCAGGCTTCCCACTGAGCAGAGAGCCCCATGTGGGGCTCGATCCCAGGACCCTGGGACCACGACCCAAGCTGAAGGCAGAAGCCTAACGACTGAGCCACCCACATGCCCCTCACTCTTTCCACTAGGTCTCTTCACCTGTCTTCTGCATTTGCCAAGTTTTGCCGCTGTGCACTGATTATTTCTTTATTTCTTTTTTTTTTTTAAAGATTTTATTTATTTATTTGGCAGACAGAGATCACAAGTAGGCAGAGAGGCAGGCAGAGAGAGGAGGAAGCAGGCTCCCTGCAGAGCAGAGAGCCCGATGTGGGGCTCGATCCCAGGACCCTGGGATCATGACCTGAGCCGAAAGCAGAGGCTTTAACCCACTGAGCCACCCAGGTGCCCCGCACTGATTATTTCGTCTGATCATTCCTCTACTTCATCAATTTCTTCTTCAGCTGTATAAAACCTGTGGTTAAATCTGCCCACTAAATTCTTATTTTCACTTATTGTATTTATCACTTAGAAGCTTACAATTCATTCTTTTAAACGTATTCTGTGGTCCTTTCTACAGTTTTTGGTTCCCTGCTAAAATATCCATGGTTGGCTTTTTATTGCTTTGAACATAGCAAACAGTAGTTTCATAATCAGCATCTGCTAATTCTCATTCCCAGAGTGCCTGTGGGCCTCTTTCTGTTGTCTGTTGTGCCTGCCCCTTCTCATTTGAGGAGTCTTGTTTCCTGGCACATCTGATTTTCTTCAATGATGTGCTCATAAGCACTACATTGGGCCAATTGTATGCCGTCTTCCCCTGGAAGGGATTTTTTGTTTGCTTCCACAGGCTGCCTAGGGACATTCCTAGAGCAGGGTACCTTAATTTAAGTTCAAGCCTTAAGTTTCCTTAAATCAGAGAGCAGAAATCAGACCAGAAGTCTCATTCTGAAATGCATTTAAAGGATGAGACCATAGTTTAAAACAATAGGTAGTTTATCACAGTCCTGCTTTGGGGGGCCTTGGGCATTGACTCGAATTTCCCCCGAACCAGGGCAGCTGCCAGAGGGGTCGTGGTGCTATACTCAGTTTCTCAGAGTATCCTCCTCATGGACAAAAGAGGTTTTTCTTCCAGACTTCGTCTGCAGGCTTTTGTTGTCTTCTAGATTTTGGCTCAGGGCCTCCTCATTACCTGGTTGGGTGTTTGATGCTTTTAGGATGATTTCATATTCATTTCCTAGCTGGCTCAGTCAGAGGAGTGTGCGACTCTTAACCTCAGGATCGTGAGTTCAAGCCCCACTTTGGATGTACAGATTACTTAAATAAAACTTTAAAAAAAAGATGATTTTGTATTTCCTCAAACTTTTCTTAGTTGTCCTCAGTGGGAGGGTTGATCTTCACTCCCTAATTTCCCTTTGCTAAAGTGGATCCCTCTGTTTTGGCCTGTGCACGCTTGGCCCCCCACAGCCCCACGGCCATGACTAGGGTGGTATCCTGGAGCTGTAAGCTTGTCCCACGAACGTAGGAATAGTGACACTTCTCTCCAGCTCTGAGGTTATAGGTCACATAGCTCTGGCTCTGGTCTTCACTCTTCCCCAAACTTCTTTTAGCTTTTTTTTTTTCAGGAGTCAGAGACGATGGTCATGTCCCTTGTCCGCATGCACACTGGTTGAGGACTAATGTGGCTTTGGTTGCTCTGACTGCTTCATGAGACCAGCTGATGTCCCAAGGAGATGATGGGTCGCTTAGCTAAACCGATTGGTTCTTTGGCTGGACTCCCCTAGATCAGCACTGATCACATGAGCAGACACAGGCTCAGCTGGCCTGTCCATCACGGGGAGGCCTTGGTGTGGTGCACATTTAGGGTCCAGAAAGGGGAGGAAGAATCTGTGAAGGGAGGTCACATTTCAACTCCGCCTCCCCATCCACAGGCCGATGAATACATTGCTTTTCTGTTTTATCCGTGGCTGGGTGTGACTTCTTCAGAGCCCACACTGATCAGAACAGATGAAAGAACTGGGACGAACAAAGGATGAATTTTATGCAGAGCAGTGACCCAGGGCTGTCAGGGGTGCCTTCCTTTCACCCTGCTTCCTTCACAGCTGCCTTCAAACGTCAGGTGCGAGAGGGTTAAGGTGCCCATCCCATCCCGCCCATGCTGTTCAGATCCGGACTCCGCCATTATAAATGGCCATGCCCACATTATGCTCGCAAGCTCCCAGGGAGAGCAGTAATTAATCCTGGCGGGAACTTCATTAATCTTGATTTAGTGCCCAATGTACTAGCATCCCCCATCCCCCTTCCCCTTCATTTTTCTACACAGTGAATGGCTCAGAGAAGAGCGTTACTCCTGGTGATGTCTAGCTGGGCAATGGGAGATTTGGGGTTCTTCAGCTCCTTGGGGCCTCAGGTGCCTCACCCCAGTTTTGAACCAGTAGCTCACTGGGGGTGAAAGGACATTTGGCGAGGTAGGGGTTAGAGAGTTAAGTTCTCCCACTTTTCTGTTAACCTCAGCCCTGTTCTCTCTGGAGGTTCCTGAGCTTCTGGAATGATAGACAGTCTGTCCCCAGTACCTTCTCCATCCCCTCCAGAGCTCCCGTGAGGGAAAGTCTCTCGCGGGACCTGGCAGTCCTAAGGGGAGCTAAATTCTAACATTCCGGCATCACCCTAAACTCTGAAAACCGCATCCCTCATTCCCTCTGACTCACAGCATGGGGGTGTTCTGTGGGTCTCTGTCCTTTCTGGGGCTTCTGTGGGCTCTGTTTCCTCCTGAGCACCGCCATATGTATCTGAGCATAAAGGCAGGTGAATCAGTGCTTGGAGTGGAGTGTGACGCCCACCTCCATTGGGTCTGAACGTGCAAACCTTGAGTACTTCAGACCTTCTACTTCCACATCAACTAGGAAAAGCTGTCACCAGGCAGAGGCGGTGTTTTAGTTATGCCGTGATCTGAAAGGCCAGGGCTCCCGGGTAAGTAGACTGGGTGAGGGGAGCATCTTTGTGCCTTTCTGCTCGACTGTGGTTCCTAAAATCTATGAAAGTTAAGGGTTAAACCTTAGCCAGTATTTCTGAATGGTGTTTTAACACATAGTTTAATGCAAAATTTAAAGAGATGCAAAGACGTTGGCTAGTTATGTGACTCACTCACAATATCTAATTTTGTATTAGTAGCTGATATTTTCGTGGTTTGTGTGGAATTCAAGCACTCTGAATTTATTCATAGAGCTCAGG
Organism: Mustela nivalis; assembly: GCF_964662115.1. Lineage (NCBI taxonomy): Eukaryota > Metazoa > Chordata > Mammalia > Carnivora > Mustelidae > Mustela > Mustela nivalis. Next base: position 42,402,523 of record NC_139035.1, on the reverse strand, counting down.
ACTTTCAGAATCATCAGAGGGTTCCAAAATTTCTGAAGGCTTGACAAAAAGTAGATACAAATAGATAACTTGACCGCTGTGTTCTTCTCCTCCATTTGGCCATTTTTCCTTACATCCTTTCTACCTGACTTAACTGTTCTTGGCTGCTGCTTCAAGAAATACCCGTGGCTTCAAAATGAAAGCCCTCAGGTTCCTGGGGTACCCTTCAGCAATGCCTTGATTCCCTTCTTTGAAGAGATGCCTTACACAGGGGTGGGTGGCACTCAGAACCATGCAGTCCCAAGCCCCAAATCCTGGCTCTGCCCTTGGCAGGCGTGAGCTCTTCCCCTGGTTACTTAATCTTTTCTCCTTTGGAAAACTGGAAGAGTAATGCCTGCCTCTCAGAAATGCTCCAAGGGGTAAATAGAAGAATGCACATAAAATAGTTGGTGTCTGGTAAGCATGTGATAAGTGGGTGTTGTCCTTATGATATTTTACCCAAGTAAAGGTTCCTCTTTATTGATGCCAGAGTCTTTATTTTTATTTATTTGTTTGTTTTAATATTTTATTTATTTATTTGACATAGAGAGAGAGATCACAAGTAGGCAGAGAGTCAGTCAGGCAGATAAAGAGGGGGGAGCAGGCTCCCCGCTGAGCAGAGAGCCCCATGTGGGGGTGATCCCAGGACCCTGAGATCATGACCTGAGCTGAAGGCAGAGGCTTTAACCTACTGAGCTACCCAGGCACCCCCATCCCAGAGTCTTTAAACCTAGTAAGTCTTTTAATAATTCCTCTCTAACCATCACGAGCAGGCTTCATTCACAACAAACTACAGAATAAAGTTGGAATCCAGGTTCCATTTTTCTGCTTGTTTAAGTAATGCGCTATAAACTCCATAAACCGTTTTTATGTAGACTACTCTGTTTACATCCCACACCGCTCCTGAGAGTTCCAGACCACAATAAAAAAAGATTTAAAGCAGATATTATGTATGCTAGCCGCAGTGTAAATATGTGTGTCTGAGTATACAAATGGGTAAGTGTGTGAGCCGATGCTTATCTCCACGTGTCTGTGAGTAGGAGGGCCAGTCGGCGGAGGTATATTCCAGACCTTTCTATTCTGGGTGAACTTCCGGCCTCTTTCCTCTATTCTGGTCGCGGCAGGCGGTCCACCTCCATCCCCCTGTGTGCTGTTGAGCTGCTCTGTGAGCGCGGATAGTGCTGGGAGGAAGAGCTGCCTGGAATGTCTGAGAAGCCTGCTGCGGGCCCGGTGAATTGCTCTCGTGGGGCTTGCTGAGAATGGCCAGCATAAACTAAAGTATCAGTATCTCTTGCTTTCTGGCAATAGCTATACAGGCACGCACACATACAACTACAACAACGACGACGACAATGACTATTTGTGCACACATGTGCGCACGCGCGTGCGTGCACACACACACACACACACACACACACACAAACATGTTGGTTCTTTGCCTGCCCTCAGATCCGCTACCTGCCCTTTACTGGGCTCTGACAGCAGGAACTACATTTCCCAAGCTCCTTTGCTAACTGGCATCTGGGCCAGTTCAGCCAAAGGTCGACTGGAGGGCTGGAGGGGCCTGTCTCCCTTTGGCTCACTGAGGCCTCTCTGGCAGCACCTGTGTTTCCTCTGTGGCTCTATTTCCTAATAGATGGCCCCAGATTCTGGGTCCTGATGGTACCGCCTCCTCTTGCTTTCCGTACCAGCTCTAGGAGTGGTCAGGGTTTCTTGCTTTTGCTTTCCTTTGCAGTAACTCTTTGCCCCTAGTTGGCTTCCGCCCTTCAAACTCTCCCTTGTTTTGATGTTCTGTGTAAGACCTGAAGGTCGTGTAGAATCCTACGGGGTCGTAATCTTCGCAGGATTGCTCCGAGGGGTGCCAGTCTGTCCCAGGTTCCTGGATGGGAGATTTCTCTGGGTGAACAGAAGTTTGCCACTTCAACAAGCAGATTGGACCCAGATTCTGCTGAAACTATCAGTCAAGCTGTCACATCACCAGGGAAATTTAAGTTAAAGGAGTTGTTTGCGGTTATGAAGGCCAGGGACCAGGTCATCCTGACAAAACTAACTCATTTTAGTGAGATTTTTAAGGAAATAAACTTGTGTCCTATTTATCTGCTTCTTAAAAAGCATATCAAATAAGCACTAAAAATAACAAAAATTTAAGTTTTGGACTAATGACCAGTTAATGTGGGTAGACAACAAGGGAGCGAGGGATGGGTGGGGGAGGGGAGAGAGACCTGCTCAGAGGCTCTGTGAGAGACCCTCATGTACAGAACAAGATAGAAATGTAGAGAAATAACGTATAATTCACCACGTAATGCCTCTCTCCTGTGGCCTTTCAGGATATCACAGCTAAAGACTTAAGTAGTTTTATTTCCCAGCTCTAGGCATAGACCCTATCTGAAGGCAGATCCCCAGAGGTCTCTGCGGCTCTAGTCCAGTGTAGAAAC